>NC_041386.1:19239712-19285785 GCF_002162155.2 Triticum dicoccoides
TAGTGGAGCATCCCTCCCACTCGGGGCTTAACCGCGAGCCTGTCTTTGCCTAAGTTAAAAAACTACTCCGAGTGGAGCATCCCTCCCACTCAGGGGCTTAGTCGCGAGCCCGTCCTCGCCTAAGTTAAAAAATACTCCGAGTGAAGCATCCCTCCCACTCGGGGGTTTAGCCGCGATCCCGTCCTCGCCTAAGTTAAAAAACTACTCTGAGTGGAGCATCCCTACCACTCAGGGGCTTAGCCGCGAGCCCGTTCTCGCCTAAGTTAAAAACTACTTCAAGTGGAGCATCTCTCCCACTTGAGGGCTTAGCCGCGAGCACGTCCTTGCCTAAGTTAAAAAGAACTACTCTGAGTGAGAGCATCCCTCCCACTCGGGGGGCTTAGCTGCGAGCTAGCCCTCTCCTAAGTTCAAAAAATCCGTTCACTCAGAACATGCAATAAACTAGATAGTGATATTCAGATAAATCCATCGAGTTCATAAACGAAAGCAAAAGTACTCGTGCGATAGGCCCGAATGAGCTTAACGCTTATAGGATCACTCGGCATTCCAACGCAAATAAGTTTGGATCATAAAGTTTTTTTCACTCGCCAAGAGGACTCACTGGCTCGAGAAAGGTGTCCAGATCAATACCATCTACGATCTGAGTGGTTTCATCAATGAAGGTGTCCATAAAACTTTCAAATTGGAGCTTCTTCGTGTTCCCCACCTAAAGATCCTTCAGCTTGTCTTCCCTAGCTTCCTTGTAGTGGACACAAACAAGTGAGAGCGCCACATCGGTCCCGCAGCGGGCTGCCGATTTCTTCCATGCTTGCACTCGACCAGGGATTTCATTGAGCCGAGTCTTCAGTGACTCGAGGTCGTTCTGAAGTGTATCCTCTGGCCAGAGATCCTTGTCTATCCTTGTCAGTGCAACCTTTAGTTGAGCGACATACCCCAAGACATTGTCACGACAAGCTTCAAGTCGTAGCACATTCATAGCAGCTTCATCTTTGACGAGTGACTTGGTAGGGTCCAGACCTGCTTCAATTCGTTCTATTTCTTACTCGAAGTTCTGGCAGAACTCTACACGAAGAGAGAGAGAAAAGGAGTCAGCAGCGACATTGTCTCCAGGGCTCTTGAGTATTCACTCAGATGAAAAAGGATACCTTCAAGCATGATGTACATCTTCTTCGCACGCCCCCAAGTATTCCTCCAGCTCATCCCTCTTTCGAGTGAGCTAGTCCACCTTGTCGGTCAGGACGATTTTACCCTCCTTAAGCTGAGAACTTCCTTCTTCACCTCCTCAACGACAGTCTTCAGGGCCGCATTCTCCTCTTCCAGCTTGTCAACTGAAGCTAGTTTTTCCCCAGCCGCTTCGGTCTTCTCTCGAGCCACCTTCAACGCCCTCGAGAGCTTGTTGTCTTTCCTCTCCAATGCCTGCTTCATAGTGTCTAAAGAAATAACATTCTTTAGTCGCGCTTGGAGTTGACGGTTTTCACTACGCACATCTGGTCGAGTAGAATCACTCGGTTTAAAGGACGGAAATGAAAACATGATGAAGCACACAGTTAGCAAAGTGTTACCTCCCATGGTCTTCACCTCCTCCCGAGCCTTCTTGGCAAGTTGTAGATCCAGTTGGAGTTGGATCTTCTCCTTCTCCAATGCAACATATTGACTCCCAAGTTCACAAGATTTCTGAGAACAACAAAAAGACAACTCAGTCGACAAAGAGAAATATTCTCAAAAGCATTTCCTCTACTTCCGAGTGGAGAAGGGCAAATCCAGATTGCTACTACCAAAAGTGTTCTAAGACCCCCGCTGAATCAAACATCCAACAACGGTCTCGACGACTACAACCAGTGGGTGCACTCAGCGTGCCCCCACTGGATCAATTTCCCACTTGGTATGGCCTGCCTGGTCCGAGTGGAGGACTACAAAAAGAGAGAGAGAGAAAAAAACTTGTCCTAAGACCAGAGCCGAATCAAACATTCGACGACGGTCTCGGGGACTACATCCAGTGGGTGCACTCAGCGTACCCCCACTGGATCAGTTTCCTACTAGACCCGGCCTAAACGGTCTGAGTGAAGAACTTCAAACAAAGATATCTTAAGACCCTCGCCGAATCAAACATTCGACGTCGGTCTTGGGGACTACACCCAGTGGGTGCACTCAGCGTGCCCCCACTGGATCGATTCCCCACTCGGCACAACCTGACCATTTTGAGTGGATAGAATACAGAACAAAAAGAAAACACCTAGCGGGTGTACATATTCAACAGAATCAACACGAACAAAATCCAATCGAAAATCAACTTACAATTGTACTTACTCGGACATTGATAACCCACAAGTATAGGGGATCGCACCAGTTTTCGAGGGTAGAGTATTCAACCCAAATTTATTGATTCGACACAAGGGGAGCCAAAGAATATTCTCAAGTATTAACAGTTGAGCTGTCAATTCAACCGCAGCTGAAAGACTTAATATCTGCAGCAAAATGTTTGGTACTAAAGTAATATGGAAGTAACGGTAACGTGGCAAAAGTAACAGTATTGGTTTTGTAGTGATTGTAACAGTGGCAACGATGAAATAACCAAGCAGAGATCAATATGTGAAAAGCTCGTAGGCAATGGACCAGTGATGGATAATTATGTCAGATGCGATTCCTCATGCAACAGTTATAACATAGAGTGACACAGAACGAGCTCCAGTTCATCAATGTAATGTAGGCATGTATTGCGAATATAGTCATACGTGCTTATAGAAAAGAACTTGCATGACATCTTTTGTCCTACCCTCCCATGGCAGCGGGGTCCTATTGGAAACTAAGATATATTAAGGCCTCCTTTTAATAGAGTACCGGACCAAAGAATTAACACTTACTGAATACATGAACTCCTCAAAATATAGTCATCACCGGGAGTGGTCCCGATTATTGTCACTTTGTGGTTACCAGATCATAACACATAGTAGGTGACTATTGACTTGCAAAATAGGATCAAGAACTCACATATATTCATGGAAACATAATAGGTTCAGATCTGAATCATGGCACTCGGGCCCTAGTGACAAGCATTAAGCATATCAAAGTCATAACAACATCAATCTCAGAACATAATGGATACTAGGGATCAAACCCTAACAAAACTAACTCGATTACATGATAAATCTCATCCAACCTATCACCGTCCAGCAAGCCTACGATGGAATTACTCATGCACGATGGTGAGCATCATGAAATTGGTGATGGAGGAAGGTTGTTGATGATGATGGCAACGGATTCCCCTCTCTGGAGCCCCGAACGGACTCCAGATCATCCCTCCCGAGAGAGATTAGGGCTTGGCGGTGGCTTTGTATTGTAAAACGTGATGAATCCTTCTCTCTGATTTTTTTTCTCCTCAGACGTGAATATATAGAGTTGGAGTTGAGGTCGGTGGAGCATCAGGGGGCCCACGAGATAGGGGGTGCGCCCCAGGGGGTGGCGCGCCCCCCACCCTCGTGGACAGGGTGTGGGCCCACTGACGTTGATTCTTTCGCCAATATTTTTTATTAATTCCAAAAATATTCTCCGTGAAGTTTCAGGTCATTCCAAGAACTTTTGTTTTCGCAGAAAAATAACACCATGGCAATTCTGCTGAAAACAACGTCAGTCCGGGTTAGTTCCATTCAAATCATGCAAGTTAGAGTCCAAAACAAGGTCAAAAGTGTTTGGAAAAGTAGATATGATGGAGACGTATCAACTCCCCCAAGCTTAAACCTTTGCTTGTCCTCAAGCAATTCAGTTGACAAACTGAAAGTGACAAAGAAAAACTTTTACAAACTCTATTTGATCTTGTTGTTGTAAATACGTAGAGCCAACATTCAAGTTTTCAGCAAAGATTATGAACTAACCATATTCACAATAACATTTAGGTCTCATGTTTACTCATATCAATGGCATAATCAAGTAGCGAGCAATAATAACAAATCTCGGATGACAACACTTTCTCAAAAGAATCATAATATGATATAACAAGATGGTATCTTGCTAGCCCTTTCTGAGACCGCAAAACATAAATGCAGAGCACCTTTGAGGTTCAAGGACTGACTAAACATTGCAATTCATGGTAAAAGAGATCCAGTCACGGTCATACTCAATGTAAACTAATAGTAATGCATGCAAATGATAGTGGTGCTCTCCAACTGGTGCTTTTTAATAAGAGGATGGTGACTCAACATAAAAGTAAATAGATAGTCCCTTCGCAGAGGGAAGCAGGGATTTGTAGAGGTGCTAGAGCTCGATTTTTGAAATAGAGATGAATAATATTTTAAGTGGTATACTTTCATTGTCAACATAAAAACCGAGAGATCTCGATATCTTCCATGCTACACACATTATAGGCGGTTCCCAAACAGAATGGTTAAGTTTATACTCCCCCTACCACCAACAAACATGAATCCATGGCTTGTCCGAAACAACGGGTGCCTCCAACTAATAACAATCCCAGGGGAGTTTTGTTTGAAATTATTTTAATTTAAGCATGGGACTGGGCATCCCGGTTACCAGCCATTTTCTCGTGAATGAGGAGCGTAGTCCTCTCCTCTTGAGAATAACCCGCCTAGCATGGAAGATACAGACAACCCTAGTTGATACATGAGCTATTCGAGCATACAAAACATAATTTCATTTGAAGGTTTAGAGTTTGGCACATACAAATTTACTTGGAACGGCAGGTAGATACCGCATATAGGAAGGTATGGTGGACTCATATGGAATAACTTTTGGGGTTTATGGAAGTGGATGCACAAGCAGTATTCCCGCTTAGTACAAGTGAAGGCTAGAAAGAGACTGGGAAGCGACCAGCTAGAGAGCGACAACAGTCATGAACATGCATTAAAATTAATCAACACTGAGTGTAAGCATGAGTAGGATATAATTCACCATGAACATAAATATCGTGGGGGCTATGTTGATTTTGTTTCAACTACATGCGTGAACATGTGCCAAGTCAAGCCACTCGAATCGTTCAAAGGAGGATACCATACCACATCACAACCATTTTAATAGCATGTTGGCACGCAAGGTAAACCATTATAAACTCCTAGCTAATTAAGCATGGCATGAGCAACTATAATCTCTAATGGTCATTGCAAACATGTTCCATTGATAATAGGCTGAATCAGGAACGATGAACTAATCATATTTACAAAAACAAGATATGTCGAGTTCATACCAGCTTCTCTCATCTCAATCAGTCCATCATATATCGTCATTATTGCCTTTCACTTGCACAACTGAACGGTGTGGATAATTATAATAATGCACGTGCATTGGACTAAGCTGGAATCTGCAAGCATTCAATATAAGGGAGAAGCCAAGGTAATATGGGCTCTTGGTTAGATCAACAATAATGCATAGGAGATCCACTCAACATTTTCATCAAGGTCTTCTCCTCTCGACCCCCAAATAAAAGAAAAGAAACAAAACTATTTACACGGGAAAGCTCCCAATAAGCAAAAGAAGAACGGGAAATCTTTTTGGGTTTTCTTTTAATTACTACCACTACAGGCATGGAAAGTAAACTAGCTAAAGCTACAACTATTTTTTTGGTTTTTCCTAAGGTTTTCCAAACACACAAGAAGAAAACAACAACAACAACAAAGCCTTTAGTCCCAAACAAGTTGGGGTAGGCTAGAGGTGAAACCCATAAGATCTCGCAACCAACTCATGGCTCTGGCACATGGATAGCAAGCTTCCACGCACCCCTGTCCATAGCTAGCTCTTTGTCGATACTCCAATCCTTCAGGTCTCTCTTAACGGACTCCTCCCATGTCAAAATCGGTCCACACGCTTTAGCCGTCCGCTATGCACTGGAGCTTCTGGAGGCCTGCGCTGAATATGCCCAAACCATCTCAAACGATGTTGGACAAGCTTCTCCTCAATTGGTGCTACCCCAACTCTATCTCGTATATCATCATTCCGGACTCGATCCTTCCTCGTGTGGCCACATATCCATCTCAACATACGCATCTCCGCCACACCTAACTGTTGAACATGTTGCCTTTTAGTCGGCCAACACTCCGCGCCATACAACATTGCGGGTCGAACCGCCGTCCTGTAGAACTTGCCTTTTAGCTTTTGTGGCACTCTCTTGTCACAGAGAATGCCAGAAGCTTGGCGCCACTTCATCCATCCGGCTTTGATTCGATGGTTCACATCTTCATCAATACCCCCATCCTCCTGCAACATTGACCCCAAATACCGAAAGGTGTCCTTTCGAGGTACCACCTGGCCATCAAGGCTAACCTCCTCCTCCTCACAGCTAGTAGTACTGAAACCGCACATCATGTACTCGGTTTTAGTTGTACTAAGCCTAAACCCTTTCGATTCCAAGGTTTGTCTCCATAACTCTAACTTCCTATTTACCCCCATCCGACTATCGTCAACTAGCACCACATCATCCACAAAGAGCATACACCATGGGATATCTCCTTGTATACCCCTTGTGACCTCATCCATCACCAATGCAATCCAAACACACAAGAAGAATGCTGGAAAATAAAATAAACTAGCATGGATAGTACAATGAAAAAGTATGAGCACCGACAACCGGCATGAGTGTGTGAAGATGAATGTAATGTCGGTGAGAGATACGTACTCCCCCAAGCTTAGGCTATTGGCCTAAGTTGGTCTATGGCCGTGGCTGACCTGGTGGATATCCAAAGTTGTAACTGGGGTCGTACTGGGATGCAGCAGCTATTGCCTGACGAGATGCAGCTTGGAGGTGAGCTGCCTCCGTCCTCCTCTCGTACTTGTTTGCCTCCTCCCTGGTTATAACATATCTCCTTTTTGCCTAAAAGTCAAAGAAAGTAGGAGCAGGGAGAGCAACATGGACGGTGTGCTGTCTGTCAAAGATTAGTCGGTACTGGAGGAACTGATCGTTCCTCTGAAGAAACTGGTGGCGAACCATAGCCTCATAATCTAGATAAGCAGGAGGCAACTCAATATCATTTCCATGTATGGGTATATCAAGATAGTTAGCTACACGAGTTTCATAAATCCCACCAGACAGATCTCCACTTATACTGTTGTGATGCAACCTACGTGCAACAATAGCCCCCAAGTTATATTATTTGTCACCTAATACCGCACTCTTGAGGACACTAAGATCTGGAACGCACATGTGACAAGCCTCATCTTCACCATTAATGTACCTACCAATGAAGAGAGCAAAATAATGTATGGAAGGGAAATGAACGTGTCCTATGGTAGCTTGTGTGATTTCCCTACATTCCCCCACAGTGATACTAGCAAGAAAGTCTTTATATTCAGATTTGCGAGGTTCACTAACATTGCCCAACTGCGGGAGTTTACAAGCAATATTAAAATCTTCTAGGTCCATGGTATATGATTTATCATAAAGATCAAATAAAACAGTGTGAGAATTGCGCGAGGATGTGAGTTTAAACCTTCTCACAAGTGAATCAGTTAGATAGAGGTATTGCCGGCACTTATCTGACACGAAGCTCTCAAGATCAGCATTACGCACATACGCGTCAAATTCTTCCTTGATGCCTGCCCAGACCATAAACTCCTCTGACGGCCATTCACAAGGCCGCGCTTGTAAAGGAAATATGCCCTAGAGGCAATAATAAAGTTGTTATTTATATTTCCTTATATCATGATAAATGTTTATTATTCATGGTAGAGTTGTATTACCGGAAACTTAGTACATGTGTGAATACATAGACAAACTGAGTGTCCCTAGTATGCCTCTACTTGACTAGCTCGTTAATCAAAGATGGTTAAGTTTCCTAGCCATGGACATGTGTTGTCATTTGATGAACGGGATCACATCATTAGAGAATGATGTGATGGACAAGACCCATCCGTTAGCTTAGCATAATGATCGTTCAGTTTTATTGCTACTGCTTTCTTCATGACTTATACATGTTCGTTTGACAATGAGATTATGCAACTCCCGAATACCGGAGGAACACCTTGTGTGCTATCAAACGTCACAACGTAACTGTGTGATTATAAAGATGGTCTACAGGTGTCTCCAATGGTGTTTGTTGAGTTGGCATAGATCGAGATTAGGATTTGTCACTCCATCTATCGGAGAGGTATCTCCGGGCCCTCTCGGTAATGCACATCACTATAAGCCTGGCAAGCAATGTGACTAATGAGTTAGTTGCGGGATGATGCATTACAGAACGAGTAAAGAGACTTGCCGGTAACGAGATTGAACTAGGTATTGAGATACCGACGATCGAATCTCGGGCAAGTAACATACCGATGACAAAGGGAACAACGTATGTTGTTATGCGGTTTGACCGATAAAGATCTTTGTCGGTGTCAAAACCGGCGGATCTCGGGTAGGGGGTCCCGAACTGTGCGTCTAAGGCGGATGGTAACAGGAGGCAGGGGACACGGTGTTTTACCTAGATTCGGTCCCTCTTGATGGAGGTAAAACCCTACGTCCTGCTTGATTTATTCTTGATGATATGAGTATTACAAGAGTTGATCTACCACGAGATCGGAAAGGGTAAACCCTAGAAGCTAGCCTATGGTATGATTGTATGTTGTCCTATGGACTAAAACCCTCCAGTTTATATAGACGCCGGAGGGGGCTAGGGTTACACAAGGTCAGTTACAAAGGAGGAGATATCCATATCCGTACTGCCTAGCTTGCCTTCCACGCCAAGTAGAGTCCCATCCGGACACGAGACAAAGTCTTCAATCTTGTATCTTCATAGTCCAACCGTCCGGCCAAAGGATATAGTCCGGCTGTCCGGAGACCCCCTAATCTAGGACTCCCTCAGTAGCCCCTGAACCAGGCTTCAATGACGATGAGTCTGGCGGGCAGTATTGTCTTCGGCATTGCAAGGCGGGTTCCTCCTCTGAATACACCACAGAAGAATTTGAATATAAGGATAGTGTACGACCCTGCAAAATAAGTTCCACATACCACCATAGAGAGAATAATATTACCACAAATCTAATTTGCTGACACATTTTGGCAACATGACATTATGCCATGGCCCGGTGATTATTCGAACCGTTTCCTTTAACTAGCCCCACACATAATGCGAGGCAGTTCCTTGACACGTCTTGTCAAAGCAGAGATCGTGTCCCCCTTATTACGGGATTCTCATCAATACGGGCGTGGGTAACCCAACCGCGCCATCAATTATGACGCTTGGGGGATAAGCTAGTTTTACCAGGCTAGTGGGGGCGCATAGTTTTGGCCGTCCTTATAAAGGGACAAGGTTTAACCTTTTTCTACCCACGCCTTCTTCCTCCTTGCTCATCCATTCTTGCGCACTCGAGCTCCAACACCCAAGTCCACATCCTTCCCCTCAACCTTCTCCAATCATGTCCGGAGTGGGAGGCAAATGGATGGCTTCCTCCGTTACGGAGGGACACATCAAGAAGCTGCGCGGAGCCGGATACTTAATTAGCCGCGAATATCGCGCATCGGCTGCCCGTTGCGGGGCATATCGTTCCTACCCTTGAACCTCACGAGAGAGTAGTTTTCCTCCACCACTTCCTCCGTGGACTGGGGTTTCCCCTCCATCCATTCGTCCGTGGTCTCATGTTCTACTACGGGCTGGACTTCGATGATCTGGCCCCGAACTTCATCCTCAACATTTCGGCGTTCATCGTCGTGTGTGAGGCTTTCCTCCGCATCCGGCCCCACTTCGGCTTGTGGTTAAAGACCTTCAATATCAAGCCAAAGGTGGTGGGAGGCCAACAAGCAAAATGCGGCGGAGCCATGGTGGGCAAGATGCCCAATGTTATATGGCTTGAAGGCTACTTCGTGGAGACCATAAAGGGGTGGCAATTGGCGTGGTTCTACATCACCGAGCCGCGCGACACCAACTGGGTGGCTGACCCTGAGTTTCGATCCGGAATCCCCACGCGGCTCACCTCCTGGAAAGAGAAGGGCATGTCCTGGGGTTCATCGGTGGAGCTGGATGGACTCCAGAAATGTATCCGGAATATGGCAGGCAAGAAGCTCAAGCTTGTCAACATAGTCCAGGTCATGCTCATCCACCGGATCCTCCCATGTCAACAACGAGATTTCAACTTGTGGGAGTTCGACCCGGCCCAGCACCAGACTCTGAGCGAGCTCTTCGACACGACGCACAAAGACGTCTAAAGGGTGCTGTTCAAGGGCGCCGAGGTCCCTCCCTCTCTCACCGAGGACCGCGGGCTAAGCGCGAAGCGCCCAGTGCATTTGGTGAGTTCTATACATCTGGTAGGATATTTATTTCCCCTAGCTTAACCATGTGCGGGGTCTAAGCTCCATGCCTTTGACAGGACTGTGTGGAGACGTCCGGGCAGATTAACTGTTCGGCCCCTCTACCCGAAGACACTGCGGACGCTCTCCTGACGGAGATGCTGACTCTGGCTCCCTACAAGGTGCCGGAGAAGACCAAGAAGGCCAAGGGAACCCGAAAGAGTTCCCGACGCCAGGTGTTATCGGACTCATCGTCCGATAACTCCGCGGCGCACTCCTCCCTCGAAGACGAGGAGGAAGATGAAGATGCTTCCCCTCCAGCCGGGGGAGACAAGAAAAGGAAGGCCGCCCCAACCGGGGGGGCCGAAGGGTCCAAGAAGGGAAGGACTCTCCTTCCGGACTACTCGACCACCGCCGCTGAAGGCGAAGACGAGTGGCTTCTCAGGGCCAAGCCCCTGGCGAAGTCGTAAGTATTCGGATGCCAGAATAACTCATAGCATACCTTTGTCGCACTGCTTCTCCTAACGCCGAATTATGATTATGCAGACCACCCCGAGCCCGTATCGACGTATCTTCGGAAGGCTCCCTGGGCTCGTCGGATATGGATAGCGATCCACTTCTGACCGCCACCTCCCCTTGCCCTACAAACAACGCCGAGGTATTGTCTCAAGAGGCACCGGGTCGAGGGGAGACAGTCCCGGAGGCGCCTCAAGGCGACCTTCCGGATTCCGGGAGCAGAGGGAGCAAGGCTCCCGAGGGCTCCGAGTTTGGCCCTCAGCCGAACACCGCGCCGGAACCTCCAGTGGTTCCAGACTCAGGCAGGCGGCCTCCTTCCAAAAGGGGCAAGACGCCTGTGCTGGTGACTTCAGTCCATCCAGAGGCACCGGACAGTCTGCTGGGAGCACTTCGTAGCGCTTCCATCAACGAAGAGCACCACACTATTATGAGTGCGGTGGTCCAGAAGGTTCAGTCCGCCAAGAGCAGACTGATTGAAGCCTGTGCCAGCCTTTTAACAGGCTTTGAGGTAGGTTTTTGAAATATAGGAAAAATATTACCGCATAGATAGTAGCCCCTGATGCTCTATTCGGTGTTCACAAAGAAAAGCCGAACAGAGGATCAAACAATATCGCAGGAGTCTAACATAAGTATGTCTATATGCGTATATAGGCTTCGCTGCTGGCCTCTGCCGCACTGACGGTGGAGGTCGCCGCACTGAAGCAGGACCTTAAAGGGTCCAAGGATGAGCTCGGCCTTGCCAAGAGGCAGCTCGAGGAGAACAAAGGTAAGTAGTACCTAGTCTATGGATATGTATAAAAAGAATGTGATTGCAAAATGACAAGATCATCGTAAATTTGCCAGGGGCCACGACCGAGGTGGCAACCCTGAAGCAAGCGCTATCCAAGGCCGAAAACAAAGTGGTCAAGGAGTGCACCAAGCGGGAAAGGCAGGAGGCTCGGGTGGGCGAGGTGCAGCAAGAGCTCCACGCTCTCGTGACGAAGCACGAGGCATTGGAGCTTGACTTGAAGACGCAAGAGTCCGAGCTTGCCACGGCCCTCGAGAGCGCAAAGAATGCCAAGGCCGAAGCCCAAAAGGCCCTCTGGGAGATTGATGAAGAAGATAGTGGCGGGTAAGGCATTCTATATTCAAAGCAAGCATGTGAAAGTAAATTACTTGTTACTTACCCGAATCCGAGGCTCTCCAGGAGCATTCGCAGATTTTCCCCGCAGCGTGTCAGATGTCGCACAGTTTTACCAGGCCGAGGAGGGAAGCTCAACAGAGAAGCTGTTCTGGTCTCAGTATACTGGGACCGAACACCCGATGCCTCTGAGCGACCAGCTGAAGCAACTGGTCGAGCTGCACAAGGCGGCCGAACAGGCCATGAAGGGCTTTATAGTCCGGATATGGCCTGGCGACGCCCTTCCCAACAGCTACTTCAGCCTGGTGAGGCAGCTTATGGATGCCTGCCCATGGCTGGAAGTCATCAAGCGGTCTGTCTGCATCGAAGGTGCACGCCGGGCTTTCGCCCGTGTGAAGGTGCAATGGGCTAAGATGGACGCTGTGAAGCTGGTGAAGGAAGGGCCACCGCAGGGCAAGGAGCATCGCCACCCCGAGATGTACTATGAGGGTGTCCTGAAGGGTGCCCGTCTCGTAGGAACGAGTGTACGAAAGATGTAATTTTTGAGTAAACTTGCTCGTGTGATCCTGTATTATGAAAACTTGTTCATATGCGCCATGCAACACTTGTCTGAATTTAAAATATTACCTTCTGTTCGGCTGTTTATCAAATCTGAGAGATGGCTAGTCGTCGGCTTCTGCCCCCACGCCACTAGTGCTGGGGAGTTCGGGATAAACCTGAGCACTCTTGTTCCCATTGCTGGGTCCTTCGTGGGAGGTGCTCAGCACAACGAACAAGGCAATCGGACCATAATGCGTTATCACTCTCACTTAGCCATAGAATTCTATAATTTTAAATTTCGGCGAAGCCCCTAGTATTCGGAAGGCCGAATTCGGGGCGTGATACATGCCTTAAGCCAGACAGGGCCGACTCCTCGCTCTAAGCGGCATAAGTCTTTAGGGACTTCAAAACCTCTCGAACATCGACCAGTCTCTCGCCTTATCATGACAGTCAGTTTTAGCTTTCTCTACTGAGGTGCTTAGCCCAGCAAAACCGGGGTACAATCGCAGTAGTTCTCCCAGTGCTACCTTAGCCGATATAGCGGAACGTAAGGTACCAAAACATGGGAGCCGGGCAAACCCAACTATTGACCCAACACATGATTCGGAGCTGATGAATATAATGCTATAAGTTCGGGGTGCCGCACTGTTGAAAGTGTTCGGACTTCTCATGCCGTATTATGGGGTATGCTTAAGCCCCTAGCGTATTGGCCATACCAGAGTGTACGGGTGCTAGATGTCGTGAATGAACATATATATAAAAAAGGGGAATGCAATAATAGTCTTAATGCTATGCATTGTTTATTCAAAAAGGTGCGTTAAAGCAGAATGATACAAGTAGTGCGATAAGCAAAAAGTAGGACTGTTTGACATGTCCCTACCAAGGGCAAGCTGAGGAATAGTATTAAAGCAAATCTTTCACTCGTTATCGTAATCCACCTGGGAGTTCCGTGGTGTGACGTAGCTTTCTGCCTCCTTGGTTGCTACATCATGTGTTCGGCAATCATGCTGCCGGACAGGGTTTCCAGAGATTAAAGTCCTGAAAGAGAAAAATAACAAAGCGGGAAGCCCCTAGTGCGGTTTAAGCTGTGTATTTGGGCGTGCCGTAGTTGTGCCCGCTCCCCGCTTGTGCCCATGGTATTTTTAATGCGTAATTATGTACGTGTGGCACGAATTTCGCTGTTTGGCTGGGGCCGGGGTGGGGGGCCACATTGCTATGCGAGCTCGGGGCGTGCCAGGCGGTCCAGTTGCCGATTACTCCGGGTGCGCTTGAAGTTGTCCGGGTCCTTAATCACCGAACTAGTGGATTGCCTTAAGAGGCTGCTTTGTGCTTCTGCTGTGAGGGCCGCAGTGTGCTCCTCCGTGTAGAGAGAGCGCTCTGTGTTTACATTGACTGTGATGACCCCCTGAGGTCCTGGCATCTTGATCTTGAGATATGCATAATGCGGTACCGCATTGAATCTTGCAAATGCGGTTCGCCCGAGCAGTGCGTGGTAGCCACTACGGAACGGGACTATGTCGAAGATTAACTCTTTGCTTCGGAAGTTATCCGGAGATCCGAAGACCACTTCCAATGTTACTGAGCCTGTGCAATGGGCCTCTACACCTGATATGACGCCTTTATAGGTCGTTTTTGTGGGTTTGATCCTTCAGGGGTCTATACCCATTTTGCAAACTGTGTCCTGATAAAGCAGGTTAAGGCTGCCGCCGCCGTCCATTAGGACTCGAGTGAGGTGAAATCCGTCAATGATTGGGTCTAGGACCAGTGCAGCGAATCCGCCATGACGGATAATAGTGGGGTGGTCCCTGCGATCGAAGGTGATCGGACAGGAGGACCATGGGTTGAACTTTGGGGCGACTGGCTCCAACGCATATACGTCCCTGAGCGCACGCTTCCGCTCCCTCTTGGGGATGTGGGTTGCGTATATCATGTTCACCATCCGCACTTGTTGGGGGAACCTCTTCTGTCCTCCGGTGTTCGGCTGCCGGGGCTCCTCCTCGTCATCGCTATG
The DNA here is from genome assembly GCF_002162155.2 of Triticum dicoccoides. NCBI lineage: Eukaryota > Viridiplantae > Streptophyta > Magnoliopsida > Poales > Poaceae > Triticum > Triticum dicoccoides. Next base: position 19,254,104 of record NC_041386.1, read on the forward strand.
TAGCCCCTTATCTTTGTTTTTGGCATTTAACTTGCCGGCCTGCTTGAATACCCAACATTCCTTGTTGGTGTGGTTGGCTGGCTTGTCGGGGGTGCCGTGTATTTGACACGAGCGATCGAGTATACGGTCCAAACTGGACGGGCCCGGAGTGCTTCTTTTGAATGGCTTTTTCTGCTGACCGGGTTTAGAGCCTTTGAATCCGGCATTGACTGCCGTATCCTCGGCGTTGTCGCTGTTAATGCGGCGCTTATGTTTGTTGCGACGTGACCTGCCGTTGCCGTCCTTGGTACCGAAGTACCATGGTTCTTTGATATGTTATTGTTGTGAGCCAACCAGCTGTCTTCTCCCGCACAAAAGTGGGTCATGAGTGTCATGAGGGCTGCCATAGATTTTGGCTTTTCCTGGCCAAGGTGCCGGGCAAGCCATTCGTTGTGAATGTTGTGCTTGAAAGCTACTAGGGCCTCTGCATCTGGACAGTCGACGATTTGCTTTTTCTTTGTTAGGAACCGCGTCCAGAATTGCCTGGCCGATTCCTCTGGCTGCTGAATTATGTGGCTCAAGTCGTCGGCATCTGGTGGTCGCACATAAGTGCCCTGAAAGTTGTCGAGGAATGCGGCTTCCAGATCTTCCCAACAGCCAATGGACTCTGCTGGCAAGCTGTTGAGCCAATGCCGAGCTGGTCCTTTGAGTTTGAGTGGGAGGTATTTGATGGCATCTAGGTCATCACCGTGGGCCATGTGGATGTGCAGGAGGAAATCCTCGATCCATACCGCATGATCTGTTGTGCCGTCGTATGATTCTATATTTATGGGTTTGAAACCCTCTGGGATTTGATGATCCATTACTTGTTCTTTGAAGCATAAGGGGTGTGCGGCGCCTCTGTACTGGGCTATATCACGACGTAGCTCGAATGAGTCTTGCCCGCTGTGTTCGGCCCGACCGGACTTACTTTTACTGTATCCGGCGTGACGATTACCGTCTCGCATAGTGGCATGCCCTCGTCATCCGTAGATCGATCTTGCATGTTTTGCTTTGTCCTCCAATACGTCTTGCAGGTCTGGCGTATTTCCCCATGCCTTTTATTTGAATGACGTCGGGGTGCGGGCTGAGCTTTTGGCTGGAATGTCTCTCTTTCGCGGCCACGAGGTGGCCGATCAGCCGCGTCATACGTCGGCGATGTAGGTTTCGGTGCTTCCTCCTCCAGTCGGGGTAGCAACCTACACTTTGGGTAACTCTTGGAGGGGCGTTCGAGTTTATACTCCTCGGCCGCCAGGACTTCAGTCCATCTGTCAGCTAGCAAATCTTGATCAGCTTGAAGCTGTTGCTGCTTTTTCTTAAGGCTATTTGCCGTGGCTATAAGCCGGCGCTTGAAGCACTTTTGTTCGATGGGATCCTCTGGCACGACGAATTCGTCATCGCCGAGGCTTGCCTCGTCTTCGGAGGGAGGCATGTAATTATCATCCTCCGCCTCTCCATCTGCCGCTCTCTCAGGAGGGCTGGCTCCTCCATCCTCCTGCTCTAAATCTTGCTGGAGGGGATTGTTGTTGTCTTCGGCACTGTCCGGAGTGCTATTATCTCCGGTGCCGGTATCACCACTTTTGCCTTGGCGGGACTTAGAGCGGCGCCGCTGACGCTGGCGCTTGGGTTGCTTCTTGGAGGGTCATCCTCCATTGTCTCGTCGCCATTGCCTTCTTTGGGTGTGTCCACCATGTATATATCGTGTGATGAGGTGGCTGTCCAGTGCCCTGTGGGCAGTGGTTCCTCTTCGACTCCCGCATCGTTTTCCATACCGTCGATGTCTTCGGAGTCGAAGTCGAGCATGTCGGTTAAGTCATCGACAGTGGCTACTAAGTGGGTGGTGGGTGGGCGGTGAATTTCTTCGTCATCTGCATCCCAATCCTGCCGGATGTAGTTCAGCCAGGATCCTCCTGACAAGGAGAGAGACCTTAATGAATTCAGTATGTCGCCGAAGGGCGAGTGCTGAAAAATATCCATGGAGGTAAACTCCATGATCGGCGCCCAATCGGATTCGATAGGAACGGGCGCATGCGGTTTGGAGTCCGTGGCTGGAGAAGGATCCGACAGTTTGGCAACACGGCTCTCGTGAAGGGTAAGGCCAATATTTGGCTCGATCGCCGCAGAGGATACGACCTCCGTGATGGGGTCTATCCACCCGTCCACGGATGGCGAAACTGGCTCTGAATTGAGGGTCGGAGCAGCTGCTGGTGCGATCTCCTGAATACGGTCCGATGGTAGAGCTAAATCGTACTCATCGTGATCACGTGGCGCACAGGGCAGGGGCTCGAATCCGTCGAAGATCAAGTCTCCGCGGATATCAGCCGTGTAGTTTAAGCTTCTAAACCTGACCTGGTGGCCAGGGGTGTAAATTTCGATCTGCTCCAGATGGCCAAGCGAGTTGGCCCGCAGTGCGAAGCCGCCGAACACAAAGATCTGTCCGGGGAGAAAAGTCTCACCCTGGACTGCATCGCTATCGATGATCGTAGGAGCCATCAAGCCTAATGGCAGCGACATAGAGGAACTCTCAATGAAAGCACCAATGTCGGTGTCAAAACCGGCGGATCTCGGGTAGGGGGTCCCGAACTGTGCGTCTAAGGCGGATGGTAACAGGAGGCAGGGGACACGATGTTTTACCCAGGTTCGGGCCCTCTTGATGGAGGTAAAACCCTATGTCCTGCTTGATTTATTCTTGATGATATGAGTATTACAAGAGTTGATCTACCACGAGATCGGAGAGGCTAAACCCTAGAAGCTAGCCTATGGTATGATTGTATGTTGTCCTACGGACTAAAACCCTCCGGTTTATATAGACACCGGAGGGGGCTTGGGTTACACAAGGTCGGTTACAAAGGAGGAGATACCCATATCCGTACTGCCTAGCTTGCCTTCCACGCCAAGTAGAGTCCCATCCGGACACGAGACGAAGTCTTAAATCTTGTATCTTCATAGTCCAACTGTCCGGCCAAAGGATATACTCTGGCTGTCCGGAGACCCCCTAATCCAGGACTCCCTCAATATTCGTAGAATATGTAGGAACCAATATGAGCATCTAGGTTCCACTATTGGTTATTGTCCGGAGATGAGTCTGGGTCATGTCTACATAGTTCTCGAACCTGTATGGTCTGCATGCTTGACGTTCTGTGACGACTTGTATTATGAGTTATGTGATTTGATGACCGAAGTTTGTTCGGAGTCCCGTATGAGACCGGGAACATGACGAGGAGTCTCGAAATGGTCGATACGTAAAGATCAATATATTTGAAGGATATATTAGGACATCGGAAAGGTTCTGAGTGATTCGGGTATTTTTCTAAGTATCGGAGAGTTATGGGAATTCGTATTGGGCCTTAATGGGCCATACGGGAAAGGAGAGAAAGGCCTCAAGGGTGGCTGCGCCCCTTCCCCATGGACTGGTCCAAATTGGACTAGGGAAAGGGGGCGCCCTTCCTTCGTTCTCCCTTCCCTTTTTCCTATTCCATGTGGGAGGTGGAATCCTACTAGGACTAGGGAGTCCTAGTAGGACTCCACACTTTGGGCGCACCCTATGAGGGCCGGCCTCCTCCTCCCCATCCTTTATATACGTGGCCAGGGGGCACCCCATAGACACACAAGTTGATCATTGATCTCTTATCCGTGTGTGGTGCCCCCTCCACCATAATCCACCTCGGTCATATCGTAGCGGTGCTTAGGCGAAGCCCTGTTCCGGTAGCATCATCATCACCGCCATCACGCCGTCGTGCTGACGAAGCTCTCCCTTGACACTCTGCTGGACCGTGAGTTCATGGGACGTCACCGAGCCGAACGTGTGCAGACCGCGAAGGTGCCGTACTTTTGGTACTAGGATGGGTCGATCGTGAAGACGTACGATTACATCAACCACATTGTCATAACGCTTCCGCTTACGGTCTACGAGGGTACGTGGACAACACTCTCCCCTCTCGTTGCTATGCATCACCATGATCTTGCGTGTGCGTAGGATTTTTTGAAATTACTGCGTTCCCCAACAGTGGCATCCGAGCCAGGTCTATGCATAGAAGTTATATGCACGAGTAGAACACAAAGGAGTTCTGGGAGTGGGTATATACATATTGCTTGCCGTCACTAGTTGATTCTTGATTCGGCAGTATTGTTGGATGAAGCGGCCCAGACCGACATTACGCGTACGCTTACACGAGACTGGTTCTACCAACGTGCTTCGCACACAAGTGGCTGGTGGGTGTTAGTTTCTCCAACTTTAGTTGGATCAGATTCAATGAACATGGTTCTTTCTGAAGATCAAAAAGCAATCACTATGCCGCGTTGTGGTTTTTGATGTATAGGTAAGAACGGTTCTTGCTTAGCCCATAGCAGCCACGTAAAACTTGCATCAACAAAGTAGAGGACGTCTAACTTGTTTTTGCAGGGCTTGTTGTGATGTGATATGGTCAAGACATGATGAGATATAAGTTGTTGTATGAGATGATCATGTTTTGTTGAAGTTATCAGCAACTGGCAGAAGCCTTATGGTTGTCTGTTTATTGCATAAAATGCAAGCGCCAAATAATTGCTTTACTTTATCGCTATGCGATAGCAATAGTTGGCAAGACGACCATGCGACGACACGTTGATAGAGATCAAGATGATGGAGATCATGGTGTCATGCTGGTGATGATAGAGATCATGACGGTACTTTGGAGATGGAGATCAAAGGTGCAAGATGATCATGGCCATATCATGTCACATATTTTAATTGCATGTGATGTTTATCCTTTATGCATCTTATTTTGCTTAGTTCGGTGGTAGCATTATAAGATGTTCTCTCACTAAATTTCAAGGTATAAGTGTTCGCCCTGAGTATGCACCGTTGCGACAGTTCGTCGTACCGAGACACCACGTGATGATCGGGTGTGATAAGCTCTATGTTCACATACAACGGGTGCAAGCCAGTTTTGCACACGCGGAAAACTCGGATTAAACTTGACGAGCCTAGCATATGCAGATATGGCCTCGAAACACTAGAGACCGAAAGGTCGAGCGTGAATCATATAGTAGATATGATCAACATAGTGATGTTCACCATTGAAAACTACTCCATCTCACGTGATGATTGGACATGGTTTAGTTGATATGGATCACATGATCACTTAGATGATTAGAGGGATGTCTATCTAAGTGGGAGTTCTTAAGTAATATGATTAATTGCACTTTAATTTATGATGAACTTAGTCCTGATAGTATTTGCATAACTATGTTGTAGATCAATAGCTTGCGATGTAGCTCCCCGTTTATTTTGATATGTTCCTAGAGAAAAACTATGTTGAAAGATGATAGTAGCAATGACGGGGACTAGGTCCGTGATATGAGGGTTATCCTCATGCTGCACAGAAGAATTGTGTCCTTGATGCACCACTAGGTGACAAAACTATTGCAGGAGCAGATGCAGACGTTATGAACGTTTAGCAAGCTCGATATGATGTCTACTTGATAGTTTAGTGCACCATGCTTTACGGCTTAGTACCGGGACTTCAAAAAATGTTTTGACCGCTATGGAGCATATATGATGTTCCAAGAGTCGAAATTGGTATTTCATACTCATGCCCGTGTCGAGAGGTATGAGACCTCTGACAGTACTTTGCCTACAAGATGGAGGAGAATAGCTCAACCAGTAAGCACGTGCTTAGATTGTCTGGGTACTACAATTGCTTGAATCAAGTGGGAGTTAATGTTCCAGATAATATAGTAATTGACAAAGTTCTCTAGTCACTATCACAAAGTTACTAGAACTTCGTGATGAACTATAATATGCAAGGGATGACGAAAGTAATTCCCGAGTTCTTCGCAGTGCTGAAATCTGCGAAGGTAGAAATCAAGAAAGAGCATCAAGTGTTGATGGTTGACAAGACCACTAGTTTCAAGAAAAGGGCAAAGGGATAGAAATGGAACTTCAATAAGAATGACAAGAAAGTTGTCACTCCCGTTAAGAAGCCCAAATCTAGACCTAAGCCTGCAAAAGGAATGGTCACTGGAAGCGAAACTACCCCAAATACTTGGCGGATAAGAAGGATGGCAAAGTGAACAAAGGTATATTTGATATACAGATTATTGATGTGTACTTTACTAGTGTTCATAGTAACCCCTAGGTATTTGATACCGATTCAGGTGCTAAGATTAGTAACTCGATACAGGAGTTACAAAATGAACAAAGACTATTTAAGGGCAAAGTGACGATGTGTGTTGGAAGAGATTCCAAGTTGGTAAGATCACTATCGCATACTCCCTCTACCTTCGGGATTAGTGTTGAACCTATATAAATGTTATTTGGTGTTTACGTTGAGCATAATATGATTGGATCATGTTTATTGCAATACAGTTATTCATTTAAGTCAAAGAATATGTTGTACTGTTTACATGAATAAAACCTTCTATGGTCATACACTTAAAATAAATGGTTTATTGTATCTCGATCGTAGCGATACACATATTCATAATATTGAAGCCAAAAGATGCAAAGTTAATAATGATAGTGCAACTTATTTGTGGCACTGCCGTTTAGGTCATATTGGTGTAAAGTGCATGAAGCAACTCCATGCCGATGGACTTTTGGAATCACTTGATACAAACCATGCCTCATGGGCAAGATGACTAAGACTCCGTTCTCTGCAGAACAATGGAGCGAGCAACTGACTTATTGGAAATAATACATAGTGATGTATACGATCCGATGAGTGTTGAGGCTCGAGGCGGGTATCGTTGTTTTCTGACCTTCACAGATGATTTGAGTAGATATGGGTATATCTACTTGATGAAACATAAGTCTGAAACATTTCAAAAGTTCAAAGAATTTCAGAGTGAAGTGGAAAATCATCGTAACAAGAAAGTAAAGTTTCTACGATCTGATCGCAGTAACGAAATATTTGAGTTACGAGTTTGTTCTTCATTTGAAACAATGTGGAATAGTTTCGCAACTCACGCCACTTGGAACACCACAACATAATGGTGTGTCTGAACGTCGTAACCATACTTTATTAGATATGGTACGATCTATGATGTCTCTTACCGATTTACCACTATAGTTTTGGGGTTATGCATTAGAGACAGTTGCATTCACGTTTAAAAAGGGCACCATGTAAATCCGTTGAGACGACACCGTACGAACTAGGGTTTGGCAAGAAACCCAAATTGTCATTTCTTAAAGTTTGGGGTTGTGATGCTTATGTGAAAAAGTTTCATCCTGATAAGCTCAAACCGAAATCGGAGAAGTGCGTCTTCATAGGATACCCAAAAGGAAACTGTTGGGTACACCTTCTATCACATATCTGAAAGGCAAGATCTTTGTTGCTAAGAGTGGATCCTTTATAGAGAAGAAGTTTCTCTCGAAAGAAGTGAGTGGGAGGAAAGTAGAACTTGATGAGGTAATTGTACCTTCTCGTGAATGGAAAGTAGTTCATCACAGAAATCAGTTCTAGTGATTCCTACGCGAATTAGTAAGGAAGCTAATGATAATGATCATGAAACTTCAGATCAAGTTACTAACGAACCTTGTAGGTCAACCAGAGTATGGTCCGCACCAGAGTGGTACGGTAATCCTTTCTGGAAGTCATGTTACTAGACCATGACGAACCTACGAACTATGAGGAAGCGATGATGAGCCCAGATTCCGCAAAATGGCTTAAGGCCATGAAATCTGAGATGGGATCCATCTATGAGAACAAAGTATCGACTTTGATTGACTTGCCCGATTGTCGGTGAGCCATTGAGAATAAATGGATTTTCAAGAGGAAGACGGACGTTGATAGTAGTGTTACTATCTACAAAGCTCGAATTGTCGCAAAAAGGTTTTTGACAAGTTCAAAGTGTTGACTGATACATCTCCGTCGTATCTACTTTTCTGAACACTTTTGCCCTTGTTTTGGACTCTAACTTGCATGATTTGAATGGAACTAACCCGGACTGACGCTGTTTTCAACAGAATTGCCATGGTGTTATTTTTGTGCAGAAATGAAAGTCCTCGGAATGACCTGAAAATCAATGGAGAATTATTTTGGAATATATAATAAATACTGGAAGGAAGATCCGCGTCAGGGGGGCCTCCACCTGTCCACGAGGGTGGGGGGCGCGCCCCCTGCCTCGTGGGCCCCCTGACGCTCCATCGACCTCAACCTTGACTCCATATATTCACTTTCGGGGAGAATAAAACTAGAGAGAAGGATTCATCACATTTTACGATACAGAGCCACCGCCAAGCCCTAAACTCTCTCGGGAGGGCTGATCTGGAGTTCGTTCGGGGCTCCGGATAGGGGAATCCGTCGCCATCGACATCGTCATCATCAACCATCCTCCATCACCAATTTCATGATGCTCACCGCCGTGTGTGAGTAATTCCATTGTAGGTTGCTGGACGGTGATGGGTTGGATGAGATTTATCATGTAATCGAGTTAGTTTTGTTAGGGTTTGATCCCTAGTATCGACTATGTTCTGAGATTGATGTTGCTATGACTTTGCTATGCTTAATGCTTGTCACTAGGGCCTGAGTGCCATGATTTCAGATCTGAACCTATTATGTTTTCATCAATATATGAGAGTTCTTGATCCTATCTTGCAAGTCTATAGTCACCTATTATGTGTTATGATCCGTTAACTCCGAAGTGACAATAATTGGGATACTTACCAGTGATGACCGTAGTTTGAGGAGTTCATGTATTCACTATGTGTTAATGCTTTGGTCCGGTACTCTATTAAAAGGAGGCCTTAATATCCCTTAGTTTCCAATAGGACCCCGCTGCCACGGGAGGGTAGGACAAAAGATGTCATGCAAGTTCTTTTCCATAAGCACGTATGACTATATTTGGAATACATTCCTACATTACATTGATGATCTGGAGCTAGTTCTGTGTCACCCTAGGTTATGACTGTTACATGATCGATCGCACCCGACATAATTCTCCATCACCGATCCATTGCCTATGAGCTTTCCATATGTTGTTCTTCGCTTATTTACTTTTCCGTTGCTATTGTTATTATCACTATAAAACACCAAAAATATTACTTTTCCCACTGTTACTTCTGCTATCATTACCACTATTATCATATTACTTTGCTACTAAACACTTTGCTGTAGATATTAAGTTTCTAGGTGTGGTTGAATTGACAACTCAGCTGCTAATACTTGAGTATATTCTTTGGCTCCTCTTGTGTCGAATCAATAAATTTGGGTTTTATACTCTACCCTCGAAAACTATTGGGATCCCCTATACTTGTGGGTTATCAAGATTATTTTCAGGCGCCGTTACCGGGGAGCATAGCTCTATTCTTTGAGTCACTTGGGATTTTATCTGCTTATCATTATGAAGAACTTGAAAGATCCAAGAACCAAGATTTATCCCTCAACTATGAGGGGAGGTAAGGAACTGCCATCTAGCTCTGCACTTGATTCACCTTCTGTTTTGAGTAAGCTTGCGACACTTAAACCTACTTCTGCTATTAATTCTGATATGTCGCATGTTATTTATGATGCTACTTCTGCTATGCATGATACTTATGATGAAACTACTTCTATGCTTGATACTATTGTGCCACTTGGTGAATTTCTTGATGAACAACTTGCTAGGGCTAGAGAGAATGAAATTATTGAAACTGATAATATTGATGAAAGTGATGATGAAGATTCTCCCCCTAGATATGAATTGCATGTTGTTCCTAAGGGTTATGTTATGGATGAAGAAACTGCTAGAGACTTTCTTGCTTGCAATCATAGGAGTGATCTTAAGAAATTATTAGCTAAGCTGAAACAAAAAACTCTGAATGCTAGAATGAAATATGATCATGCTTATGCTACTTCACCTATCTTTGTTACTGATAAGGATTATGAATTCTCTGTCGACCCTGAGATGATTACTTTAGTTGAATCTGATCCTTTCTATGGATATGAATCTGAAACTGTTGTGGCACATCTTACTAAATTAAATGATATCGCTACCCTGTTCACTAATGATGAGAAACTCGCTACTATTATATCCTTAAGATATTTCCGTTCTCATTAAAGGGTGATGCTAAGATATGGTTTAATTCTCTTGATCCTGGTTGTGTGCGTAGTCCCCAGGATATGATTTATTACTTCTCTGCTAAATATTTCCCTACTCATAAGAAACAAGCTGCTTTAAGGGAAATATATAATTTTGTGCAAATTGAAGAAGAGAGTCTCCCACAAGCTTGGGGGAGGCTTCTCCAATTACTTAATGCTTTACCTGATCATCCTCTCAAGAAAAATGAAATACTTGATATCTTTTATAATGGACTAACTGATGCTTCCAGAGACCACCTGGATAGTTGTGCTAGTTGTGTTTTCATGGAAAGAACACCAGATGAAGCTGAAATTCTATTGAATAATATGTTGACTAATGAAAATAATTGGACACTTCCTGATCCAATTCCTGAACCAACTCCTTAGCCAACTCCGAAGAAAAGGGGTATTCTATTTCTCAGTCCTGAAGATATGCAAGAGGCAAAGAAATCTATGAAGAAAAAGGTATTAAAGCCGAAGATGTTAAGAATTTACCTCCTATTGAAGAAATACATGGTCTTAATTTACCGACTGTTGAAGAAATAGATGGTTTTAGTCCATCGCCTATTGAGGAAACTCATGGTCTTGATAACCCGACATAGGTAGTAAAGGTAAATTCTCTCTATAGATATGATAAAGCTGAAATCCCTCTTACTAAGTTTGCTAGCCCATGCTTGGATGAGTTTGATGACTTTATGGTTAATCAAAAAAACTTCAATGCCTATTTTGGTAGAGAATTAAAATGTAATGCTTACATGATTGAACAGTTGAGTGATTATATGGCCAATGTTAAAGGTGAACTAAAACTTATTAGTAAACATGCTTCTATGGTTACAACTCAAGTAGAACAAGTACTTAAAGCTCAGAATGATTTGCTCAATGAATTAAATAGTAAGAAAAATGATAATGCTGTTAGAGTTATGACTAGAGGTGGTAAAATGACTCAGGAACCTTTGTATCCTGAAGGCCATCCTAAGAGAATTGAGCAGGATTCTCGGAGAAATAATATTGATGTGCCTAGTCCTTCTAAAAGGAAGAAAAAGAAAAATGATAGGACTTTGCATGCTTCTAGTGAACCTGTTGTTGACACACATGAGAATCCCAATGATATTTCTATTTCTGATGCTGAAACACAATCTGGTAATGAACATGAACCTAGTGAAAATGTTAATAATGATGCTCATGTTGATGCTCAACCTAGTAATAACAATGATGTAGAGATTGAACCTGTTGTTGATCTTGATAACCCACAATAAAAGAATCATCGTTATGATAAGGGAGACTTTGTTGCTAGGAAGCACGGTAAGGAAAGAGAACCATGGGTTCAGAAACCCATGCCTTTTCCTCCTAAACCATCCAAGAAAAAGGATGATGAGGATTTTGAGCGCTTTGCTAAAATGATTAGACCTATCTTTTTGCGCATGCGATTAACTGATATGCTCAAAATGAATCCTTATGCTAAGTATATGAAAGATATTGTTACAAATAAAAGAAAGATGCCGGAAGCTAAAATTTCCATCATGCTTGCTAATTATACTTTTAAGGGTGGAATACCAAAGAAACTTGGAGATCCAGGAGTACCAACTATACCATGCTCCATTAAAAGAAACTATGTTAAAACTGCTTTATGTGATCTTGGAGCCGGTGTTAGTGTTATGCCTCTCTCTTTATGTCGTAGAATTGATTTGAATAAGTTGACACCTACTGAAATATCTTTACAAATGGCTGATAAATCAACTGCTATACCTGTCAGTATTTGTGAGGATGTGCCTGTTGTGGTTGCAAACGTTACTATTTTAACGGACTTTGTTATTCTTGATATTCCCGAGGACGATAGTATGTCTATTATTCTTGGAAGACCCTTTTTGAATACGAAGGGGCTGTTATTGATTGCACCAAAGGCAATGTCACTTTTCATGTTAATGGTAATGAGCATACGATACACTTTCCGAGGAAACAACCTCAAGTCCACAGTACCAATTCTATTGGAAAAATTCCATCGATTATTTTTGGAGGTTTTGAATTTCCTCTTCCTACTGTCAAGAAGAAATATGATATTCTTATTGTTGGGGATGTGCATATCCCCGTCGAGGTAACCTAGTGTTATTCGAAAATTCTCTGGTTCCATGTTATTCGGAATGAGTTTGTTAACAAGACCTGATCAACCTTGTTAATGGATTCCTTTTCATGAGCATGAGATGGATGAATTTAGAAAACACAACTCTCTGTACCCTCTTTTTACTTTCTGTTATTTATATTAAATAAAGAAAAAATAGTAATTTCTGTCTATTATCTGAATTATCCATGCAATAAAAAAAATACCCTAAAAATAAAAGTTCTCCAAATGCCCTGAAATTTAAATCTGATTTTTTCTAGAATATTTGAGAATATCTGGCACTGAAAACACAGCAGGGGGAGCAAGCACCTGGCCACGAGGGTGGAGGGCGCGCCCTACCCCCTGGGCACACCCCCGTGCCTCGTGGGCCCATGGTGGCTCCCCTCCACTTATTCCAGCTACCACACACTCCTTCTTCCTCCCACAAACACCACCAACCAGCTCAAACCCGAGTCCAAGCTCATCTTGCTGCCATTTTCGATCTATTTGCTCAAAGCACCTCTCACAAAATTGCTTTGGGGGATTGTTCCTTGGTATGTGACTCCTCCAATGGTCCAATTAGTTTTTGTTCTAGTGCTTTATTCATTGCATATTTTTGCTGCTTAGGTGACCCTGTTCTTGAGCTTGCATGTCAAATTTATATGGTCAAAAGTAGTTTTGATGCATGATATAGTCTCTAGGCACTTGTGGGAGTAGTTTCTATCAATTTTATTGAGTTTGGTTCACTTTTATTTTGAAGTTACTAAAAATTTCAGAAAATTTCAGAAAAAGATGAAGAGATTTTTGAGGGGCTCATCAAGTCGAAGCTCGAAGGATAAGCAAAGTGAGGAGGATAAGAGGCCCAAGTATAATCTCCCTCGCACCATGGAGGTCCAGCTGTGTGAATGGCCTTGTGATAATTTCTTGAGAGCAGCCGGGATTTATGATGATTTCTATGAGTTGGCTGAGAATGCAGGCCTCACCGCCTTCCTCCACGACCAACGCGAACAGTATCTCTTACTCACCAATATCTTTGTGCAAAACTTCCATTTCCATGCTAGGAGCTCACCACCTACGGTGGAATTTTATTTATATGATGAGCATAAGGAGATGTCACTTTATGATTTTTGTCGGGTTTGTTTGATCCCTTTTGAGGGCAGTGTAGAGGAATCACATCGTGACGATGTGGATGGGTTTATTGATACCATTGCTGTAGGGGAAACAAGGATGGTTTCCGATGCACAAATTACTAGCATACACTTTCCTATTCTACGTTACTTTGCTATATTTGCTAGTAGATGCTTAATTGGGCACGGAAACTGTGGAAACCTGAGTGCCCCTGGTATAGTTATTTTGTGCCATGCCTTATTTCGTGATGACACATTCAATATGGGCGCTATTGTTGCAAAGCGGTTAAATCTTAACCGTACTAAGGGCCCCGTCCTTGGAGGCATCTTCGCCTTGCGCCTTGCTGCACACTTTAACATACCTATTAGGCATTATGAGAAGGAAGAGAAGTTGCTACCTCATGTTTATCTAGATTATAAGAGTATGGTAGCACATGACTTTATTGTTAAGAATAGGGAAAAGGAGCTTAAGTACAAATTAATATTTGGTAAAAATCATCTTGAGACTATTACCTTGCCTGCTCCTTCCTTGTTTGATTTATCTACAGGCAAGTACCTTGTTCCGTTGGAGGCCATTCACGCCTACCGGAACCATACATCAGCTACAGAGCTAGAGCCGGAACCACAATCTGATCCTCCACGACAGTCTGATTACCAGTGGGATCCGGAGGTGATTGCCAACCAGTGGCAATCCGAGGCTTCTTCTCAGTACGACCCCAACTATTACTATGGATATCCGCCAGGCCAACCGTGGCCATAGACCAACTTAGGTCAAAAGCCTAAGCTTGGGGGAGTATGTATTTCTCACCGACATTACATTCATGTTCACACACTCATTGCTAGTTGTCGGTGCTCATACTTTTTCATTGTATCATCCATGCTAGTTTATTTTCCTTTTTATGCTTTCTTCTTGTGTGTTAATAAACCTTATAAAAAACAAAAAAATTAGTTGTAGCTTTTAATTAGTTTACTTTCCATGCCCGTTGTAGTAGTAACTAAAAAGAAAACCCAAAAATATTTCTTGTTCTTCTTTTGATTGTTGGGAGCTTTCCCGTGTAAATAGTTTTATTTATTTCTTGTTCTTTGGGGGTCGAGAGGAGAAGACCATAATTAAATTGTTAAAGTGGCTCTTATATGCATTATTTTTGATTTGACAAAGAGCCCATATTATCTTGTCTTCTCTCTTGAATTGAATGCTTGCAGATTTCAGCTTAGTCCAATGCATGTGCACTATTATTATTATCCACACTATTCGGTTGTGCAAGTGAAAGGCAATAATGATGATTATATGATGAACTTATTGAGATGATAAAAGCTGGTATGAACTCGACCTCTCTTGTTTTTGTAAATATGATTAGTTCATCGTTCCTGATTCGGCCTATTATGAATAAACATGTTTGCAATGACAATTAGAGATTATAGTTGCTTATGCCATGCTTAATTAGGTAGGAGCTTATAATGGTTTACCTTGTGTGCCAACATGCTATTAAAATGGTTGTGATGTGGTATGATAGGATGGTATCCTATTTTGAACGATTCGAGTGGCTTGACTTGGCACATGTTCACGCATGTAGTTGAAACAAAATCAACATAGCCTCTACGATATTTATGTTCATGGTGCATTATATCCTACTCATTCTTGCATTCGGTGTTGATTAATTTTAATGCATGTTCATGACTATTGCCGCTCGCTAGATGGTCGCTTCCCAGTCTTTTGCTAGCCTTCACCTGTACTAAGCAGGAATACTGCTTGTGCATCCAATTCCATAAACCCCAAAGTTATTCCATATGAGTCCACCATACCTACATATATACGGTATCTACCTGCCGTTCCAAGTAAATTTGTATGTGCCAAACTCTAAACCTTCAAATAAACATTCTATTTTGTATGCTCGAATAGCTCATGTATCAACTGGAGCTGTCCGTATCTTCCATGTTAGGCGGGTTATTCTCAAGAGGAGTGGACTCCGCTCCTCACTCACGAGAAAATGGCTGGTCACCGGGATGCCCAGTCCCATGCTTTATGCAAATCAAATCAAAATAATTGCAAACAAAACTCCCCCGGGACTGTTGTTATTTGGAGGCACTCGTTGTTTCGAGCAAGCCATGGATTGATGCTTGTTGGTGGAGGGGGAGTATAAACTTTACCATTCTGTTTGGGAACCGCATATAATGTGTGTAGCATGGAAGGTATCACCATCTCTCGGTTGTTATGTTGACAATGAAAGTATACCGCTCAAAATATTATTCATATCTATTTCAAAATCGAGCTCTGGCACCTCTACAAATCCCTGCTTCCCTCTACGAAGGGCCTATCTATTTACTTTTATGCTGATTCATCATCCTCTTATTAAAAAGCACCAGTTGGAGAGCACCACTGTCATTTGCATTCATTACTGTTAGTTTACATTGAGTATGACTTGACTGGATCTCTTTTACCATGAATTACAATGTCTAGTCAGTCCTTAATCTTTAAAGGTGCTATGCATTTATGTTTTGCGGTCTCAGAAAGGGCTAGCGAGATACCATCTTGTTATATCATATCATGATTGTTTTGAGAAAGTGTTGTCATCCAATATTTATTATTATTGCTCGCTAGTTTATTATGTCATTGATATGAGTAAACATCAGACATAAGTGTTATTGTGAATATGGTTAGTTCATAATCTTTGCTGAAAACTTGAATGCTGGCTCTACATATTTACAACAAGAGCAGACAGAGTTTGTAAATTTTTTTCTTTATCACATTCAGTTTATCAACTGAATTGCTTGAGGACAAGCAAATGTTTAAGCTTGGGGGAGTTGATACGCCTCCGTCGTATCTACTTTTCCAAACACTCTTGCCCTTGTTTTGGATTCTAACTTGCATGATTTGAATGGAACTAACCCGGACTGACACTGTTTTCAGCAGAATTGCCATGGTGTTATTTTTGTGCAGAAATAAAAGTTCTCGGAATGACCTGAAAATCAACGGAGAATTATTTTGGAATATATAATAAATACTGGAAGGAAGATCCACGTCAGGGGGGCCTCCACCTGTCCATGAGGGAGGGGCGCGCCTGCCCCCTTGGGCGTGCCCCCTTCCTCGTGGGCCCCCTGACGCTCCACCGACCTCAACCTTGACGCCATATATTCACTTTCGGGGAGAAAAAAACGAGAGGGAAGGATTCATCACATTTTACGATACGGAGCTGCCGCCAAGCCCTAAACTCTCTCGGGAGGGCTGATCTGGAGTCCGTTCGGGGCTCCGGAGAGGGGAATCCGTCGCCATCGTCATCATCAACCATCCTCCATCACCAATTTCATGATGCTCACCGCCGTGTGAGTAATTCCATCGTAGGTTGCTGGACGATGATGGGTTGGATGAGATTTATCATGTAATCGAGTTAGTTTTGTTAGGATTTGATCCCTAGTATCCACTATGTTCTGAGATTGATGTTGCAATGACTTTGATATGCTTAATGCTTGTCACCAGGGCCCGAGTGCCATGATTTACGATCTGAACCTATTATGTTTTCATCAATATATGAGAGTTCTTGATCCTATCTTGCAAGTCTATAGTCACCTATTATGTGTTATGATCCGTTAACCCCGAAGTGACAATAATCGGGATACTTACCGGTGATGACCGTAGTTTGAGGAGTTCATGTATTCACTATGTGTTAATGCTTTGGTCCGGTACTTTATTAAAAGGAGGCCTTAATATCCCTTAGTTTCCAATAGCACCCCGCTGCCACGGGAGGGCAGGGCAAAAGATGTCATGCAAGTTCTTTTCCATAAGCACATATGACTATATTTAGAATACATTCCTACATTACATTGATGATCTGGACCTAGTTCTGTGTCACCCTAGGTTATGACTGTTACATGATTGATCACATCCGACATAATTCCTCATCACCATCCATTGCCTATGAGCTTTCCATATATTGTTCTTCGCTTATTTACTTTTCCGTTGTTATTGTTATCATCACTATAAAACACCAAAAATATTACTTTTGCCACTGTTACTTCTGCTATCATTACCACTACTATCATATTACGTTGTTACTAAAGACTTTACTAAAGATATTAATTTTCCAGGTGTGGTTGAATTGACAACTCAGCTGCTAATACTTGAGAATATTCTTTGGCTCCCCTTGTGTCGAATCAATAAATTTGGGTTGAATACTCTACCCTTGAAAACTGTTGTGATCCCCTACACTTGTGGGTTATCATTGACTATGATGAGATTTTCTCACTTGTATCGATGCTTAAAAGTCTGTCTGAATCATGTTAGCAGTTGCCGCATTTTATGAAATTTGGCAAATGGATGTTAAAACTTTATTGCTTAATGGATTTATTAAAGAAGAGTTGTATATGATGCAACCAGAAGGTTTTGTCAATCCTAAAGATACCAACAAACTATGCAAGCTCCAGCGATCCATTTATGGACTGGTGCAAGCCCCTCGGAGTTGGAATATGCGCTTTGATAGTGTGATCAAAGCATATAGTTTTATACAGACTTGCGGTGAAGCTTGTATTTACAAGAAAGTGAGTGGGAGCACTACAACCTTTCTGATAAGTATATGTGAGTGACATATTGTTGATCGGAAATGATGTAGTATTTTCTGGAAAGCTATAGGATCGAAAGTATGTCTAGAGGGGGGTGATTAGACTACTTGACCAAATAAAAACTTAACCTTTTCCCAATTTTAGTTCTTGGCAGATTTTGGCTATTTTAGGACAAGTCAAGCAATCATCACACAGTTCAAGCAAGCATGCAAAGAGTATATTGGCAGCGGAAAGTAAAGCATGCAACTTGCAAGAATGTAAAGGGAAGGGTTTGGAGAATTCAAACGCAATTGGAGACACGGATGTTTTTCCCGTGGTTCGGATAGGTGGTGCTATCCTACATCCACGTTGATGGAGACTTCAACCCACAAAGGGTAACGGTTGCGAGAGTCCACACAGGGCTCCACCCACAAAGGGTAATGGTTGCGCGAGTACACACAGGGCTCCACCCACGAAGGGTCCACGAAGAAGCAACCACCCACAAAGGGTCCACGAAGAAGCAACCTTGTCTATCCCACCATGGCCATCGCCCACACAGGACTTGCCTCACTAGCGGTAGATCTTCACGAAGTAGGCGATCTCCTTGCCCTTACAAACTCCTTGGTTCAACTCCACAATCTTGTCGGAGGCTCCCAAGTGACACCTAGCCAATCTAGGAGACACCACTCTCCAAGAAGTAACGAATGGTGTGTTGGTAATGAACTCCTTGCTCTTGTGCTTCAAATGATAGTCTCCCCAACACTCAACTCTCTCTCATAGGATTTGGATTTGGTGGAAAGAAGATTTGAGTGGAAAACAACTTGGGAAGGCTAGAGATCAAGATTCATATGGTAGGAATGGAATATCTTGGTCTCAACACATGAGTAGGTGGTTCTCTCTCAGAACATACGAGTTGGAATGGTGTGTGTGTTCTGATGGCTCTCTCCTCGAATGAAGAGGAGGTGGAGGGGTATATATAGCCTCCACACAAAGTCCAACCATTACACAGTTTTCCAATCTCGGTGGGACCGAATCAACAAACTTGGTCGGACCGAAAATGTAAACCTAGTGACCGTTAGAGATTTTCGGTGGGACTGACATGCAACTCGGTAGGACCGATATGGTTAGGGTTTGGGCATAACGTAATCTCGGTGAGACCGATTACACAAACTCGGTGAGACCGAATTTGGTAATTAGCTAACCAGAGAGTTGGTCAGGAAAACTCGGTGGGACCGATTTGCTCTTTCGGTGAGACCGAAAAGTTACAAAGGGGAAACACTGAATTTACATTGCAATCTCGGTGGGACCGATCGCTCTTTCGGTGAGACCGAAAAGTTACGAAAGGGAAACAGAGAGTTTGCAATCCCATCTCGGTGAGACCGAGATCCCTATCGGTAGAACCAAATTGCTAGGGTTTGGCAGTGGCTAATGACAAGTGAAACTCGGTGGCACCGGATAGGAAGAATCGGTAGGACCGAGTTTGGCTTAGGGTTTAGGTCATATGTGGATATGGGAAAGTAGTTGAGGGTTTTTGGAGCATATCACTAAGCACATGAAGCAAGAGGCTCATTATGCAACACCTCATCCCTCCTTGATAGTATTAACTTTTCCTAAAGACTCAATGTGATCTTGGATCACTAAAATATAAAATGAAGAGTCTTGAGCTTTTGAG
The DNA here is from genome assembly GCF_002162155.2 of Triticum dicoccoides. Classification (NCBI taxonomy): domain Eukaryota; kingdom Viridiplantae; phylum Streptophyta; class Magnoliopsida; order Poales; family Poaceae; genus Triticum; species Triticum dicoccoides. Next base: position 19,273,589 of record NC_041386.1, read on the forward strand.
CTTGAGCCAATCCTTTTTCCTTAGCATTTTGAGGGTTCCACTTTCACATCCATGCCATGCCAATCATTGAGCTTTCCTAAAATAATCATCTTGGAATAGCATTAGCTCAATGAGCTATATGTTGTTATGAATTACCAAAACCACCTAGGGATAGTTGCACTTTCAAAAGCATAAAGGAGTGTTTGAAAGGAGTTTTTTGAAGAAAGACCTCGGTGAAGCTGCTTACACATTGAGCATCAAGATCTATAGAGATAGATCAAGACGCTTGATAATATTTTTCAATGAGTACATACCTTGACAAGATTTTGAACTAGTTCAAAATGGAACAATCAAAGAAGGAGTTCTTGCCTATGTTGCAAGGTGTGAAGTTGAGTAAAGACTCAAAACCCGACCACGGCAGAAAATAGAAAGAGAATGAAAAGTCATTCCCTATGCCTCAGTCATAGGTTCTATAAAGTATGCTATGCTGTGTACCAGTCCTATTGTATACCTTAGCATGATTTTGGCAAGGGAGTACAATAGTGATCTAGCAGTAGATCACTGGACAACGGTCAAAATTATCCTTAGAGGGCTAAGGAAATATTTCTCGGTTATGGAGGTGATAAAAGAGTTCGTCGTAAAGAGTTACGTCGATGCAAGCTTTTTACACCGATCTAGATGACTCTAAGTCTCGATATAGATACATATTGAAAGTGGGAGCAATTAGCTAGAGTAGCTCCGTGCAGACTATTGTAGACATAGAAATTTGCGAAATACATACGGATCTGAATGTTGCAGACCTATAGACTAAACTTTTCTCACAATCAAAACATGATCTCTCTTTGGGTATTAATCACATAGCGATGTGAACTAGATTATTGACTCTAGTAAACCCTTTGGGTGTTAGTCACATGTAGATGTGAACTCATCACATAAAGTTGTGAACTATTGGTGTTAAATCACATGGCGATGTGAACTAGATTATTGACTCTATTGCAAGTGGGAGACTGAAGGAAATATGCCCTAGAGGCAATAATAAAGTTGTTATTTATATTTCCATATATCATGATAAATGTTTATTATTCATGCTAGAATTGTATTAACCAGAAACTTAGTACAAGTGTGAACACATAGACAAACAAAGTGTCCCTAGTATGCCTCTACTTGACTAGCTCGTAAGATGGTTAAGCTTCCTAGCCATGGACATGTGTTGTCATTTGATGAATGGGATCACATCATTAGAGAATGATGTGATGGACAAGAACCATCCGTTAGCTTAGCATAATGATTGTTCAGTTTTATTGCTACTGCTTTCTTCATGACTTATACATGTTCCTCTGACTATGAGATTATGCAACTCCCGAATACCAGAGGAACACCTTGTGTGCTATCAAATGTCACAACGTAACTCGGTGATTATAAAGATGCTCTACAGGTGTCTCCAATGGTGTTTGTTGAGTTGGCATTGATCGAGATTAGTATTTGTCACTCCGTCTATCGGACAGGTATCTCCGGGCCCTCTCGTTAATGCACATCACTATAAGCCTTGCAAGCAATGTGACTAATGAGTTAGTTGTGGGATGATTCATTATGGAACAGGTAAAGAGAATTGCCGGTAACGAGATTGAACTAGGTATTGAGATACCGACGATCGAATCTCGGGAAAGTAACATACCGATGACAAAGGGAACAACGTATGTTGTTATGCGGTTTGACCGATAAAGATCTTCGTAGAATATGTAGGAACCAATATGAGCATCCAGGTTCCGCTATTGGTTATTGATCGGAGATGAGTCTCAGTCATGTCTACATAGTTCTCGAACCAGTAGGGTCCGCACGCTTAACATTATGTGACGATTTGTATTATGAGTTATGTGATTTGATGACCGAAGTTTGTTCGGAGTGCCGGATGAGATCGGGGACATGACGAGGAGTCTCAAAATGGTCAAGATGTAAAGATCGATAAATTGGAAGGCTATATTCAGACATCGGAAAGGTTCCCAGTGATTCGGGTATTTTTCGGAGTACCAAAGAGTTACGGGAATTCGTATTGGGCCTTAATGGGCCATACGGGAAAGGAGAGAAAGGCTTCAAGGGTGGCCGCACCCCTTCCCCATGGACTGGTACGAATTGGACTAGGGAAAGGGGGCGCCCCCTTCCTTCACCTTCTCCATTCCCTTTTTCCTATTCCATGTGGGAGGTGGAATCCTACTAGGACTAGGGAGTCCTAGTAGGACTCCACACTTTGGGCATGCCCTATGAGGGCCGGCCTCCTCCTCCATCCATCCTTTGTATACGTGGCCAGGGGGCACCCCATAGACACACAAGTTGATCATTGATCTCATTGCCGTGTGCGGTGCCCCCCTCCACCATAGTCCACATTGGTCATATCGTAGCGGTGATTAGGCGAAGCCCTGTTCCGGTAGCATCATCACGTCGTCGTGCTGACGAAGCTCTCCCTTGACACTCTGCTGGATTGTGAGTTCGCGGGACGTCACCGAGCCGAACGTGTGTAGATCGCGGAGGTGCCGTACTTTCGGTACTAGGATCGGTCGACCGTGAAGACGTACGGCTACATGAACCGCGTTGTCATAACGCTTCCGCTTACGGTCTACGAGGGTACGTGGACAACACTCTCCCCTCTTGTTGCTATGCATCACCATGATCTTGCGTGTGTGTAGGTTTTTTTTTGAAATTACTGCGTTCCCCAACAACTCGAGCTTCCCTTGGTAGTTCATTGTCTGGCTCATGTACCGCGAGCCTTGGGCTTTGCTTCCTTGAGGAACCACCTTGGTACATTTTCCTAAACATATTTCTTCCTCTGAAAAAATTCTGAAATTTTTAGTGACTCAAAATAAAAGTGAACCAAACTCAACAAGATTGATAGCAACTACTCCCACAAGTGCCTAGAGGCCATATCATGCATTAAAACTACTTTTGACCACATAAATTTGACCTGTAAGCTCAAGAACAGAGTCACCTAGGCAGCAAAAAATTGCAATAAATAAAGCACTAGAACAAAAACTAATTGGACCATTGAAGGAGTCACATACCGAAGAACAATCCCCCAAAGCAGTTTTGTGAATGGAGCTTTGAACTAGGAGATCGAAAATGGCAGCAAGCTGAGCTAGAACTCGAGTTTGAGCTGGTGGAGGATTTTTTCTGTAGGAAGACGAAGTGGGTGGGTGCAAGAATAAGTGGAGGGGTGATACGTCTCCAACGTATTTATAATTTTTGATTGTTCCATGCTTTTATATTATCTATTTTGGATGTTATTGGGCTTATTTTTACACTTTTATATTATTTTTGGGACTAACCTATTAACCGGAGGCCCAGCCCAAATTGTTGTTTTCTTGCCTATTTTAGGGTTTCGATGAAAATGAATATCAAACGGAGTCCAAACGGAATGAAACCTTCAGGAACGTGATTTTCTCAATGGAAGAAATCCAGGACACTTGGAGTATACGTCAGGCAAGCAACGGGGCAGCCATGAGACAGGGGGGCGCGCCCACCCCCTGGGCACGCCCTCCACCCTCGTGGGCCCCTCGTTGCTCCACCGAAGTACTTATTACTTCTATATATATATATATCCATATACCCCCAAACATCGAAGAGCAGAATAGATCGGGACTTCCGCCGCCAGAAGCCTCCGTAGTGACCTAAAACCAATCTAGACCCGTTCCGGCACCCTGCCGGAGGGGGAATCCCTCTCCGGTGGCTATCTTCATCATCCCGGTGCTCTCCATGATGAGGAGGGAGTAGTTCTCCCTCGGGGCTGAGGGTATGTACCAGTAGCTATGTGTTTGATCTCTCTCTCTCTCTCTCTCGTGTTCTTGAGGTGGTACGATCTTGATGTATCGCGAGCTTTGCTATTATAGTTGGATCTTATGATGTTTCTCCCCCTCTACTCTCTTGTGATGAATTGAGTTTTCCCTTTGAAGTTATATTATCGAATTGAGTCTTTAAGGATTTGAGAACACTTGATGTATGTCTTGCCGTGCTTATCTGTGGTGACAATGGGATATCACGTGATCCACTTGATGTATGTTTTGGTGATCAACTTGTGGGTTTCGCCCATGAACCTATGCATAGGGGTTGGCACACGTTTTCGTCTTGACTCTCCGGTAGAAACTTCGGGGCACTCTTTGAAGTTCTTTGTGTTGGTTGAATAGATGAATCTGAGATTGTGTGATGCATATCGTATAATCATACCCACGGATACTTGAGGTGACATTGGAGTATCTAGGTGACATTAGGGTTTTGGTTGATTTGTGTCTTAAGGTGTTATTCTAGTAAGAACTCTATGATAGATTGAAAGGAAAGAATAGCTTCGTGTTATTTTACTACGGACTCTTGAATAGATCGATCAGAAAGGATAATTTTGAGGTGATTTCGTACCCTACCATAATCTCTTCGTTTGTTCTCAGCTATTTGTGACTTTGGAGTGACTCTTTGTTGCATGTTCAGGGATAGTTATATGATCCAATTATGTTATTATTGTTGAGGGAACTTGCACTAGTGAAAGTATGAACCCTAGGCCTTATTTCAACGCATTGCAATACCGTTTGTGCTCACTTTTACCACTTGCTACCTTGCTGTTTTTATATTTTCAGATTACAAAAACCTATATCTACCATCCATATTGCACTTGTATCACCATCTCTTCGCCGAACTAGTGCACCTATACAATTTACCATTGTATTGGGTGTGTTGGGGACACAAGAGACTCTTTGTTATTTGGTTGAAGGGTTGTTTGAGAGAGACCATCTTCATCCTACGCCTCCCACAGATTGATAAACCTTAGGTCATCCACTTGAGGGAAATTTGCTACTGTCCTACAAACCTCTGCACTTGGAGGCCCAACAACGTCTACAAGAAGAAGGTTGTGTATTAGACATCAAGGGGGCCCACGTGGGGTCCACGAGGTAGGGGGCGTGCCCTAGGGGGTGGGCGCACCATGGACCCTCGTGGCCAGGTGGTGGGTCCCCCTCTTGTGTTCTTTGTGCCAATAATTCTTAAATATTCTAGAAAAAAATCATATAAAATTTTCAATACATTTGGAGAACTTCTATTTTCGGGGTATTTTTTAATGCAAGGATAATTCAGAAAACAGATAGAAAATACTATTTTTGCTTTATTTAATCTAAAAAACATAAAGTAATAAGAGGGTACACAGAGTTGTGCTTTCTAACTTCATCCATCTCATGCTCATCAAAAGGAATCCAGTAACAAGGTTGATCAAGTCTTGTTAACAAACTCTTTCCGAATAACATGAAACAAGAGAATTTTCGAATAACACTAGGTTACCTCAACGGGGATATGCTTGTCCCCAACAATAAGAATATCATATTTCTTCTTGACAGTAGGAAGAGGAAATTCAAAACCTCCAATAGTAATCATTGGAATTTTTTCAATAGAATTAATACTGTGGACTTGAGGCTGTTTCCTCGGAAAGTGTACCGTATGCTCATTAGCATTAACACAAAAAGTGGCATTGCCTTTGTTGCAATCAATAACAGCCCCTGTAGTATTCAAAAAGGGTCTACCAAGAATAATAGACATACTATTATCCTCGGGAATATCAAGAATAACAAAGTCTGTTAAAATTGTAACATTTGCAATGACAACAGGCACTTCCTCACAAATACCGACAGGTATAGTAGTTGATTTATCAGCCATTTGCAAAGATGTTTCAGTAGGTGTCAACTTATTGAAATCAAGTCTACGATATAAAGAGAGAGGCATAACACTAACACCGGCTCGAAGATCACATAAAGCAGTTTTAACATAGTTTCTCTTAATGGAGCAAGGTATAGTTGGTACTCTTGGATCTCCTAGTTTCTTGGGTATTCCACCTTAAAAAGTATAATTAGCAAGCATGGTGGAAATTTCAGCTTCCGGTATCTTTCTTTTATTTTTAACAATATCTTTCATGTACTTGGCATAAGGATTCATTTTAAGCATATCAGTCAAACGCATACGCAAAAAGATAGGTCTAATCATTTTAGCAAAGCGCTCAAAATCCTCATCATCCTTTTTCTTGGATTGTTTAGGAGGAAAAGGCATGGGTTTCTGAACCCATGGTTCTCTTTCCTTACCGTGCTTCCTAGCAACAAAGTCTCCCTTATCATAACGATGATTCTTTTATTGTGGGTTATCAAGATCAATAGCAGGTTCAATTTCTACATCATTGTTATTGCTAGGTTGAGCATCAACATGAGCATCATCATTAACATTATCACTAGGTTCATGTTCATTACCAGATTGTGTTTTAGCATCAGAAATAGAAATATCATTGGGATTCTCAGGTGTGTCAACAACAGGTTCACTAGAAGCATGCAAAGTCCTATCATTTTTCTTTTTCTTCTTTTTAGAAGGACTAGGTGCATCAACATTAGTTCTCTGATAATCTTGCTCAATTCTCTTAGGGTGGCCCTCAGGATACGTAGGTTCCTGAGTCATTTTACCCCCTCTAGTCACAACTCTAACAACATTATCATTTTTCTTATTATTTAATTCATTGAGCAAATCATTCTGAACTTTAAGTACTTGTTTTACTTGCGTGGTAACCATAGAAGCATGTTTACTAATAAGCTTACACTACTTGGAAAAGGGCTATAGCTAATATGGACATTAATGGCACACCATATATGTGGTGCGCCACTGCTATATAGCAGTGGCGCACCTGATACAGGTGCGCCATTAGTGTCCTCATTACTAATGGCGCACCACACACACGGTGCGCCATTACTAACAATTTTTTTCCAAAACTACTAATGGCGCACCAAACACTCCGTGCGCCACTACTAACAATTTTTTTACTTTTTTTTTCAAAACTAGTAATGGCGCACCGGGGTAGAGTGCACCATTACTAGTTCAAACTAGTAATGGCGCACCACAACCAAGGTGCACCACTACTAACATTTTTTTTGCAAAAATAGTAATGGCGCACCACCTAATAATGCGCCATTAGTTAATGGCGCATTATTAGGTGGTGCACCATTAGTAACCTGAGACCAGCTAGATATTTTGGACAGCCACCTACCACACCCACTTTCCCCACTTCATTCTCTCCACCTCCTCCTCCAAGATTGTCTCGACTGCCTCCTCCTCCTCACCTCATTTGCACCATAGATTCACTCAAATTAAGTGGTTAAATTTCCTTTTTTTGATAGGTAAGTAAGGGGAAAGCTTCTTTATGTTGTAGATCTAGTTTTTTCTCCCTCCAACAACGTGCACATGCACTTTTTATGGCCTAGATCTACGTATGTTTGTGGTGTTGCATATGTTTGTGTTTGCAGGTACCGGTATTTGAAATGCGATAGTTGCCAATATTTTGCCAGAATGTTGATTCATTTCCGTTTCGGCAAGAATTTGGCACTATGCATTCTTTTTGGTCCTATTTTTAGGCAAAGTCATGCCAAAAAAATTTTGTTCTAAGATATCGTTTTGCTCTACACTGTAGGTGACCATGGTCCGCACGATGACCGAAGGCATCGTGAATAGGTTTTTGAGCTCCGCGAAGGCCGAGATGCTTCAAAAGAATGAGACGGAGATAAGATGTCCGTGTCGAAGATGCAAGCTGAGGAGCCTTATGGACTCGGATTCCATACATGTGCGGGACCACCTGCTCTTGCGTGGTTTCATGGATGGCTATCGGTGGCAAGGTGATGAAGATGATTATGAAGTCGTCCATGGGGGCCGGGCAAGAAATGAGGAAGGGTAGCAAGACAACCGCGGCGAGGGCGGGCGAGAAGACGAAGAATCTCTAGGACATGATCACGAAGTAGATGCAGTACACAGTCATCATGTAGAAGATGTCGGACATGTTGATGAGGAAGATGCCGAAGCAGACGAAGGGCATGATCATAAAGATGAAGATGTCGGAGCAGACGATGATGGACCATCGATGGGCTGGGTGCAGGACCCTCATATTCAAGAGCTGCTTCTCAAGCAGACGGATAATGCAAGAGTTGTCGCCCAAGAGAAAGCCAAGCTGGATCAACTGGAGATAGACGCGGTTACTCCATTGTATGAAGGATGCAGGCCCGAGGATACCCGCCTGAAAGTAACGCTCATGGCTCTGGAGATGAAGGTAAAACACAAAATGACCGACATATGCTTCGACGAGAACATGTCATTCTGGCATGAACGTCTTCCCAAGGGGAACAAGTGCTCGACAAGTTTCGAGGAGGCAAAGAAAATCATGTGTCCTCTGGATTTACCGCATGTGAAATACCATGTGTGCATGAACAATTGCATCATTTATCGGGACGAGCACGCGGAGTCTACCATATGTCCGGTGTGCAGCGTCACTCGATACAAGAAGAGGAAGAAAGCTCCTCGAAAAGTGGTGTGGTACTTTCCGATTGCTCCTCGTCTGCAGAGGTATTTCGCGGACCCTAAGCTAGCAAAGCTCCTGAGTTGGCATGCGGATAGGGAGGAGAATAAGCGAGAAGATGACAGAAATGATCCAGAGATAAATAAAAAGACAAGATGCTGAGTCACCCTAAGGATGCGAGCTAGTGGCAAGCGTTGAACTTTGAACACCCAGAATTTGGGGACGATCCAAGGAACATCGTGTTGGGCGCGAGCACCGATGGAGTCAATCCGTTTGGCAGCCAGAGAAGCACACATAGCACCTGGCCTGCGTTTGTGTGGATGTACAACCTTCCCCCTGGTTGTGCATGAAGAGGAAGTACATTCACATGAGTATGCTAATTGAAGGGCCGAAACAACCAGGGAACGACATCAATCTGTATCTGGGACTGCTGAAAGAGGAGCTAGACACACTGTGGAAAACGCCAGCCAATACGTGGGACGCCGCAGAGAAAGAACTTTTTCCTATGAGAGCCGCACTGCTCACGACGGTGCACGACTATCTCGGTTACGGATATGTCGCGGGGCAGGTGGTCCGCGGATTTTCTAGATACGTTAGGTGCATGGATGACACAACGTATCGCCAACTAGATAGAGATCCCGGGTCTTCGAAAACCGTGTTCATGGGACATCGAAGGTGGCTTCGCGAAGATGACCCATGGAGAAAACGCAAGGATTTGTTCGATGGTGAAACCGAACCCCGAAGACGCCCGCGTACGAGGAGCGGAGAGGAAATAGACGAGCTGTTGAAAAATTGGAAAGAGTGCCCGGAGCCGGGAAAGAAGCAAAAGGCGCCAGAGCCGCTGCTGAAGGTATGGAAAATGAGGTCTGTTTTCTGGGACTTGCCATATTGGAAGATCCTCCGTGTGCCTCATAGCCTTGATGTCATGCATATCACGAAGAACGTGTGCGAGAGTCAGCTTGGTACCTTGCTCAACATGATAGAGAGGACCAAAGATGGGCCGAAAACAAGGGTAGACTTGAAATCAATGGGCATCAGGGAGGAGCTTCATGCTAATGATGATGATGATGTGGCGAAGCAGGACACGGAAAGTCGTCGCAAAGGCAAAAAGGCCAAGAAGACCAGAAATGACTACCCTCCCGCATGCTTCACTCTAAGTCAGGAGGAGATCGAGCAGTTTTTCACTTGCCTCATAGGAGTAAAACTTCCTTACGGTTACGCGAGGAAGATAAGCAGATACCTAGACTCAGCGAAGCAGAAGTTCAGCGGGATGAAGTCTCACGACTTTCACGTGCTGATGACGCAGATACTTCCAGTTGCAATCCTTGGGATCATGGACGCGCATGTCCATGAAACGCTATTTGGCCTATGCAACTTTTTTGACATCATCTCTTGGAAGTCGGTTGGCGTGAGGCAACTCAGAAGGCTACAGGAAGAGATCGTGGTGATACTATGCGAGCTTGAGATGTACTTCCCGCCCGCATTCTTCGATGTTATGGTGCATCTGCTGGTCCATATCGTGGAGCATATCATCCAACTTGGGCCGACGTTCCTGCACAGCATGATGCCATTCGAAAGGATGAATGGTGTCATCAAAGGATATGTTCGCAACATGTCACGTCCAGAGGGAAGCATAGCCAGGGGCTTTCTGACCGAAGAGTGCATCTCCTACTGCACGAATTATCTAGGCATCGAGAACCCCGTTGGTCTGCCCGTCAACAGGCACCTCGGCAGGCTCGCTAGATGGGGTCACCGCGTTGGTTGCCGCGAAATGCATGTCTACTTCAAGGGTCGACTCGCCCACTTTGAAAGAGCAAACCTAGTCGCGCTACTGTAGCGACCCGACCTCAAATGGTCAAGTCTCTGTGCTTCAGTGTCATCCCTGGATCGGTAATGCTGACACACACAGTACTCGAAGGGTTTATAACAGAGTAGCAATCACACACTTATTACATCGAATGTCTCAAAAGAGAACTTATTAAAATAAATATGGCTTAAGGCCATCTAATACGATAACATCGGAAGACTTGGAAGATAAAGTGAGTCCATCAACTCCAACGGTATAGCTGAGCTGCACGACAATGACCTAACGAACCTTACTCCTCGTCTGAAAAGTCGGCAACATAATACGTTGCAGCCCGAAAACGGGTTAGCACATGGAATATGCTGGCAAAGTAACAAAGTAGAGCAAGAACAGAATAATGCTATCACTACATGCATATTTGGCTGGTGGAAAGCTCTATGGTTATAATTTTTGCGAAAAGCCAATTTTTCCCTACAACAAAGGAATAGATTTTAATTTAACTATCATGGTAATTCAAACATCATTGAGAACCTCCAACTCAATCCCAATTAAAGTGATTAACAACCCAACAATATTAATTAAGAGTGATGAGATACTTAAGATACTCCAAGTACTAGATACTCAAGATTGTCCATAACCCGGGACACGGCTAACCATGATTAGTTTGTACACTCTGCAGAGGTTTGTGCACTTTTCCCCACAAGACTCGATCTGCTCCGTTGGTTTTCTCTCACTACAGGGTGTTTGAGAAACGGATGACCGAGACACAGTCTTTCAGTAACATTAACTCTCTACTCCGGGTAGACCATACCAAACCTACAAACCCACTACCTGCTGATCTACCTCTTCAAGAGCTTCACGTAACTTACTCAACTATGCTAGAGCCCATAATAGCTTGTGGCTGCACACGGAAGTTTCTAGCATGAATCATCTCAGTTCCCTTTGAGCCTGGGTGGCGGTCCATAGGAAGATCACACGGGTACTTCGGTATTTCCAAAAATACAGGCAACACTGGGTACTCCATGTGCCTCAATCCACCCAGATGTGTATTTAAGTTGCCACCTTAAGTTAAACCATTAATTATCAATCTCACATCTGTCATGGATTTCACTCACCCAAACCACGTATACGAGCATAACATAGTAATATAAGCAACGCGTAGAAGTAACTCCAAGGGTTTGAATGTAATAGGGTAATAGGTTCTACCTCATCAACTACTTCCCAACCCACATGTTAATGACATCCTAATCATGCAACGTTTGAGGATTGGAACTAATGCATAAAAACTGGGTGATAAAGGAATATGATCAAAGTGTTACTTGCCTTGCTGACGATCCGCGTAACCTAGAGACTCCAAATAACACGTTTTGCACTCCGGGAATTCTATCGCAAACAAACAATAGCATACATAAGCAACAATCAAAGAAGCACAGGTAAAACTCAAATAAGAAGATCTAACCGGAAAGTTCAACTTAAGAACACCGGTTTGCACAAAGAATCAAACCCAACGGAGCAACGAAACTCAAACGGCGAAAGAAACAAGATCCATTTACTAATCTAAACTAAGGTCAAACTTTACAGTACCAAAATCTTGTTCAAGTTGGTTAAGCGGAAAGAGGGTCTCGAGACAAAGATCTAGGTGCTTGAATCACCTGATTCTGACTAACGAGCGAAAAGATAAACTAAAACAAAAATCGGATCATAAATCGCGATCGAAAATAATCGCGGAAAAATCTGATAAAAGAAAACTGATGAACAGGTTAACGAACGAGCGTTCGTTATCCATAACTAACGAGCGAAAACCGTTCGTTGAAACGAACGTATGGACGGACGTCCGCTAAAAAGAAGAACCGGTAAAAACCGGCAAACCGATCTAAAAAAACGAACTAGGGTTTTTCTTAAAAAAACCGAATTGGTTTTTAAAAAAAAACGGGCGGCAGCGGAACGGCGCGTTACCTCTCCGGCGAGGCTCCGGCGAGGCGGGGCTCGGTGGCAGGGCGGCGGGCATGCGGGGCAGCGGGGCGACGGCGGCGCGGCGAAGCGGCGGTGGCGGCGAAGCGCGGGAGGCGGCGC
>NC_041386.1:19286423-19307300 GCF_002162155.2 Triticum dicoccoides
GCGGCTGCGGGCTGCGGCGGCGGCGGCTTGCGGTGGTGGTGGCGGGGGGGCAGCTTATAAAGGGGCGGGGCAGGGTGGCTTGGAGGAGGGGGCAAGGCGGCGGGGAGGAGGAGTCCGGCTCGGACTCCGGTCTGAGTCGGTGGCGGCGGCGCGCGCGGCTCCACGTGGGAGACGGCGGCGGCGGGAGTTGGGCCGGCGGCTGGGCTTCGGCCCAGTCGGCCTAGGCACAGGTTTTTTTAAAACAATTCCGCCGAACAGAAAAAAATCCTAGAAAATAAAATAAAAATGTAAAAATGCCAAAATAAATTTTCACCTTCTAAATAAAATATTTAGAACAAGATGAACATTTTCTTAGCCCTAAAATGCAATTTTGAAAACGTGCAATTTTTCTAATGCAAACAAAATCCAAGTAAAATCAAATAAATGATTTTAATATTTTTCCTCCAATATTTCAGTAATTTGGAGAAGTCATATTATCTCCTCTCATATATTAATATGAAATATTTTTGGAGAGAAAAATAATCAAAATCAAAAATCCTCATTTCTTTATTTGATAAAAATCAAATATGAAAACCGGGAAATTCCGCAACTCTCTCCGAGGGTCCTTGAGTTGCTTAGGATTTCGAGGATTGTGAAACGAAAATGCAATAAAATATGATATGCATGAATGATCTATGTATAACATTCCAAATTGAAAATTTGGGATGTTACAAACCTACCCTCCTTAAGATGAATCTCTCCCTCGAGATTCAGGTTGGCTAGAAAATAGGTGTGGGTGGTCCTTGCGGAGATCATCCTCTCGTTCCCATGTGGCTTCATCCTCGGTATGGTGGCTCCACTGAACGTTGCAAAACTTGATAACCTTGATGTGGGTGACTCGGCTAGCAAACTCAAGAATCTTAACTGGCTTTTCCTCATAAGTCAAATCACTTTCCAACTGAATCGCCTCCAAGGGTAATGTATATCTTAACGGTATATCGGCCATCTCAGCATGACACTTCTTCAACTGCGAAACGTGGAACACGTCATGAACTCCTGACAGTCCTTCAGGTAACTCCAACTTGTAGGCAACTTCTCCCATTCGTTCCAAAACACGATACGGTCCTACAAATCTCGGGGCTAACTTTCCTTTAACTCCAAAACGTTTCACTCCTCGCAAGGGGGATACTCGCAAATATGCTCTATCTCCAATTTCATAGGTTACCTCCTTGCGTTTCGAATGTGCATAACTCTTCTGCCTGGACTGAGCAATCTTCAGTCTATCACGAATCAGCTTAACTTTCTCTTCAGACTCCTTGATCAAGTCTGGTCCAAACAACTGTCGGTCTCCTACTTCATCCCACATTAACGTCGTTCTGCACCTTCGTCCGTACAGGGCTTCGAACGGTGCCATCTTCAAACTGGCTTGGTAGCTATTGTTGTATGAGAACTCTGCGTAAGGAAAATTGTCATCCCAACTAGATCCATAATCTAGCGCACAGGCTCTCAACATGTCCTCCATAATCTGATTGACTCTCTCTGTCTGCCCATCCGTCTACGGGTGAAACATTGTACTGAACTCTAGTCTTGTTCCCAAAGTCTGGTGTAACTGATGCCAAAACTTTGAGGTAAACTGCGTTCCTCTATCCGATACGATGGTCCTCGGAACTCCATGCAGACATACGATCCTGGACATATATATCTTGGCCAACTTCGCACTGGTATAAGTGGTTTTCACTGGGATAAAGTGATCCACTTTGGTCAAGCGATCAACTACTACCCATATGGAATCATATCCCGATTTAGTCCTAGGCAATCCGATGATAAAGTCCATGCCAAGTTTATCCCACTTCCATTCGGGTATCGGCATAGGCTGTAACAATCCTACCGGCTTTTGATGCTCTGCCTTCACTCTTTGACATACATCACATACGGCTACATACTCGGCAATATCCTTCTACATACCTATCCACCAGAATCGTTCCTTCAAATCCAAATACATCTTGGTGTTTCTGGGGTGTATCGAGTATGGTGAATCATGAGCCTCCTGAAGTATTAACTTCCTGATTTCTGCGTTATTGGGCACGTATATCCGGTCCTCAAACCATAAGGTATCATGCTCATCCTCACAAAAACCTTTGGCCTTTCCTTCGCTCATTTTCTCCTTTATCTCGGCAATCTCTTTGTCCTTCTGAGCTTCTCGAATCTTGCCCAACAATGTAGACTGAACCTCCATTATTGCAACAAAACCTCTTGGAACAATCTCTAATCAAAGTTCCATGATATGCTCTACTAACTCCTTTGGCACTCCCTTACTTGCAAGGATATTAGCATAACTCTTCCGGCTCAAAGCGTTTGCTACGACATTGGCCTTTCCTTGGTGATAGTGCAGCTTCATGTCATAATCCTTTATAAGCTCCAACCATCTCCTCTGCCTAAGGTTCAATTCCTTCTGTGTGAAGATGTACTTCAAACTCTTATGATCCATGGTAATGTCTCCAAGTCTTCAATGCATGCACTACGGCCGCTAACTCCAAATCATGCGTGTCATAATTCAACTCGTGAGGTTTTAGTTGTCGCGATGCATATGAAACAACTCTTCCGTCCTACATAAGCACACATCCAAGTCCTAAGCGAGAGGCATCGCAATACACTTGGAAATCCTTATGTATATCTGGCAGTGTCGGCACTGGGGTTGTAGTCAAACGTTTCTTCAAGTCCTGAAAACTTGCCTCGCAATCTTCCGTCCATTTACACTTGGTATCCTTCTTCAATATCTCTGTCATTGGCTTCGCAATCTTTGAAAAATTCTCAATGAATCTCCGATAGTAACCCGCGAGTCCAAGAAAACTACGGATCTCGCTAACTGAAGTGGGTGCCAACCATTCAGTGACTGACTGGACCTTGGTGGGGTCTACTGCTATACCTTCTCCTGATATAACATGTCCAAGGAATCTAACTTCCTTCAACCAAAACTCGCATTTGGTGAACTTGGCATACAACTGATGTTCCCTGAGTTTCTCGAGAACAAATCGCAAATGCTCCTTGTGCTCCTCTTCATTCTTCGAGTATACCATAATATCATCAATAAACACCACAACAAACTTTTCCAAATATTCCATGAATACCTTGTTCATCATGCTCATGAAATAGGCAGGGGCGTTGGTCAGTCCAAACGACATGACCGTATACTCATATAATCCATAACACGTGGTGAATGCTCTCTTTAGTATATCTTTCTCTCGAATCTTCAATTGATGGTACCCCGATCGCAAACCGATCTTCGAAAACACCTTAGCTCCTTGCAGCTGATCAAATAGATCATTGATCATCGACAGTGGGTACTTGTTCTTGATCGTCACTTCATTCAAGGCCCGATAATCAACAACCATTCTTAGGGATTTATCCTTCTTCTCAACCAAAAGCACTGGGGCTCCCCAAGGTGATGAACTCCTTCGAATGTAACCTTTCTCCAATAACTCCTTGATCTGTTTCTTAATCTCCTCCAGATCATTTGCGGGCATCCGATAGGGTCTCTTGGATATTGGCCCTGTACCTGGCAATAGCTCTATCAAAAACTCGATGTCTCGATCTAGTGGCATGCCTGGTAACCCTTCTGGAAAAACATCCGGGTAATCCCTCACTAAAGGCACTTCCTCCTGATCAACTCCTGTGAGGGTATTCACTTGGCTCCTCCTAGGCACATGCCTAGATACATACTTAATCCTTTTTCCCTCTAGGGTGGTGAGATAAATCATCTTACTAGCACAGTCAATACTCCCTCCATACTTTGACATCCAGTCCATGCCTAATATCACATCCAATCCTTGTGACTCCAAGATAATTAGGTCGGACGGAAAAACATGGGTTCCAATGGTTAGGGGTGTCTGGTCGCACCATCGACTAGCCATATACTCTGCTCCAGGTGAACTTACTAAGAGAGGGGTCCTAAGGGTTTGGGTTGGTAGTTTAAACTTATCCACGAATCCCCTTTATATGTATGAATGCGATGCACCAGTATCAAATAGAACAAGCACGGTAAATGACTTAACCAAAAACTTACCTATAACCGCGTCTGGCTGCTCTTCAACCTCCTCCACGTTAACGTGGTTCACTTGTCCTTTGTTGAATGGATTGGGCTTCTTCCCAGCGCTCCCATTTCCGTTTCCATTCTTTCCTTCAGGGCACTCCGTGGCATAGTGTCCAGTCTCCCCGCACTTAAAGCAAGTAACGTGACTTAAATCTCTTTTGGCGGGTGTGGCTGGATTGGGGCAGTTCTGATTGTTATTGGCTCTGTTCCCATTCCCATTCTTAGTACCATTGTGGTTATGCGATCCTCCTCCTGTGTGGTTATGACCTCCATGGCTATGTACAAGTCCTCCCAGGTTCGGGGTTAGGCGAGGCTTCTGCTGAGCTCCTGAGTTATACCTCCCTTGTCCATACTTCCTCTTACGACTCTCAATCTGCTGCTGCTTCCCTTCAATCATAAGAGCCTTATCTACCAACTCCTGGTAGTTGTTGAAGGTTGCTACCATCAACTGCATACTCATCTCATTATTCAGCCCTTCCATAAACTTCTCCTGCTTCGCGGCATCTGTGGCCACATCGTCAGGGGCATAACGAGATAGCTTGCTAAACTCATCCACGTACTGAGCCACAGTACGGTTCCCCTGGCGTAAGTTGCGAAACTCACGCTTCTTCAGATTCATGGCTCCAGTTGAGACATGGGCTGTGCGGAAAGCTTGCTGAAATTGGTCCCATGTCACCGTGGCTATGGGGTAGGTGACAGTGTAATTCTCCCACCATGATGCTGCTGGTCCATCCAACTGATGTGCGGCAAAATGCACCTTCTCAGCATTAGTGCATCCTGAAGTGGTTAACTCCCTTCCAATCCTGCGGATCCATCATCTGCTACTATAGGCTCGATGCTACTGGAAAACACCGGCGGTTGTAACCTTAGAAAATGGGCTAGGTTGTCCACTAGCGGGTTGTTGTTGTTGTTGTTGTTGTTGTTATTGTTGTTGTTGTTGTTGTTGTTGTTGTTGTTGTTGTTACCCTGGTTCTGAACTAGCAATTGCATCAAGGTGTTCTGCTTCTGGATCAACTGAGTGAGCTCCAGCGGGAAGGAAAAACCGGGGTCATGTCTCGGAGGCATCTGATGGATTTAGATGCAAGAGATTAGAATTGAATGAGGTCTAATGAGAAGGCACTATCCATATGCACATGAGACAAACACAATCATTTCACTCAATCAATCAAGCAAGGGCATACAAGCGGTCTAGAACTATCGCAAAAGTGCTCAACTACTACTGAATACATGGGGGAATACTACTAATCATTGGGTGGTCATCTAGAAATTTTGATCGGCAGACGACTCCATGATATCTGCTCCAACTTTGTCTTCAAAGTCATCATCACTAGGGTCAGAGTCGGTGTCGTCGATGATGATGTAATCCTCTGGACGAATCTCCTTGGGTTCTTCATCTTCTTCTACTGTAGTGGCGTCTCCCATGAATATTCCGATCTTCTTAATCAGGTCGTCATTCTTCTCCAATAGTGCCGCAATTTCCTCCTCATATCCATCGAGTGTAGACTTAAGTTCTTCTTCCAGCTTGATGATCCTTGTCTTCGCCTTCTTAAAATCTATCATGTCTGCGCACATCTGATTCTCCTGGCGTCGAATGTGTTGGTTTAACTCCTGAAAGCTGCAATTGATCTATCCTTCCTGGTGCTGATCATCTCCCATTGCTCGTCTTGGCGCCCACATATCTAGTAGATAGTGTCCTTAAGATCTTTGTGATATACTTCTCCAATACGTCCCATGGTGATGTGAGTTGCCATACTCTTTCCTAAACTCCAGGTTGGTGCGTCGAAGGAAAATTCTATAGGTTTAGTGACTGGCGTGAAGGTCCTTCCTGGAAATTGAACTTGAATCATCCATCGCTCCTCTTCTGGTAAAGTGGCGTTGTATGTCCCGGTGAAGCTTGGTATTCCAATGTTCAAGTACCTAGTCACTTCCTTCAAGTTTCGTCCAAAAGGTGCATCTTCGTTCGGTTGTGCAAACTTGTTCCTTGCGTCCACCATCCTAAAGAGTGGAAAATGGAGAGGAGTCAGAAATGAGAAGAGAATAGTGATCTAGGGCTTTAGCTTAGTGGTCGTGTCCTACACTCAGCGTGTGCTCTGATACCATCTTTGTAGCGACCCGACCTCAAACGGTCAAGTCTCTGTGCTTCAGTGTTATCCCTGGATCGGTAATGCTGACACACACAATACTCGAAGGGTTTATAACAGAGTAGCAATCACACACTTATTACATCAAATATCTCAAAAGAGAACTTATTACAATAAATATGGTTTAAGGCCATCTAATACGATAACATTGGAAGGCTTGGAAGATAAAGTGAGTCCATCAACTCCAACGGCATAGCTGAGCTGCACGGCAATGACCTAATGAACCTTACTCCTCGTCTGAAAAGTCTGCAACATAATACGTTGCAGCCCGAAAATGGGTCAGCACATGGAATATGCTGGCAAAGTAACACAGTAGAGTAAGAACAGAATAATGTTATCACTACATACATATTTGGCTGGTGCAAAGCTCTATGGTTACAATTTTTGCGAAAAGCCAATTTTTCCCTACAACAAAGGAATATATTTTAATTTAACTATCATGGTAGTTGAAACATCATTGAGAAGGTTCCTCCAACTCAATCCCAATTAAAGTGATTAACAACTGTCGTGGTATTCTCACGGGGGGGGGGGGTGCAAGACGACATATGCCACAAGGTGGCTTCGTGTGAGGGCAAGACTGCTACCGGAATATCTAGGGACGGGTATGCGAGTATCACGCGCTAGTTTACCCAGGTTCAGGGCTCTCCGGAGAGATAACACCCCTACTCCTGCATGTCTGAGTATATGTGGTATATCTGGTACAGAGTTGCTCCTGAAGTTGTATCTCGGGCATGCGTGCCCATGGCCGAGTGGCCGTATGAACTAGTGGCCAGGCATGTGTGTGTGTGCTAGCTAGCTATCTTGCTAGCTAGCATGCATGCGTGAGGCCCCCCTGATGGATGGATGGAGCTAGCTTATATAGTGGTAGGCATGGGTGGTGGTAGCGTTGGTTGTAAGCTACCTTGGGTAGCTTACAAACCAAGCTATGTAGTGGCATGGTCTAGGCATGGTGCATGTCATGCTTGTCCCCTGGGGTACTTTATAAATCAGTACCCAGGGGACACAGTACACTGTAGATGACATCACGGTATGGTCGTCCCGTCGGTGTCTCGTCAGGCTGCAGTTGACTTCGGGCAGTCGGCCTGGCGGAGGAGTCGGCAGCCAGCAGTCGGTCTGGTGGAGGAGTCGGTAGCCAGCAGTCGGCCTGGTGGAGCAGTCGGCAGCCAGCAGTCGGCCTGGTGGAGGAGTCGGCAGCCAGCATTCGGCCTGGTGGAGCAGTCGGCAGCCAGTAGTCGGCTGGTGGAACAGTCGGCAGCCAGCAGTCGGCCTGTTGGAGCAGTCGGCAGCCAGCAGTCGGCCTGGTGGAGCAGTCATAAGCCAGCAGTCAGCCGCCGGCCAGGTAGTTGGACTGAAGGGCTTTGCTAGCCCCGATGTCTTGAACTCTTGTCTCGCCATCTTCGGGGTATCCGTGTCCAATTACTCCGACATTAGCCCCCAAGCCTCCGGGCAACTTGGTAAAGTTGGGCGGAGGTTTTTTGGCGAGTGTTCATGGAAATGATCATGAAAAAGACAAAGTTAGTCGACACAGATATATCAAATGTTTGCTTTAAGCATTGCAAGTTTAATGCAGAGGGTGCCGACTCGGTTTCGTTCGAGCCCCCTTAATCTTTTTCGTGTTCCCTCCACTTTTTGGCTTGTGCTCTTGCTTGCCGGGCAGCCGCTCTGCGGTCTGTGGCTGAGAGTGGGCCGCGAAGTGGAGTGTACAGTACTCAGAGTCTGGGAGCAGATTCAACCAAGTAGATACTTGTAAAGGAAACGGCCAGATCGCCCGATCCGTTTATCTTCCCGGACGTTTTTCGCGTGGGTGGCCTCCAGCGTTCACTCTTGCTAGTCGGACAGCCGCTCTGCGGTATGTGACTAAGAGTGGGCCTTTGATACCGCGCACGGTACTAAGCCGTCTGCGGGAACTAACGTCTCAGGCCAAGCGGCCAGCCCCCGGGCCAACTCTGGTTGGCGCCGGGGTGAACAGTGATGTAACTATAATAAAATGCGGAGATAGCCCCCGAGCATCGCTCGGGGTTATCCGTGCTCTTGCAGTGCAAAAAATATGCGGGTGAGGAACTCACACTGATTTTCGTGTAGTCGAGACGGAGGTTGAGCCTCCGGGTGCTCGAAGGGGTCCCGGCCGGTCAGGCTCGACCGGCCAGGCGGGGATGCATCTTGCAGCACCTATCTTCTTCTTTTTCTCTTCTGCCGGCTGTTCGGAGCCGGACAAAACTCTTCTCTTATTTGCAATCTTCCGTGGGGGCGCGCCAGCGCACCCACTGGGTGTAGCCCCCGAGATTCGGGCCGACTGCTGAGCAGTCGGGCCGGATCTTCCGGCAACTACTTTGTCTTCTTCTTTGCGGGGGCGCGTCAGCGCACCCGCTGGGTGTAGCCCCCGAGATCTGGGCCGACTGCTGAGCAGTCGGGCCGGATCTCCCGGCAACTACTTTGTCTTTTTCTTCGCGGGGGCGCGTCAGTGCACCCGCTGGGTGTAGCCCCCGAGATCTGGGCCGACTGTTGAGCTGTCGGGCCGGATCTCCCGGCAACTTCTTTGTCTTCTTCTTCGCAGGGGCGCGTCAGCGCACCCGCTGGGTGTAGCCCCCGAGATCTGGGCCGACTGTTGAGCTGTCGGGCCGGATCTCCTGGCAACTACTTTGTTTTCTTCTTCGCGAGGGCGCGTCAGCGCACCCGCTGGGTGTAGCCCCCGAGATCTGGGCTGACTATTGAGCTGTCGGGCTGGATCTCACGGCAACTACTTTATCTTCTTCTTCGCAGGGGCGCGTCAGCGCACCCGCTGAGTGTAGCCCCCAAGATTCAAGCCTAGGCTCGATCGGCCAGGCGTCGAGGCGAATAGGCAGCAGTGCCGGCGCTCTTGCCGGCCAGATGTTGAAGCAGGCAAGCAGGCCGGGTCGCGTCTAGCCGTCCGAGTTGCGAAGCAGACGGACGGATAGACAGACGTTTTCTCTTTTCTTCTCTTATAGCAGGCGGACATATGAGCTGCTCTTTCTTGTTTTTTTTGTCCGACTGCATGTGAGCAGCCGGACGCCACCAGTCGGCCTCAGCTTTTCTCTTCAGCCGGCAAGCAGGCACTCGGCCTCTTCTTTGTTTGGGCAGCCGACATCTCTTTTCCACCCAGCCCAATTTCATTTTTTTCCTTAGCTAGCAGCCGGCCCGACTTTTCCTCCAGCCATCCACACTCTTTTTCTTTCTTTATTCCCTTCGGGCACTCGACGGCAGCAGTCGGCTGGAGCGGGGGCGCAGCAGCCGGCAGCAGGGGAGGCCGACTGCAGACCAACCGCTGGCGAAGGGACACGCGCGGGCGCGGGAAGCCGGCCCGAAGCCACGGCCGGCTGGGCGAGGCGGACCCGGCGGCACTGCAGGGCGCGGGGACGCGGCCGGGCCAGCACGGAGGGGCGGTGCCCGCAGGGAACCCGTGAAGGGACGGCCCACGGAGTCGGCGCGCGGAGCACCCGGCGCGGAGCAGGGCGGGCGCGGTGCTATGCAGGGCAGGAGCCGGCCCAGAGCAGCGGCCGACTGGAGGTTGAGGCGCGGGGTGGGAGCTGGCCCGAAGCCGCGGCCTACTGGAGGCGAAGGCGCGAGCCGGCAGCGCTGCAGGGAGGCCGGGGAGGAGCCTGCGTGGGGGCGAGGGGAGATGAGCCGACTAGCGGACAGGCCGGACCCGCCGTTGCTGAGGTCGAGGATGAGGCAGCGCGTGGAGGAGGGCGAAGCCGACGAGCAGTCGGTCGTGCTCGGAGCCGGCCAGCGAGCGCGAGCCGTCGGGTACGTGCGGAGGAGTGACTCCAGGTGCAGGCGCGAGGCGACGATGGAGGATCGGAGAGGACCACTTCGGCGCGGCGGGGTGCGGACAGCCGATGCGGCACCGGCGTGCGGAGCAGCGGGCGCGGTGTAGGCGGCCCGGGCAGGAGCACGCGCGGGGATGCAGTCTGTGGGGACGCATGAAGCCGGCGGGCGCGGGTTGCGCGTTGCCGGGTGCCGGCGAGGCCGGAGCCGGCAGGGGCGCCAGACCTCGGGCGCGGGCGGAGAGGAGCTAGGCCGGGCGAGATCGAGGCAGCCGGCCAGCGCGCACAGCCACTGGACGTCCCCGCATGCATTTGAACCGGGCTAGCTAGCAAACTACTAGTATGCGGGATGCGGTTTTTCTCATTCGCGTTCCATTCGCAGCGGGAATCCATGCCGTTCTTCCCTGCACTTGGATCAGCGCTGCATGCAGGCCCAGGACATCGTGGGTCCACTCAGAGTGAGGCCACATGCTAGATTCCTTTTCTCACTAGGGCCTGCACGCATGTCATATACCCATTTCCCTCACATGCATGTGTTTAGGTGGCAGGCCAGCTCATTAATTTTATTTGATGTGCGTAACTCACGTTGCTAATTACAACTAGGTGAACAAATTAATAGTCTACTTGCTAATTTTATCGTATCCATAACAATTTTATCTGGTATGCATAACTTGCCACTAATCACAAGTATAAATATCAACAGAACTCTATGAAGGATGTGTTTGAACTTTGGAATAAAATCAGAAGAACTTTTGAAAATAACAATAAAAAATAAAAGTTCTTTGAGTTTTGAAGATAAAGTTCAAAAGAAGAGTCCATAAAGTTCTCTAACTATTTTATGAGCTATGCCAGAGTTTTTCAAAAGTTCTTCTGTTTTTTATGGCAAGGTTCATACACCATGCTAACAAAGTTTGATTCTCTTTGAAACTATTTAAAAAAACGTTCTTTCAGACAATCTAAACAACTGCATATTTTAATTTTATGGGTTTGAATTACTTCTAGCAACGGCGGCTGGAGAGATAATCACCGGGATTAGTACTTCTGCTGGAGAGATAAAACGTTCACATGCAAAGAATCTAGCAACAGTGCACCTACTACCTGACATGAATACCCTGGCTCCTAGCGGGGCCTTTGCCAGTTTTCTCACGTGCATGTGCAATCATGGGTAAGGCATGAGTGGTGGAGATACGCGCTGCGTATCAAACGCGAAGGTAAAAGCCTTTTTCGCTAGTATGCATGCAGTCCAATCCATTGGGTTTGCTTAGCTAGCTAGCTAGCCATGCACAAAGGCATGCATGCACAGTAGCGACAGCGAGGCGTGGCAGTAACTATAGCTACAACGAAACATTGCATGGCGGCAATTGTGGCCACAGCGAAGCATGGGCTGTGTTTTGATTTTCGGCCGCAAAAAGTGGATTTCGGCCGAATTTCGGCCATCTCGGCCTGAGGCGAAAAGTATATTTAGGCCGAAATTGCTCAAATTTGGGAAATTTTGGTCAAATTTAAATCAAATTGCAGTCAAATTTTGGTCAAATTTCAGCCGAAATTCGGCCATCTCGGCCTAGGGCGAAAAAAAGCTCAAACCGAAAATCAAAACACAGAGCATGGGAGCATCTACAGCTACAGTGAGGCAGGCGGGCTAGCTCACTATGGAGGCAGGGCAAAAGCCGTGGGAGTGGATGAGGATAGCATGCGAGCACCGGCCACCGCGAAGAGGCCGACGGCGACGCAGCTGGCCGGAGCGAAGCAACGCAGAGGAGCAGGCGCACAGCTGTGGGTGGAGCAGCGCGCGGATGGATGCGGCCAACGGAAGCGAGGCGGCCGCGACGCATGTGCGCGGACAGAGACGGCGCGGAGCCGGGGCCGAAGCGGCACTCGCGGACTAATGATGGGTGACGAAGATGCACCACCCAGCACGAACGCGCCGAGGGCGTGCTCATGTAGAGCCCTCGGCCAGCGCCGGACAGGTGACAACATCGCGGTGATGATAAAGATGGCAAGGCCGACGGCGAGGACGCGTCGCCCCTCGTGGCCGCTCTGGGGGCATGTTGATGTCGGGCTCCCGAGTGCTACCAGAGAGATGACGGCGACATCGCGGCAGAGATGACGAAAATGGTCCCGCCCGAACTACGAAACCACCAGCAGTGTGGTAGCATAGTACCGCCCCACGGTGGGCGTCAAATGACGTGGTATTCTCACGGGGGGTTGCAAGACGACATATGCCACAAGGTGGCATCATGTGAGGGCAAGACTGCTGCCGGAATATCCAGGGACGGGTATGCGAGTATCACACGCTAGTTTACCCAGATTCGGGGCAATCCGGAGAGATAACACCCCTACTCCTGCATGTCTGAGTATATGTGGTATATCTGGTACAGAGTTGCTCCTGGAGCTATATCTCGGGCATGCGTGCCCATGGCCGAGTGGCCGTATGAACTAGTGGCCATGCATATGTGTGTGTGTGTGTGTGTGCTAGCTAGCTGTCTTGCTAGCTAGCATGCATGCGTGAGCCCCCCCTGATGGATGGATGGAGCTAGCTTATATAGTGGTAGGCATGGGTGGTGGTAGCGTTGGTTGTAAGCTACCTTGGGTAGCTTACAAACCAAGCTATGTAGTGGCATGGTCTAGGCATGGTGCATTTCATGCTTGTTCCCTGGGGTACTTTATAAATCAGTACCCAGGGGACACAGTACACTGTAGATGACATCATGGTATGATCGTCCCGTCGGTGTCTCGTCAGACTGCAGTTGACTTCGGGCAGTCGGCCTGGCAGAGGAGTCGGCAGCCAGCAGTCGGCCTGGTGGAGGAGTCGGCAGCCAGCAGTTGGCCTGGTGGAGGAGTCGGCAGCCAGCAGTCGGCCTGGTGGAGCAGTCGGCAGCCAGCAGTCGGCCTGGTGGAGGAGTCGGCAGCCAGCAGTTGGCCTGGTGGAGCAGTCGGCAGCCAGCAGTTGGCCTGGTGGAGCAGTCAGCAGCCAGCAGTCGGCAGCCAACAGTCGGCCTGGTGGAGCAGTCGGTAGCCAGCAGTCGGCCTGGTGGAGCAGTCAGCAGCCAACAGTCAGCCGCCGGCCAGGTAGTTGGACTGAGGGGCTTTGCTAGCCCCGATGCCTTGAACTCTTGTCTCGGCGTCTTCAGGGTATCCGTGTCCAATTACTCCGACAACAACCCAACAATATTAATTAAGAGTGATGAGATACTTAAGATACTGTGATGTCCGGATAGTTAAGCTACAGTAATCCTATACTAATGTTGCCACGTTATCACATTTACTGTTGCTAAGTCCCACGTTCATTCAAGTAAATAAAAAATTCAAATTGCAAGTGAGAAAACATTTCTTCAAATGGTCAAACAAAAATGTTTACAATATTATAAATAATCCCCTGATATTTTTCAAAGAGGAACTAACATTTAATGAATTTTTAAATTACCCCTAGAAATATTTTAGTGGATGAGCGGAATTAAATAAACACGTTTTAATTCAAATATAATTTTGAACGGCTCCAACTGACCTCAAAACCTTTTGTGCAACCCTGTAAGATAGCCTAGTATTTATGTGCTAAGTCTCACAATTAAAAAAATCACCTAACCACAAAAAGTAAATGCATAATATTAGAGAAAACTACGAAACAATAAATAAAATGATAAAATGATAAGGCCTGCATTACTATGCACTTGTAGCCCAGTGCTACAGTGCCAGCCCAAGCCCACAATGCCTTTTTCCTATCCTATGTACAGAAGCTGGGAGGCCATGGCGTGGTGGATGCGTGCCCGTCATCCAGGCCGACGACTGACATCGTGTCAAGCATCCGGCGGAACCCCGTGATGGATAAGAACACCCCGCACGCCCTGGACAAACCCTAGATGCTTTCCCCTCACCCCTCGCCTCACTCTCTCCCTCATAGTACCCCACCGCGCCGCTGCCGCCATGGTCGTCATCGTCGCCGCGGCCACCGACTTCCCCGACGCCTGAAACGCTGTCCAGGAGCTTCCTCACCTTCTTATCATTCGACTACGCCCACCAAATCGAGTTGAGCCGCATCTTCGTCGTGTACATCGTCGGCGTTCGGCGTCGTTTGCCGCTACTCCGGTCCGTCCCCGGCCTCCCCGAGCTCATCATCGAACTCGCAGTGAGCTTTTCCTCCTGATCCCCTCTCCCCCGGTCTTAATCCGTGTCGTATGACGCCGCCCCGCCACCATGGCCGAAGATCGCCATGGCCGTGTCTACACTCCTTCACACTCACAGCACCGCGGTCCGCGCTCTCGCGCAAGCCCTGGCCGCGCCTACCACGCGCGTGTCCAGCCGCGTCGCCCAACTCTCCACTACCCCCTCGCTCGTCTCCTGCTACTGCTACACAATGCGCCTTCCTGCTGCCTTCCAGCGTCGCCGCTGCTGGCGCCTCCCGCTGCCGCCGGTGCCGGCAGCTTGCCTCCTCCGCCGCGCGTGGCGCGTCGTTGCTCCGACTGCTGCTGGCCCTCCTCCTCGCGTCGCCTTGTTGTCCGCCGGTGCTGGCCGCACTCACAGCCTCGGCCTCTGCCGCGCTCGCGCGTGCACGCCCGCCTCCCCCCGATCTTCTCTGTCCTGCTAGATCGGGCCGGCCCTTTTCTAATTGGGGTTAGATTAGGCCTAACCCCCCTGATATTGATAATCCCACCCTATTAAAAATATTAGAAGTAGTTAAACAAAAGGAAAAGAAAAGCCCTAGACAATGACAGGTGGGACCCCGGGGACCACGTTGACCAGTCAAAGGGTCAACGTTGACGGCTGACTAGGCAGTCAACGGGGCACATTGTCAGCCCCTGGTACAGCGTTGGTTGCACTGGACCGGGTGCACCTAGCCTTTTTCTTTTATTTTATTTGAAATTAAATAAATTCCAGAAATTCTAAAAATGACTTAAAACTTTAGAAAATCATATAAAATTAACCGTAGCTTAGATGAAAATACTTTCTACATGAAAGTTGCTCAGAATGACAAGACGCTTCCAGATACGCAGCCCGTTCGTCCGCTACACATCCCTAGCATAGTAAACACACAACTTTCCCCCTCCGGTTCATCTGTCCGAAAACGCGAGACTTCAGGAATACTTTCCCGGATGTTTTCCCCCTTCGCCGGTATCACCTATCCCTGCGTTAGCTCACCCCTAGCACTACGTATTGCCATGTTATACTTTGTGATGCTTTGTTTGCTCTGTTATTTATTGTGTTCCCCCTCCGTTACTTCTTTCCAGTACCGCTGCTTATGCCCCTGTGATAGACTACATCGACGACGACCCCTCTCTCTTTCTAGAGCAACCAGGCAAGCCCCCCCTTTAATCACCAGATATCGCCTACTCTTCTCTCTACTTCTTGCATTAGAGTAGTGTAGCATGTTACTGCTTTCCGTTAATCCTATCCTGATGCATAGCCTGTCCTTGCTACTACTGTTGTTACCTTTACCTGCAATCCTAATGCTTAGTATAGGATGCTAGTTTATCATCAGTGGCCCTACATTCTTGTCTGTCTGCCATGCTATACTATCGGGCCTTGATCACTCGGGAGGTGATCACGGGTTTATACTATATACTTTATACATGATACATGTGATGACTAAAGTCGGGTTGGCTCGAGGAGTACCCGCGGTTGATTCACGAATTGGGGGCTGGAAGGACATACTTTCCCGACGGCCCTTTGTGTGGATCTTTGTGGCGAAGCGACAGGGCAGGTCGAGACCACCTAGGAGAGAGGTGGTCCTGGCCCTGGTTGGCATTCACGGTTATTTCAAGATAACACGTTTAACGAGATCTTGGTATTTGATCTGTGTTTGGCCTCTGGCCTATACGCACTAACCATCTACGCGGGGACAGTTGTGGGCACTCGACGTCGTGGTATCAGCCGAAGCCTACGTGACATCAGCGATTGAGCGGCGCGCGCCGGGTTGGACTGGAATGCCTGCTCTTGTATAAGGGAGGCTAGGTCTGCTCCCCGGCCGCCCTCGCAACATGCAGGTGTGCAATGGGCGATAGGCCCAGACCCCTGCGCCATAGGATTTAGACCGGCGTGCTGAACTCTCTGTTGTGCCTAGGTAGGGCTGCGACGTGTTGATCTTTCGAGGCCGGGCATGACCCAGGAAAGTGTGTCCGGACAAAGGGGATCGAGCGTGTTGGGAAATGTGGTGCACCCCTGCAGGGAAGTTAATCTATTTGAATAGCCGTCATCTTCGGTAACAGGACGACTTGGAGTTGTACCTTGACCTTATGACAACTAGAACCGGATACTTAATAAAACACACCCTTCCAAGTGCCAGATACAACCGGTGATCGCTCTCTCACAGGGCGACGAGGGGAGGATCATCGGTTAGGATTATGCTACACGATGCTACTTGGTGAACTTACCATCTACTCTCTTCTCCTGCTGCAAGATGGAGGTTACCAGGAGCGTAGTCTTCGATAGGACTAGCTATCCCCCCCTCTTATTCTGGCATTCTGCAGTTCAGTTCACATATGATACCCCTTTTCCATTTGATACCAATGCATACATATGTAGTGTAGCTCATTGCTTGCGAGTACTTTGGATGAGTACTCATGGTTGCTTTGCTCCCTCTTTTCCCCCTTTTATACTCGTTTGCTGCAACCAGACGTTGGAGCCCAGGAGCCAGACGCCACCGTCGACGACTACTACTACTACTCTGGAGGTGCCTACTACTACGTGCAGCCCGCTGACGACGACCAGGAGTAGTTTAGGAGGATCCCAGGCAGGATGCCTGCGCCTCTTTCGATTTGTATCCCAGTTTGTGCTAGTCTTCTTAAGGCAAACTTGTTTAACTTATGTCTGTACTCAGATATTGTTGCTTCCGCTGAATCGTCTATGATCGAGCTCTTGTATTCGAGCCCTCGAGGCCCCTGGCTTGTAATATGATGCTTGTATGACTTATTTTATTTGTAGAGTTGTGTTGTGATATCTTCCCGTGAGTCCCTGATGTTGATCGTACATGTTTGCGTGTATGATTAGTGTACGATCGAATCGGGGGCGTCACAAGTTGGTATCAGAGCCGACTGCCTGTAGGAATCCCCCTTACAAACTCCTTGGCCGAAGTCGAGTCTAGACATTACAAAACTTTTTACTAACATGGTTGTGTGCCTTACGGGCCCACGTCGCCATCTGGGTGGTATTAGGATCTTTTACTCCTTTTCTATACTCTGGGACTCTGATCTCTCTTCTATTCGGGTTAAATGAATTTGCTAAACTCTAACATTAGGTTCTCGTAACAACTTTCTCCCGGAGAGCCCCTTGTTACAGATGATCGTCTGCTGCACCAGAAGGATCCGAAGATACTCTCCGATGTTCTCTTGATACTTGGTGCCATCGCTTATGCAATTCCCTTTCATCGATAAACCCCTATGGATAACCATGTATACTCGCCATTCATACAATGTTTCCCAGTTGTTCTTGTTACTACAAGATACCCCAAAATTCTCTCTGTTGTTCCGAGAATCCTTTGAGCTTAGTGCCTTGCTGTTCTTTGTCACCTGAATACCCCTACGGATAATTCTCGCACTTGCCGAGTATCCGCTCATCCCCAGTTGATTCAGGTACTTCACAAAAGTCTTCGTAATACCGTTCGTTCTTCGAAAATCCTTAGCAGCTTATTGCTCTTGAAATTCTTGCTTGCTTGCATTATGGTTAATCCCATAAGTATAGTAATCTTATTGGCAGCCCTTGTCATTATGATTTTGAGTCCATTGTTTCAATATCCCGCAAATACTCGCAATCCTCAATCAGATCCTAGAATTTATCCTTTCGGCTCAGGCATCATTTTAAGGATGAGCTGGATTTTGACCAATCAAATTGCCATCGATTGTACCCCTAAGGCACCTCAACTTATCCATCCCTAATCAGAGCATTGCTTCTGATCCCTTGTCTTGGAATTCATAATTCCTTTGCATTTGAGCTTTGAGTTAGTCAGTTGTTTCTATAATCTGACCTCCTTACATTCTTTCTTCCTCTGGTTGAGTACCGATGCTCACATCAGATCCCTTGTGGACCACCAGAACCTTTGTTGGATTTTAACCGACCATGTCCTTCATATTGAATAACCTTGTGAGCCTTTCCATGGGTAAATATTGCCTTTGGTAAATTGTATTCTCTGCTTTGTGAACCATGCTCTACTTTCGAGCTTGTATTATTACTCCGAAGTTTGTGGTATATGTTCCTAAGATGCCTTGATGGGTTGAACCTATGCCTTCCCTAATCCGTGTGAACCCGAAAGATTTCAGGGGTCATACTTATCTGGTATTGCACCAGGTAAAAAAATAAAATTTCAACAACTATTGTAATTTTCGAAATATGAGAGGTGAATGAAAGGTTATGCGTTGAACAAGTGGGAGTCGACCTTGAACCCTGTGTTCATGCCCATGGACCCGATATATAACTTATCATGGAAGCTTCTCTTAAAATAATTATCCCCTTGTTATAAGTTCATCTTGTATCTGTGGTGGTTCTGACCATGTTTCTCCTTGATTCCATTTCTCGGCCAAGTTTAAGCATTTGTCTTCTGCGGATCAATGCCCCAGTCCAACCTTTATGTTGATCTACCTTTGAGTATATCCCCGTGGTATCTCGAGGATATCAACCGATTACACTATATCTTATGCATTCCTGATGAAGTAGCGCCTTTCCCCGTCATAGTCACTCCATGGGTTCTGGGTTGTCGTCAATCAAGAACACCGATTAGTGAATCGAATCACCCCTGTGATTTAGTACTCCTAGTACTTTGTGGTTGAGAAGATTAATACTCCATCACGTCATTCCTAATCTGATTGACTATATCATTTTGTGCTAAATTTTAACTGTGCTACCTGGTCCTTCTTCCCGGAGCACAATTTTCGATGATGAGATAACCTTATGCCGATCTTCCTCGTCGTATCAGTTCACCTTGAACAACAAGCTTGATTTCAAGTTTGTGTCCTACCCATGGTTCCAATAACCTTCCACTTCATCATTCCTTTGACTTGATGTCGTCACTGATTGATTACATCTTCATGAAATCTATCGACAAATGTGTCGTGATCATCATCAACCTTATGAGCTCTTCCAGGATATCAATTGAGTTCATGATGAGAAATACCATCCTTGCCCCTGATGATTTGTGTTATCTTTGACCACTTTATTGCCTTCCATTCAACACAAACTTGTTCGTGTTTTGTGTTATACCTTGAGATCCCTGCTATCCAGCATTTGTTCTTTTTTACCTTGGAGTATTACCATCTTTTAATATCAAGGATGTTGTGAGGACTGCTGCACTCTTAATGGAGTTCTTGGTATTGTGATGCTTCTCGCCATCACCATTCTTTTCTTGGCCCCCGTGTTGAGTGAACTCTGTTGTGAGAATTTAATATCTCTAGCAACCCTATTGCTTCAAAGTTAATGGACAATAATTCCAATTTGGTGTACTGGTTGCTAAATCGCCATTCTGATGTTGGTCGTGCAACCCAGCCCATATTTCGGGTGCACCTTTCAACCCATGTTTAATTGTGTATGTTTTCCTCAAACATACATCATTATGTTGTACTGTTCGATCTGACAAATGTTATCTCCTTGTTCACATAGTTGTGGAAATCCATCTTTTGTTATTCTCGATGAATTGTCGCTGATTCCATCAGCCACCTCCTCATCCTCTCGTCGGTTTACTAATGAACTCTTGTTTCGGAACTCACTTCCATAGTTCAATTGCTGAGAATCTTACAATGTCACCTCGACAATTTGTGTTGCACCTTTCTTCTCATGCATCTTGTGTCTGAGTTATCTTGACATCAATCACATCTGAATTTTGGTCAGATATGATGGTTGGAACATATTTCAAGAGTTATAACCTTGATCCTCATATGACCCGGTAAGATGATGTCATGCCTAGCACACTTGATCGGAGGACCTATTGTTATAGTATCTCTCTAGCAATGTTACCCATTCTTTCAAGAGGAAATTGCAAGACTTATACTATATGTTGTTCCTGATGAATCCCTTCGTGTATCCAGAGTCTGTCCTTTGCTTAAAGACCATGTCAATGCTATCTCGAAGCATGTATGTGGTACTCTTATCATCGATAAGAACATTTGAAGCCCAATGTTAAATGTTTCCTGCTCAATTATCCAAACACCGCTGTATGGGTAATGTCATGAAATTACTCTCCCTTACCTAAAGGCTTTTCTACTTTCTATCTTGTCATGGATATCATGCTCTGTTTGTCCTTGGGAAGGAAATACCCCTGAAATATGTGTTTTAACATATTTTCCTTTCCATTGTATGTTTAATCTGATAATCATATTTCCTTCATGTTGGTTTGTTTAACCTTTCTTGTGATCTATATGATCTAAGCAGTAATAAATGCACTACTTATGTAGACACATCAGTGTACAACTTTGTCAGTGAAACCCCGTTTCTACTCTTGATGACATTCCGAAAACCACCGATGGACGAGAACTTTGCCTATTGGTCTGCCTCGTTCAACGAGCAGGAAAATGGTTCTCTTCGTCCCTCGCCCTTGGTACGAATGTTGTTGCCAACATAGCTGACAGGCTATCCTCTGACATGCCTTGCTTACATGATCGTGCAAGACGTCACCGCCCTTCCTACATTTAACCCACATGGTGGGCCCATAACCCACAGTTCCACAGGATCGAAACCTAACTCTCCTGTACACCCCCGGTTTCCAAAGTTATTCCTCGCACTTGACTTCTTATGTAACTCACGGGCCACCTGCCAAGTCATCTATTCGGGTATCGGACGCAATACTTATTCTCGTTGCTCTGAACCCCTTTCACCTTCTAATTAGGCATTGAACGCTTGCCTATCCGTTTGAAACTTCTCATGGTACCTCCTTACTTTGCTCTCGATATTTTTGGAGGTTTCAATT
>NC_041386.1:19307546-19329464 GCF_002162155.2 Triticum dicoccoides
ATGTTATCAACAAGTTAGTCAACCTAGCAGAGGTCTGTTCTCCCAGCCCCTTTATTCTTTCGTAAGTACGATGGAGTTCCCAAAGAAAGGATGCCAACTTCATCATGAGAACCTGAAGCAGAGAAATGAAGACATCAACATAATGGATCGACCGCTTCGAGAAGAGCAACCAGGATTGATAACGCTCGTTAGAATTTCGTAACCAATCCCTCCCCCCTTACTCCCCTCCTAAATCTCGGGACGGGATTTCTTGTAGTGGAGGAGAATTGTGACGTCCGGATAGTTAAGCTACAGTAATCCCATGCTAATATTGCCACGTTATCACATTTACTGTTGCTAAGTCCCACGTTGATTCAAGTAAATTAAAAATTCAAATTGCAGGTGAGAAAACATTTCTTCAAATGGTCAAACAAAAATGTTTACAATATTAGAAATAATCCCCTGATATTTTTCGAAGAGGAACTAACATTTAATGAATTTTTAAATTAGCCCTAGAAATATTTTAGTGGATCAGCGGAATTAAATAAACACATTTTAATTCAAATATAATTTTGAACAGTTCCAACTAACCTCAAAACCTTTTGTGCAACCCTGTAAGGTAGCCTAGTATTTATGTGCTAAGTCTCACAATTAAAAAAAATCATCTAACCGCAAAAAGTAAATGCAAAATATTAGAGAAAACTACGAAACAGTAAATAAAATAATAAAATGATAAGGCCTGCATTACTGTGCACTTGTAGCCCAATGCTACAGTGCCAGCCCAAGCCCACAATGGCTTTTCCCTCTCCTATGTACAGAAGCTGGGAGGCCATGGCATGGTGGATGCGTGCCCGCTGTCCAGGCCGACGACTGACGTCGTGTCAAGCATCCGGCGGAACCCCGTGATGGATAAGAACATCGCACACGCCCTGGACAAACCCTAGAAGCTTTCTCCTCACCCCTCGCCTCACTCCCTCCCTCACAGTACCCCACCGCGCTGCTGCCGCCATGGTCGTCATCGTCGCCGCGGCCACCGACTTCCCCGACGCCTAAAGTGCTGTCCAGGAGCTTCCTCACCTTCTTCTCCTTCGACTACGCCCACCAAATCGAGTTGAGCCGCCCCGTATGCTCGCCATCGAGCACATCTTCGTCGTGTACATCGTCGGCGTTCGGCGTCGTTTGCCCCTACTCCGGTCCGTCCCCGGCCTCCTCGAGCTCATCATCGAACTCGCAGTGAGCTTCTCCTCCTGATCCCCTCTCCCTATGTCTTAATCCGTGCTGTATGACGACACCCCGCCGCCATGGCCGAAGATCGCCATGGTCGTGTCTACACTCCTTCACACTCACAGGACCGCGGTCCACGCTCTCGCGCGACCCCTGGTCGCGCCTACCCCGTGTGCATCCAGCCGCGTCACCCAACTCGCCACTGCCCCCTCGCTCGTCTCCTGCTACTGCTGCACAACGCGCCTGCCTGCTGCTTTCCAGCGTCGCCGCTGCTGGTGCCTCCCGCTACCGCCGGTGCCGGCAGCTCACCTCCTCGGCCGCGCGTGGCACTTGGTTGCTCCGGCCGCTACTGGCCTCCCTCCTCGCGTCACCTTATTGTCCGTCGGTGCTGGCCGCACCCACGGCCTTGGCCTCTGCCACGCTCGCGCGTGCACGCCCACCTCCCCCGATCTTCTCTGTCCTGCTAGATCGGGCCGGCCCTTTTCTAAATGGGGTTAGATTAGGCCTAACCCCCCTGATATTGATAATCCCACCCTATTAAAAATATTAGAAGTAGTTAAAAAAGGAAAAGAAAAGCCCTAGACAATGACAGGTGGGACCCCAGGGACCACGTTGACTAGTTAATGGGTCAACATTGACGGCTGACTAGGCAGTCAACGGGGCCCACTGTTAGCCCCTGGTACAGCATTGGGTGCACTGGACCGGGTGCACCTAGCCTTTTTCTGTCATTTTATTCGAAATTAAATAAATTCAAGAAATTCTAAGAATGATTTAAAACTTTAGAAAATCATATAAAAAAACTGTAGCTCAGATGAAAATACTTTCTACATGAAAGTTGCTCAGAACGACAAGACGCTTCCGGACATGCAGCCCCTTCGTCCGCTACACATCCCTAGCATAGCAAACACACAACTTTCCCCCTCCGGTTCATCTGTCCGAAAACGCGAGACTTCGGGAATACTTTCCTGGATGTTTCCCCCCTTCGCCGGTATCACCTATCCCCGCGTTAGCTCACCCCTAGCACTACGTATTGCCATGTTATACTTTGTGATGCTTTGTTTGCTCTGTTATTTATTGTGTTCCCCCTCCGTTACTTCTTTCCGGTAGACCTCGAGACCACTGCTGATACCCCTGTGATAGACTACATCGACGACGACCCCTCTCTCTTGCCAGAGCAACCAGGCAAGCCCCCCCCTTTGATCACCAGATATCGCCTACTCTTCTCTCTACTTCTTGCATTAGAGTAGTGTAGCGTGTTACTGCTTTCTGTTAATCCTATCCTCATGCATAGCCTGTCCTTGCTACTACTGTTGTTACCTTTACCTGCAATCCTAATGCTTAGTATAGGATGCTAGTTTATCATCAGTGGCCCTACGTTCTTGCCTGTCTGCCATGCTATACTATCGGGCCTTGATCACTCGGGAGGTGATCACGGGTTTATACTATATACTTTATACATGATACATGTGATGACTAAATTCGGGTTGGCTCGAGGAGTACCCGCCGTTGATTCACGAATTGGGGGCTGGAAGGACATACTTTCCCGATGGCCCTCTGTGTGGATCTTTGTGGCGAAGCGACAGTTCAGGTTGAGACCACCTAGGATAGAGGTGGGCCTAGCCCTGGTCGGCTTTCACGGTTATTTCAAGATAACATGTTTAATGAGATCTTGGTATTTGATCTGAGTTTGGCCTCTGGCCTATACGCACTAACCATCTATGCGGGGACAGTTATGGGCACTCGACGTCGTGGTGTCAGCCGAAGCCTTCGTGACGTCAGTGACTGAGCGGCGTGCGCCGGGTTGGACTGGAATGCCTGTTCTTGTATAAGGGAGGCTAGGTCTGCTCACCGGCCGCCCTCGCAACATGCAGGTGTGCAATGGGCGATGGGCCCAGACCCCTGCGCCATAGGATTTAGACCGGTGTGCTGACCTCTTTGTTGTGCCTAGGTAGGGATGCGACGTGTTGATCTTCCGAGGCCGGGCATGACCCAGGAAAGTGTGTCCGAACAAAGGGGATCGAGCGTGTTGGGAAATGTGGTGCACCCCTGCAGGGAAGTTAATCTATTCGAATAGCCGTGATCTTTGGTAAGAGGACGACTTGGAGTTGTACCTTGACCATATGACAACTAGAATCGGATACTTAATAAAATACGCCCTTCCAAGTGCCAGATACAACCGGTGATCGCTCTCTCATAGGGCGATGAGGGGAGGATCATCGGTTAGGATTATGCTACACGATGCTACTTGGTGAACTTACCATCTACTCTCTTCTCCTGGTGCAAGATGGAGGTTATCAGAAGCGTAGTCTTCGACAGGACTAGCTATCCCCCCTCTTATTCCGGCATTCTGCAGTTCAGTCCACATATGATACCCCTTTTCCATTTGATACCAATGCATACATATGTAGTGTAGCTCCTTGCTTGCGAGTACTTTGGATGAGTACTCATGGTTGCTTTGCTCCCTCTTTTCCCCATTTCTATACTCGTTTGCTGCGACCAGACGTTGGAGCCCAAGAGCCAGATGCCACCGTCGACGACGACTACTACTACTCGGGAGGTGCCTACTACTACGTGCAGCCCGCTGACGACGACCAGGAGTAGTTTAGGAGGATCCCAGGCAGGATGCCTGCGCCTCTTTCGATTTGCATCCCAGTTTGTGCTAGTCTTCTTAAGGCAAACTTGTTTAACTTATGTCTGTACTCAGATATTGTTGCTTCCGCTGAATCGTCTATGATCGAGCTCTTGTATTCGAGCCCTCGAGGCCCCTGGCTTGTAATATGATCCTTGTATGACTTATTTTATTTGTAGAGTTGTGTTGTGATATCTTCCCGTGAGTCCCTGATCTTGATCGTACACGTTTGCGTGTATGATTAGTGTATGATCGAATCGGGGGCGTCACAGATACTCCAAGTACTAGATACTCAAGATAGTCCATAACTGGGGACACGGCTAACCATGATTAGTTTGTACACTCTGCAGAGGTTTGCGCACTTTTCCCCACAAGACTCGATCTCCTCCATTGGTTTTCTCGCACTACAGGGTGTTTGAGAAACGGATGACCGAGGCACAGTCTTTCAGTAACATTAACTCTCTACTCCGGCTAGACCATACCAAACCTACAAACCCACTACCTGCTGATCTACCTCTTCAAGAGCTTCACGTAACTTACTAAACTATGCTAGAGCCCATAATAGCTTTTGGCTGCACACAGACGTTTCTAGCATGAATTATCTCAGTTCCCTTTGAGCCTCGGTGGTGGTCCATAGGAAGGTCACACTGGTACTCCGGGATTTCCAAAAATACAAGCAACACTAGGTACTCCAGGTGCCTCAATCCACCCAGATGTGTATTTAAGTTGCCACCTTAAGTTAAACCATTAATTATAAATCTCACATCTGTCATGGATTTCACTCACCCAAACCACGTCTACGAGCATAGCATAGTAATATAAGCAACGCGTAGAAGTAACTCCCAGGGTTTGAATGTAACAGGGTAATAGGTTCTACCTCATCAACTACTTCCCAACCCACATGTTAATGACATCCTAATCATGCAATGTTTGAGGATTGGAACTAATGCATAAAAACTGGGTGATAAAGGAATATGATTAAAGTGTTACTTGCCTTGCTGACAATCCGCGTAACCTAGAGACTCCAAATAACATGTTTCGCACTCCGGGAATTCTATCGCAAACAAACAATAGCATACATAAGCAACAATCAAAGAAGCACGAGTAAAACTCAAATAAGAAGATCTAACTGGAAAGTTCAACTTAAGAACTCCGGTTTGCAACAAGAATCAAACCAAACGGAGCAATGAAACTCAAACGGCAAAAGAAACAAGATCCATTTACTAATCTGAACTAAGGTCAAATTTTATAGTAGAAAAATCTTGTTCAAGTTGGTTAAGCGGAAAGAGGGTCTCGAGACAAAGATCTAGGCGCTTGAATCGCCTGATTCCGACTAATGAGCAAAAAGATAATCTGAAACGAAAATTGGATCAGAAATCGCGATCGAGAATAATCGTGGAAAAATCCGATAAAAGAAAACTGACGAACAGGTTAACGAACGAGCATTCGTTATCTGTAACTAACGAGCAAAAACCGTTCGTTGAAATGACCGTATGGAGGAACATCCACTAAAAAGAAGAAGCGGCGAACCGATCTAAAAAAACGAACTAGGGTTTTTCTTAAAAAAACCGGGCGGCGGCGGAACGACGCGTTACCTCTCCGGCGAGGCTCCGGTGAGGTGGGGCTCGGCGGCGGGCTTGCGGGGCAGCGGGGCGACGGCGAATCGCGGGAGGCGGCAGTGGCTGCGGCTTGGCTCGGGTGCGGGCTGCGGCGGCGGCGGCTTGCGGTGGTGGTGGCGGGGGGTGGGGCGGCTTATAAAGGGGCAGGGCGGGTGGCTTGGAGGAGGGGGCAAGGCGGCGGGGAGGAGGATTCCGGCTTGTACTCCAGTCCGAGTCGGCGGCGGCGGCGCGCGCGGCTCCGCGCGGGAGACGGCGGCGGCGGGAGTTGGGCCGGCGGCTGGGCTTCGGCCCAGTCGGCCTAGGTGCAGGTTTTTTTAAACAATTGCGCCGAACAGAAAAAAATCCTAGAAAATAAAAAAAATCTAAAAATGCCAAAATAAATTTTCACCGTCTAAATAAAATATTTAGAACAAGATGAACATTTTCTTGACCCTAAAATGCAATTTTGAAAACGTGCAATTTTTCTAATGCAAACAAAATCCAAGTAAAATTAAATAAATGATTTTAATATTTTTCCTGCAATATTTCAGTTATTTTGGAGAAGTCATATTATCTCCTCTCATATATTAATATGAAATATTTTTGGAGAGAAAAATAATCAAAATCAAAAATCCTCGTTTCATTATTTGATAAAAATCAAATATGAATACCGGGAAATTCCCCAACTCTCTCCGAGGGTCCTTGAGTTGCTTAGGATTTCGAGGATTGTGAAACGAAAATGCAATAAAATATTATATGCATGAATGATCTATGTATAACATTCCAAATTGAAAATTTGGGATGTCACAGCTAGAACACATAGACGTGGTTGATCCCTGGGTGCTAGAAGACGTACAATGACCGAGGCCAACAGAGGACGGACGGAGATATAATCAAAGAGCACAACTCATGTTTCACACGTTGGGTCAAGGAGAAGCTTCTGTCGTACCCTTTACATGAGGATTCTTCCATGGAAGAAAAACTCATATTCGCCTTGTCACAGGGCGCCGAGCATAACCTGATGACGTATGAGGTGTACGATATCAACGTCTACACATTCTACACCGAGGACAAGGACATGAAGAGTGATGGTTATCAAAACTCCGGGGTAACGATGGAATCCTACACCGGTAACGACAAGGACAGATACTACAGAAGGATCAAGGAGATCTGGGAGCTGAGCTACGCTGGAGAGAAGGTCCCGATTTTCCGTGTCAGATGGGCCAAGAGCATAGTAAAAGAAGACCGGTATTTCACCACCATGGTTGTACCCAAAGCCAAATCGAAGACCGTGGGCGCAAACGTCACCGCGAAAAATGAGCCATGGGTACTGGCTTCCCAAGTGCACCAATGCTTCTTCATTACCGACCTGTCAAAGCCCGGTCGTGTTGTCGTGAGGAGAGGCAAAAGGAAGATCATCGGAATGGATGGAGTCACCAATGAGCAAGACTTCGACAAGTACGGTGACCCGAAGATGGAACATGACGACGACGATGAGGTGCCATACACCACAAGAAGAAGCAAGACCACCCTACC
This sequence comes from Triticum dicoccoides, assembly GCF_002162155.2. Lineage (NCBI taxonomy): Eukaryota > Viridiplantae > Streptophyta > Magnoliopsida > Poales > Poaceae > Triticum > Triticum dicoccoides. Next base: position 19,314,513 of record NC_041386.1, read on the forward strand.
TAAAGGATGTCCGTTCAACAAAAGAACTCCATTTGCGAAAAAGAAGGGCAAGAAGATTGTGAAAAGATAGCTAGCTAAGATCGATTGTATTTAAATTGTAGCCTTCATTTCTCGATTGTATTTCGACATATGGAGATGACATTTCTTCTGTTCTAGTCCTCATGAATATTTATTTATGATTATTTGAACTCATGAATATTTATTTATGTTTATTTGAACTCATGTATATTTTTTGAACTCATGAATATTTTTAAATTTCATGGGCACTTTTTGAATTCATGAATATTTTAAAATTTCATGGGCACTTTTTGAATTCATGAATATTTTTTCAAATTTGATGATATTTTTTCATATTCATAAATGTTTTACCAATTCACAAATGAATGCAACTAAAAATCCAAAAAAAGTTACTAATGGCGCACCCCTAGGTGGTGCGCCATTGCTATCAAGGTACTTATGGCGCACCCCTAGGAGGTGCGCCATTGGTATACCAATTTTTATTTAATTAGGTTTATTCTGTTATTGAATTTCTAACTCACAAAAAGTATTAAATTTGTTAAAAAAATTTGAACTCATGAATATTTTTAAATTTTATGGGCACGTTTTGAATTCATGAATATTTTTTCAAATTTGATGATATTTTTTCATATTCATAAATGTTTTACCAATTCACAAATAAATGCAACTAAAAATCCAAAAAAAGTTACTAATGGCGCACCCCTAGGTGGTGCGCCATTGCTATCAAGGTACTTATGTCACACCCCTAGGAGGTGCGCCATTGGCATACCAATTTTTATTTAATTAGGTTTATTCAGTTATTGAATTTCTACTCAAAAAAATTATTGAATTTGTTAATATTTTTTGAACTCATGAATATTTTAAAATTTCATGGGCACTTTTTGAATTCATGAATATTTTTTCAAATTTGATGATATTTTTTCATATTCATAACTGTTTTACCAATTCACAAATGAATGCAACTAAAAATCCAAAAAAGACTAGTTGTGCTTGGTTAGATCTTACTCCTAATTTCTTATTACCACTTGTACTTCTTGATGTAACATTGCCACGTTATAAATAAAAGTGCCAGCACGCTTTCCTTCAAAAAATCCAAAAAAAAGTTACTAATGGCGCACCGCTAGGAGGTGCGCCATTGCTATTAATGTACTTATGGCGCACCAGGAGAAGGTGCGCCATTGCTAACCCTCCCCCACTCCACTTGCTCCCCTCTCCCTCTGGCCTCTCTCCCTCCCTTTGCAAGATCCACGCGCCCTACCCCGACCCACTGCGCCGTCGCCCAGACCCACTGCGCCGCCCCTAGCTTCCCTGCGCTCCTCAGTCGCCCTCTCGGCCTCCATTCCTCCTCCAAATCCGCCTCCCCGAGCGCGGCCGCCGCGCGTCACCGCGGCCATCGACCGCCCCGTGTTCCGTCGGAGTGTCGACGTCGCCTAGGAGCTGCGCCAGGAGCAACACCATCATCACCTTCATCGCCTACATCCACGGATTGGAGCCGGGTCATCAAGGATCGAGTGCATCGACCTCTTCTTCCTCATCACCGACCACTGCTTCTCGGCATCGATCTGCGCTGCCTCGACCACCACCGGCCTTGCCGTCTCCTTCCCCAGCTCCGCGGTGAGCGTCTCCATCGATTCCCCCACTTTTCCCCTTGTTTAGTCACCGTTTGTGCCTGTGTGGGGATCATGCCTGCTTGTCCAGCTAGGAGTTCAATTTCAGAGGTTGCTAATGCTATCCTCTGGTCTTTGTGTACCTAAATTTGTTGTAATAGGCCTTGTGGTTTGGTGACTTGTTTGTCAGATGTTCCTTATTATATACAGATTCCTTTTGTTGCATATTGAAATGTTGCTGTCGTGTATTATAGATACAAAATCTGAAGGGAATTTTAAGGGAGCATAGAGAAATCATTCACCTTTGGTGATTTCTGTAGTAAAAATGTGGCCTTGTTTGTTTGAAATTAGCTTTGGAAGTCTGTTAGTAACCTAACTATCTTGTGCTTATGCTTATATGTTGTACGACATATTTTTTGAAGCAACAATGGAGATGTGTGAGCATAGCTTTCTGTTGTCAACACAGACGACAGTTCCTTGTTATTTACATACTCTTCTTCTTTCCGCTTTTGGACTGTCATTTCCTTTGATCTTCTCCTGATGCTACTTAGTATGTACTCGCATCTTCTTGCTGGGATGATAAAATTGTTTGTAGATTGTTTACCTGTTTTTCATTTATTCTTATGGATAACTCTGTGTTTTATTACTCTGCACGTCCCCTGTTCCGAGCGAGTGTTGTTTAGTGTTTACTTCTTACAACAGTCAAGTAATATGATCTTTTAATGCATACTCTAAGGAAGATGATGCTACTTAGTATGTACTGGCCGTTAGGATTTACTTAATGGGAACTAGGAAAATCTGGATTAGTTCAGAGTTCAGACAGCCTAATTCATTTGGCATATCTCCATCAGTCACTTCATATTGAAATCATGCAACCTTTCTATTGCGTTTTGAATTACCCTGCTTGGATTATATCATAAACTCTGCTGAAAACCCACCATGCAAAGCTTAGATTTAGGCTGTCGAAGATGAGATGTATTACGATGAAGTCTTGAAGAATCACACAAAGAACAATTGTCAGATTTTCCCGTTGGTGTTGGTTTCTTTAGGCTAGTGCAGGGTGTTGCTTTATTCTGTCATCATTTGTAACTATGTCACAAATAAATTGTTCCTTCTTCTGTATTTGACAAGTAATGACTATTGATAAGCTGAGGCATGGACTAAGCTGCTTCTTTGTTATAACATACTGTATATCACTCCACAATGAAATATAGTACATATTGATGTGCTTTGTAAAACTTGTTCATGTATTGAACTACTGCCTTGTGATGCTCTGAATTACTTGTGATGCTGCTGAATTACTTGTGATGCTGCTGCTGTACTACTTGGGAATTTTGTCAACTTGTGATGCTCTTGTGATCTTCTGAAATGACCCCTTTCTCCTGAAATGTTGATTAATTTCTGTTTCGGTTGAGAATGGGGCACTCCTAGGTCAAGAAAATTAGCAAAGGTCATGCCCAAATTTTTTGACCTAGAAGGTGCCTGATTCTCAACCGAAACAAAAATTAATCAGCATGGTTGGATTAGTTTAGTATTTGTTCACACACTCAGACACCCTTGCTTTCCATGTGTGTGAGAGAGATAGTGAGAGGAGACAAGATGAAGGGAGTTAGGAAGATGCCGCCTGCTCATCAAAGCTAACCATTTCCCCCTTTTCACCCCTTTTCCTTTGTCTTTTGTGGGTCACAATGAAGCTACTATCTTAGCTAGCTTAGGTTGTGCACAAATCCACTGCCACTGCCCTGATTAAATTATCTTAGACCTTGAGAACGTGGACTTGGACCTTAGCAACAACACACTAACAGGTTCCATCCCAAAACACCTAGGCAATATCACAAACATCTCTCAGTTGTTCCTTGACAATAACCAACTTTTTGGCGGCATTCCACGAGAATTAGGTTATTTGGTCAACTTAGAGATCTTGTTCCTTGACAATAACCAATTTTTTGACTAAACTTTTTTTCCTATTTAGAGCGAAAGATGGCCCACAACAATGAGGCCGGCGGTTCGGGCAAGGCATTCTGGGAGCTGTCCTAGGAGATGGAGGAAGAACCTCACCGCTATGAGGACACCGCGGAAGACATCGATCCTGACTACACAATCCCTAGTGGCGTAGGGGATGACACCACTGATGGTGCCGCCGAGGATGCCACCACTAATGATGGCAGCGCACACACAGATGGCAGCCAACCGAAGAGGCAATGGAGGGACCGGTGCCCGAATGTGCTCGACACCGTCAAGGAGGAATTTACTGAAGTGCCACCACTGATGAACGTGCTCAGGTGCATTCTCCGGAGCACCATCTCGATCAACACCGAGAACCTAAGGCATCGTGACCAAGGGAATTTGCGCAACCTCCTGTTCACGAAGCTGCACGAACGATACAAGTTCCTCGGTGACTTCGCAAACACAAGCCTCACAGGGAATAAAGTGAACAGTGCCACCCTCACGAAGATGAGCACGGCCCTAGCTACTTGGAGAGCCGCGTTGAAGAGAATGATTGAAAAGGGTGATAGTTATGAGAAGATCAAGGAGAAACATCCTTCGATCAGCGAAGATGACTACCTGGAGTTCAAGATCAAGTGCGAGAGCGACACAACCGTGGAATCAAGTCAGTGGGGGAAAGAGATGTGCGACTTGAACTTAGGGGTCCACAAACTCGGTCCCGGCAGTTACAGAGTGGCGGAACCTATATGGGACAAGGAGGGCGCGGAGCGTGCCGAGCAAGGCCTACCGCCCCTCTTCGAGAAATACCATGAAAAGCAGACTAGGAACTATGTCAGGGCCCGGTACAAGGTGGACCTGGTAACCAAGGAGCTTACCACGAATCCGAAGACCAAGGCGCTTGAGCGTTTTCTGTTAAGGAATACACCCCCGCGTAATTAGCTCCATATGGTTGCATTCTAATTAATGAAGCCAATTTTCTAAATGGTTCACGTTCCTTCCGCAGGACACTGAAAGCAGTAACGCGGGGTCATCTCAGAGCTCCCCTTTTGACACCCCTTTAAATAGGGCGTTGACCGTAATGAAAAACAAGGATAATCTTAGTAAGCCGTCGTCAGCTGGTCGTGTGGCCGGCAAAGGTTTGTCCACGAAATGGTCGGAGTACTATACCGCTGGGCGAAAGGAGAGAAAGGCCAACTCAGAAAGCCAGAAGTGCGAGGTTCAACAACTCAAGGCACAAGTGGCGCGGATTCCGGAGATCGTCGAAGAGCAAGTGCGAGACCAACTGGGAGCGACGATCACTGCCATTATGCCTAACTTGGTTTCTGGGCTGTAGGCATGGATTGCGGGCGGACAACAGGGGCCACCCCCGATTGCCAGCTTCACGGGCAGCAACTCACGCAACGCGCCCTGTCTCTGGTGGAGGCGGCATTGGTGTCTCCCACGGCGGCACCGACATTACAGCTTAATGCACCCGGGTGTGGGAAGAATACGCCGGTCGGCACTTCGGCACCAAGTGGCCCCTCCATCACTTGCACGCCCGCCGTTGGCGGTGCCTCGACATTAGCCGAGCTCAACGCCATCACGGTAACTAATTAAGCCTCTCGGCCAATGACTTCATCTCCTTGCCTTTGACTGGGCATCCCTGACGCCCTACATGTTTTTGCAGGGCGCCGCCGACGTTCTGTGCACTCTCCTGCACTTCATGAACGACGAGTTGGTCGATGTCGCCAAGGGCAGAATCGTTCAACCGGGCAGCCGCGTGTTCCACGGTTATTAGATTCCACCCACCGTTTATAGTGTTCAACTAGTTCGGGTGCTGCCGGGCTTTGACGACATGTTACCTCCGTATCGACCCCATGGGGCCGGCGAAGATGATTTGATGACCCTTAGCGCCTGCATAAGCTGGCCCATGCTTTGGCTGAAGAGCCAGATTCGTTTGGGGGCGGGGGACACCACCCCACAGACAACACCGCCAGTCGTGCCGGCGCCAAGCCATGGCAAGACCCCCGCAACGCTACCGAACATGCCGGACATGGATATGGCACAGGATCCGGACATGCATATGGCACAGGATCCGGACGATGACGACAATGGTACATTTACCAACATCGATAAGTACTACAACGAACATGGGTACGGTGACGAATTCTTGGGGCCTCCTTCTCAAGAACCCAACCCTGCAAAAGAGGATCTAGTTGGTACCACGGAGAAACCCAGTTACAACACGCATCGTCTGGCGTTCAGTTCTCAGGAGACGCCTCCAGCTGTCGCCTTCACCAAGCCTCAGATAGCCGAGGTGCGAAATATTATCAGCCCCAACACACTCAAGAAGGTTGTCTGTGAGCAGAACCTGATCCCATTACAATAGAAGAAGAAGGGACGAAAAAGAAAGAGTAACAAGGGTGCGAGCCAGCCGGCACCGAGTATGATCCGTGCTCAGGATGGGCCACCTTCACCTAAGGATATCTCGAGGAGGGTGCATGTGACGGGTAGGCTGATGCTACCGACTAATCTGCTCAATGCTGCAATCGATGCTATGCGGAGTCTGCATGACATTGTTCTTTCTTTGGAGAAGCGACGTCTCCGAGAGAATGATGTGGCATACCCGGTTTTCGTGGCCAAGGTGCCAGAGGGCAAGGGCTTTGTGGATAGCGCCATCGGGGGTATGATCATCCTGCGGTTTGATGACATCTTCGCGATGTTTAACCTTCATCCACTGCACTACACCTTCGTTCGGCTATTTTCGCTGAGTATGGAGATGCGGATCATTAGAGACAAGACCCCGAACATCGTGACAGTCGATCCCTTCTACATGCGTGCCAAGATCTTGGGCAGCGCTGGGGACCGGCAAGTCGCGAGTTCATACCTCGAAGGCGTCATTCTGGCAAACCCAGATAAGGATAACTTCCTCGTGCCTTACTTTTTCCCGAGTAAGTCATCCCCTCACTGCCCCGTAACATATGATTTCTTAGATTTTGATCATTCTTTTTTTCTAACTTCTGTGTTTTGTGCAGTGACACACATTGCACACTCATCCTCTTAAGCCCGAAATATTCCATGGCCTTGTATTTTGACTCGGACCGTCAGTCGAAGAAAGAGTACACAAATATCAAGAAAGTTCTTGATGATGTTCTCCCTGGCTATGCCGGATCTGGAGGCACCTTCAGGAGGCCAATTCGTAGGTATGGAAAGCACGTGTTCAGCCACAATACAACGTTCCCCTGCGTCAAGTAGCCGCCTGGCGGTCAGAAGGATGCCTACTACGCCCTCCATCACATGCGGGCGATCGTATAGGACCATAGTCACCTTCTGCTACCAAATAATCTCAAAGATTGGGCCGCAAGCTTGTCGGCAATCCAGGACGCGGACATCAGACAAGAATTCTTTCGCATCCAGTCGGAGTTTGCGAATATCATCCATCAAGATGTCCTTCGTACCTCGGGGCAGTTCTACCTCAGATATCAACCGTCCAACAGTGAGATAGAAACAACGCTACAAATGCAGGCTGACAACGCCCGTGGTTTCATGACCATCACGATAGATGGCGGCTTCATCCATGCTCCGTTCCCTGAGTCGAGTCGAAAGTAGTGATGCTATGTGTAGTTCTGAAATATCGATTAGCTCATGTTGTAATTAAACTTTAATGAACTTGTATGTCTCTTTGGTTTGGACAGTCATTCAACTTATATGTAATCGATGTTATTTATTAGTAGGACCATGAATCATGCTATTAATGTCTTGCTTTTCTCTTCTGATCCTTTTGTTGCATACTTATATATTGCTTATGTATTGTCTGTGAATTGCTACTAATGTTTTGTTTGGCTAGTGCATAGAGATGTCGTCGTATGTCGTGTACAAGGGTAAGGTTCTCGGAGTCTACGACGACTGGGAGGAGTGTCGGAGACAGGTTCACCATTTCAGCGGTAACAGTTACAAAGGGTACACCACTAGGGTAGAAACGGAAGCTAGATACGCGCGCTATCTAGCGGGAGAGAGGAGGGAGCGGAGGAGGAACCGGAAGAAGACCAGTTTCATTGCGATGATGCTCATCGTGATGACCGCAGCTCTCTTCTATGTGATGGTAGTTTAGATGATCGATATCAACTTGTAATGTGAAGACAAACTCGCTACTCGCGGTCTCGAGACTTGTAATGTTCTAACTTTGTTCGGTCTTTTGAATTTGGAGACTAATATGATGAATTGTATTCGGAGTCTATTGTATTCGATGAATCTGCTGTTTATATGTTGTGCTGTCTATATTCTATGCAGTAATATATTTTGTAACCTGTGCAAATATCAGAAAAGAAAAAAATTCCTAATATTCATACTAGTGGCGCACCACACTGCACTTTAGTGGCGCACTGTAATAAACACACTAGTGGCGCACTACCTGGAAGTGCGCCATTAGTAACCCAGAGCACAAGGTAAATATGGCCCCCTGGGAGGCATAGTAATGGCGCACCGTTTGACATACTAATGGTGCACTCCCTGGTGCGCCACTATTGTCTGGTATACTAATGGCGCACCAGGGGTGTGCCATTAGTATTAGTTACTAGTGGCGTGATGATAGTGGCGCACCTGTAGTGCGCCATTAATGGTCAAAACAGGTGCGCCACTAATTAGCCTTTTGCTAGTAGTGTTAAGCTCACCTTTAACTCTAGACATATAATCACTCAAGTGTTCAATCATATAAGCATTACATTTCAATTGTCTACTAAAATAAGCATTGAAGTCTTCTTGTTTAACCATAAAATTATCAAACTCATCCAAGCCTTGGCTAGCAAACTTAGTAGATGGGATTTCACCCTTATCAAATCTATAGAGAGAATTTACCTTTACTAACTGTGTCGGGTTATCAAGACCATGTATGTCTTCAATAGATGGTAAATTCTTAACATCCTCAGCTTTAATACCTTTTTCTTTCATAGATTTCTTTGACTCTTGCATATCTTCAGGATTGAGAAATAGAATACCCCTTTTCTTCGGAGTTGGTTTAGGAGTTGATTCGGGAAGTGTCCAATCATTTTCATTACTCAACATATTATTCAATAGCAATTCAGCTTGATCAACAGTTCTTTCCCTGAAAACACAACCAGCACAACTATCCAGGTGGTCTCTGGAAGCATCGGTTAGTCCATTATAAAAGATATTAAGTATTTTGTTCTTCTTGAGAGGATGATCAGGCAAAGCATTAAGTAATCGGAGAAGCCTCCCCCAAGCTTGTGGGAGAATCTCTTCTTCAATTTGCACAAAATTATATATTTCCCTTAAGGCAGCTTGTTTCTTATGAGTGGGGAAATAGCAGAGAAGTAATAAATCATATCCTGGGGACTACGCACACAACCATGATCAAGAGAATTAAACCATGTTTTAGCATCACCCTTTAATGAGAACGGAAATAGCTTAAGGATAAAGTAATAGCGAGTTTTCTCATCATTAGTGAATAGGGTGGCTATATCATTTAATTTAGTAAGATGTGCCACAACAATCTTAGATTCATAGCCATAAAAAGGATCAAACTCAACCAAAGTAATTAACTCAGGATCGACAGAGAAATCATAATCCTTATCAGAGATACAGATAGGTGAAGTAGCAAAAGCAGGGTTATGTTTCATTCTAGCATTCAAGGATTTTTCTTTCAGCTTAGCTAACAGTTTCTTAAGATCATATCTATCATTGCAAGCTAAAAAGTCTCTAGCAGTTTTTTCATCCATAACATAACCCTTAGGCACAACAGGCAATTCATATCTAGGGGGAGAATCTTCATCATCACTTTCATCAATATTATTAGTTTCAACAATTTGATTCTCTCTAACCCTAGCAAGTTGTTCATCAAGAAATTCACCTAGTGGCATAGAATTATCAAGCATATAAGTAGTTTCATCATAAGTATCATGCAAAGCAGAAGTGGCATCATCTATAACATGCGACATATCAGAATGAATAGCAGGAGTAGGTGTCGCAAGTTTACTCAAAACAGAAGGTGAATCAAGTGTAGAGCTAGATGGCAGTTCCTTACCTCCCCTCGTAGTTGAGGGAAAAATCTTGGTTCTTTCATCTTTAAAGTTCCTCATAATGATCAACATATATAAATCCCAAGTGACACAAAGAATAGAGCTATGCTCCCCGGCAACGGCGCCAGAAAATAGTCTTGATAACCCACAAGTATAGGGGATCGCAACAGTTTTCGAGGGTAGAGTATTCAACCCAAATTTATTGATTCGACACAAGGGGAGCCAAGGAATATTCTCAAGTATTAACAGTTGAGTTGTCAATTCAACCGCACCTGAAAGACTTAATATCTGCAGCAAAATGTTTGGTAGCAAAGTAATATGGAAGTAATGGTAACGGTGGCAAAACTAATCGTATTGGTTTTGTAGTGATTGTAACAGTGGCAACGGTAAAGTAACTAAGCAGAGATCAATATTTGAAAAGCTTGTAGGCAATGGATCAGTGATGGATAATTATGTCGGATGCGATTCCTCGTGCAATAGTAATAACATAGGGTGACACAGAACTATCTTCAGTTCATCAATGTAATGTAGGCATGTATTCCGAATATAGTCATACATGCTTATGGAAAAGAAATTGCATGACATATTTTGTCCTACCCTCGCGTGGCAGTGGGGTCCTATTGGAAACTAAGGGATATTAAGGCCTCCTTTTAATAGAGTACCGGATCAAAGCATTAACACTTAGTGAATACATGAACTCCTCAAACTATAGTCATCACCGGGAGTGGTCCCGATTATTGTCACTTCGGAGTTACCAAATCATAACACATAGTAGGTGACTATTGACTTGCAAAGTAGGATCAAGAACTCACATATATTCATGGAAACATAATAGGTTCAGATCTGAAATCATGGCACTCGGGCCCTAGTGACAAGCATTTAGCATAGCAAAGTCATAGCAACATCAATCTCAGAACATAATGGATACTAGGGATCAAACCCTAACAAAACTAACTCGATTACATGATAAATCTCATCGAACCCATCACCGTCCAGCAAGCCTACGATGGAATTACTCACGCACGATGGTGAGCATCATGAAATTGGTGATGGAGGAAGGTTGATGATGATGATGGCGACGGATTCCCCTCTCTGGAGCCCCGAACAGACTCCAGATCAGCCCTCCTGAGAGAGATTAGGGCTTGGCGGCGGCTTCGTATCATAAAATGCGACGAATCCTTCTCTCTGATTTTCTTTCTCCCCAAACATGAATATATAGAGTTGGAGTTGAGGTCAGTGGTGCATCACGGGGCCCACGATATAGGTGGGCGCGCCCTAGGGGGGTGGGCGTGCCCCACCCTCGTGGACAAGGTGTGGGCCCCCTGACGTTGATTCTTTCGCCAGTATTTTTTATAAATTCCAAAAATATTCTCTGGAAGTGTCAGGTCATTCCGAGAACTTTTGTTTCTACACAAAAATAACACCATGGCAATTCTGCTGAAAACATCGTCAGTCCGGGTTAGTTCCATTCAAATAATGCAAGTTAGAGTCCAAAACAAGGTCAAAAGTGTTTGGAAAAGTAGATATGACGGAGACGTATCAGCCATTGGCTTGAAGGTCTGAACTGGCGTCATAAGCAGACTTGCTGGCTTCGTACACCTTCTTTAGTCGCTGCATCATCAGGCCAGCTTGAATCATAGCCTCCTTGTCGGCTCCTATTTGGTTCTCTAGGACATGGTGTAGAGTGAACCCACTCGACGCAGGAGTTGGTGGCACATCTAGTGGAATAAACACTTGTGGTTATCTAGTTGGACCCGAAGCAGGAGCACCCGACACTAGAGGCTGAGAAGTCGACAGAGGGGTGGCGAAAGAAATACCAACTCGAGATGAACCACCTGGCTCTTGAAGAACAGGTTCAGGCGGCATATGATACATTTTGCCTGTGGCACTCTCTTGGTGAAGCTTCGTGAGGTGGTCGAAGCCCTGCCTCTTCCTCTTGTGCTTCTCGGAGGTTCCTCCTCCTCATCGTCTGGGATGTGGATGGCGTCTGTTGGTGCTGCAGTCACTCGATAGTTAGACCTCAGTCGACCACCAGGACAATTACAGAAACAGAGCAAGGTGTGAGTTGATCATACCTGCCCGAGAAGTGGCCGCATCCGCAGTATCCGCGTCTGCGCGCTCATCATCGATCTCCATGTGGGACGTCACGGAGGTAGCCACCCTGGGATTCAGAATTCCACTCGATCAATTAAAACATGAAGATCTGCAACAACAATGAAGAAGGAAAAGAAGAAACACTCACGTTGAGGCAATAGGCACAATAACCTTTATCCTGGACATGGCCTTCCGAGGTTTTGGCGGCACATTCTTAGCTTCCTTGGTAGTTTTTTCAGTCAGATCAGGAGTTGCGTCCATGTGCGCTTGATTGCGGCTTGAGCTACGTCGGTAGTTCCCCAAAGAGGAAGGGATGATGCCGCACATCGACGGTAGGTATTTCCCTCAGTGATGAGACCAAGGTTGTCGAACCAGTAGGAGAATCACACACACTACGTAAACAGTACCTGCACACAAAGAACAAATACTTGCAACCCTGACCTGTTAAAGGGGTTGTCAATCCCTTTTGGGTAACGGTGCCAGAAATTGTCAAGTTGAAGGGATAAAAATATGATAGATTGGATAAATAGATCTCTAATAAATGCTAAATAAATAAAGTGCAGCAAGGTATTTTTGGGGTTTTGGAAATATAGATCTAAAAATAAAAGAGAATAAAAATAGATCTCGAAGGCAAATATAATAAAGAAGAGACCCGGGGGCCGTAGATTTCACTAGTGGCTTCTCTCAAGAAAAATAGCATACGGTGGGTAAACAAATTACTATTGGGCAATTGATAGAACTTCAAATAATCATGACGATATCCAGGCAATGATTATTATATAGGCATCACGTCCAAGATTAGTAGACCGACTCCTGCCTGCATCTACTACTATTACTCCACACATCGACCGCTATCCAGAATGCATCTAGTGTATTAAGTTCATGGAGAAACGAAGTAATACAATAAGAACGATGACATGCAGACAAGATCCATTTATGTAGAAATAGATCCCATCTTGTTATCCTTAATAGCCAGGATACATACGTGTCGTTTCCCCTTCTGTCACTGGGATCGAGCACCATAAGATCGAACCCATCACAAAGCACCTCTTTCCATGGCAAGAAAAATCAATCTAGGCGGCCTAACAAAACCAAAGATTCAAAGAAGAAATACGAGGCTATAAGTAATCATGCATATAAGAGATCAAAAGACTCAAATAACTTTCATGGATAAAAACATAGATCTGGTCATAAACTAAAAGTTCATCGGATCCCAACAAACACACCGCAAAAAGAGTTACATCAAATAGATCTCCAAGAGACCATTGTATTGAGAATCAAACGAGAGAGAGGAAGCCATCTAGCTACTAACTACGGACCCGTAGGTCTATAGTGAACCACTTACACATCATTGGAGAGGCACCAATGAGGATGATGAACCCCTCTATGATGGTGTCTAGATTGGATCTGTGGTTTCTGGAACTTGCGGCGGCTGGAATTGATTTTCGTCGACTCACCTAGGGTTTTTGGGATATTGGGGTATTTATAGACCAAAGAGGCGGTGCGGGAAGCCACCAAGGTGGGCACAATCCACCTGGGCGCGCCTGGAGCCCTAGGCGTGCCATGGTGTGTTGTGCTCCCCTCGGAACCCCCTCTGGTACTTCTTTGGCCCAACAGGTGTCTTCTGGTCCAAAAAAAATCTCCAAAAAGCTTCGCTACGTTTGGACTCCGTTTGGTATTGATTTTCTACGAAGTAAAAAACAAGCAAAAAATAGAAACTGGCACCGGGCACTATCTCAATAGGTTAGTCCTGAAAAATGATATAAAATTGCTATAAAATGATTGTAAAACATCTAAGAATGATAATATAACAACATGGAACAATAAAGGATTATAAATACGTTGGAGACGCATCAGCATCCCCAAGCTTAATTCATGCTCGTCATCGAGTGGGTAAATGATAAAAACATAATTTTTGATGTGGAATGCTGCCTAACATATTCATCACATATTCTTTTCTTTGTAGCACACACATTTGGACATTTATATGATTCAGAGCAATAGTATAGTTTTGACATGAAGATTTCAATACTCAAGCTGTCGGTGTACTAGAATAGGGGTACCCTAGTACCCCGAACTTGTGCACGGGCAGTTGCAGCACCCCGCGGCAAGGCTTGCCGGGAGAACGCCAAGATCCTCCGTGGTTCCCTTGGAGCCATTCAAGAACAAAGTATTTAAGCTCAGGAGACAAGGCCCCGGCAAGAGGAGCTTGCCGGGAAGGCCAACCGAGGCACTCCAAGGAACTTGCCGCGACGCGCCACGCGCTCCGGCAAGGCAACAAGGCCCCGGCAAGAGGAGCTTGCCGGGAAGACCAACCAAGGTACCTCGAGGCCCGGTGAGCCACAAGCCTTCGGACCCGACAAGATAACAGCAGCGGCAAGGCGCTTGCCGCGGCAAGGCGCTTGCCGCGGCAGGCGGCCACTATGTGCCAACGCTCCAGCGCATCCACCAACGTGTCGCTTTGGGGGCCTCTCCAGGCGCGTGTGGCGGGAGGCTGTGCAGCCAGCGGTGCGCAGTGGCATGCGAAGCTGACAAGATCGCCATCGTGGCAAACGGTGGCGCCCCTAACGGTCCTTTTCTGCACTGTTTGGGCGACTCAGACGGGCATTTAATGCCCTTGTCCCCTGCCATCAGGGTTAGGTAGGGTGCACTGTACAAGTAACTGTACCAACCACCTCACTTTTTACATTTGTACCCTTCTCTGCATTGCCACCTGTCGGTGACCCCTTTAGCGTATAAAAGGAGGCCCATGCGCAACGTAGAGGGGGTTCGGTTCGTTTCAATTCATTCGTAAGCCAGGAAACACTTAGCTCTCGTGAGCAAGAACATAATACAACCAGACAAGCAGCAGTAGGAGTGTTATCTCTCCGGAGAGCTCCAAAGCTGGGTAAACTGCTCGTGTGCTTCGCCTCGATCTGCTCTTCGTGCGACCTCCGCCCCCCCGCCGAACCGAAAGGGGCCCGGTCCGCCGGCCCCATAGGTGTTCGTGGATCAGTTTCCCCAACATCTTTGGCGCGGAACATGTACAGTCGCCGAGGTTTGTGCAGCCTTGTTCTTGGACCCGGCAGTATCATGAGCTTCCTCGTCGACGTCCATTCTTCCGCCGGCGTCCATTCCACCACCCGTTTGCTCCAACGGTGGCGGAAGTGACGTGGACGGAGCGGCTACCGCCGAAGTCTTCTTCTTCGGTGGCATGTTGATGAAGGGAATGAAGATCTAGCTCGTGTGAATGCCGGATCAGGTTCACACAATCTCGATGCCCCTTTCGGTTC
>NC_041386.1:19329963-19339290 GCF_002162155.2 Triticum dicoccoides
AAGAGCAGATCGAGGCGAAGCACACGAGCAGTTTACCCAGCTTCGGAGCTCTCTGGAGAGATAACACTCCTACTGCTGCTTGTCTGGTTGTATTATGTTCTTGCTCGCGAGAGCTAAGTGTTTCCTGGCTTACGAATGAATTGAAACAAACCGAACCCCCTCTACGTTGCGCATGGGCCTCCTTTTATACGCTAAAGGGGTCACCGACAGGTGGCAACGCAGAGAAGGGTACAAATGTAAAAAGCGAGGTGGTTGGTACAGTTACTTGTACAGTGCACCCTACCTAACCCTGATGGCAGGGGACAAGGGCATTAAATGCCCGTCTGAGTCGCCCAAACAGTGCAGAAAAGGACCGTTAGGGGCGCCACCGTTCGCCACGATGGCGATCTTGTCAGCTTCGCATGCCACTGCGCACCGCTGGCTGCACAGCCTCCCGCCACGCGCGCCTGGAGAGGCCCCCAGAGCGACACGTTGGTGGATGCGCTGGAGCGTGGGCACATAGTGGCCACCTACCGCGGCAAGCGCCTTGCCGCTGCTGTTATCTTGTCGGGTCCGGAGGCTTATCGCTCACTGGGCCTCGAGGTACCTTGGTTGGTCTTCCCCACAAGCTCCTCTTGCCGGGGCCTTGTTGCCTTGCCGGAGCGCGTGGCGCGTCACGGCAAGTTCCTTGGAGTGCCTCGGTTGGCCTTCCCGGCAAGCTCCTCTTGCCGGGGCTGACCAAGCTGGTGGATCTCGGGGCGCTCAAGACCAGCATGCATGCCAGCGTGCTGGCACGAGCGGGGCACGGTCGCCTAGACGGGATACTGCTCCTTCTAACATAGTTAGAAGTCCGAGCACGTCCCGCTCCTCGCGCCATCCGCCACTGCCACCCACCACTCCAGCAGAAGCTTTGGCGCGAGCTCAACTTCTCCTAGATTACCCTCCGACGTCGGACAAGATCGACGAATGGAGGGCCACCATTCAGAGTCTCATCGGCTACGCCAATGGCAACACTCCACGGCGGCCAAGCGCGTCGCCGCCGCGGCAGGGTTGCCGGGCGCGAGCTGGTGGCGACGAAACGGGTGGAGGTGCAACTACCATACAATCACCACCCCGAAGGCCAAGATCGCCGACTCGCCGGATCCACCTCGACAGCGACTCCACCGCATCTTCGGATCCACGAGCTCGTCGCGATCAGCGCCAAGTTCTTCATGATCGAAAACAAGAAGACGCTCGAACTCGCATCAAGCGCCGAAGAGAAGCGCGACGTCAATCCGACAAGCGCGCTGGGCCCTCTGTTGACATGCATGCGCCAGGGGAACCAGGCGATCTGCCGTACACGGTAGGTTGCCCTGCGTTCACTCGTGAGCTGCAGCAAGTCCAGTGGGCCAGCACGAAGAACTTCAAGCCAGACGTACCGGAGAAGTACGACGGCAAGATGCATCCGTTGGAGTTCCTCAGCATTTACACCATTGCGGTGCAGGCTGCTGGGGGAAGGGATGACAAGATCCTTGCCAACTACTTCCCGCTGGTACTCAAGCCCAACGTCAGGTCCTGGCTCATGCACTTGCCGGACAACTCCATATCCTCTTGGGCTGATCTGTGCCATCAGTTTGTCGGCGCCTTCACAGGCGGACACAAGCCTCATGGCCAGGAGAGTGATCTTCATCTGCTCGCCCAGAAGGAAGGAGAGCCCCTGCACAAGTACATTCAGAGATTCAGCAGTGTGCAGCACAACATCCCAGACATCCACCCTGCCGCGGTGATCAGCGCGTTCCATCAGAACGTGCGGAACCGCAGGATGCGGGAGGAAATGGCGATGTGCAAGATCAGGGACGTCAGTGAGTTATATGCACTGGCCGACAAGTGTGCACGTGCTGAGGAAGGGAGGAGACTCCCCGGAGAGAATGTAGGAGCGGGAGGATCTGACAGTGAAGATGCTGCCCCGGCAAGGAAAAACCGGCGGCGGAACAACAGGAAGAGGAAAGGCAAAGAGGTGCTAGTTGTTGAGCAGTCCAGCAACGGTGGTGGCGCCAAGGAAGCCAAAGCTGGTGACTCCGGCAAGGAGGTTGCCGCGGAGGTGGCGGTCGCCGACAAGCGGGACGGCACCAACAAGCAGTATTGCAAGATCCACCGCACCAAGGGCCATGATCTCCAGAACTGTAAGAAAGTCGAGCAGCTTGTTGAGCAACAGAAAGCTGAATACGAGCGGCGCGACAAGGAGAAGGCCCAGGAAGGTACTGGGGGATCCGGCAAGAAACGTCCCGGCCGAGGAGGACGCCGTGGCAAGGCCAAGCAGCGGCAAGGAGACAGACCTCCTCGCGGCCGCGACAAGGATGAAGATGACGACAATGATGAAGACATGGATGATGAGGAGACTGATGAGCAGGAGTTCCAGAAAGCCACAGAGGTCCTGTGCGTTGACGGTGGTGCTTCTCTACACACCTCGCACCGCCAGCTCAAGCAGTGGGTGCGGGAAGTTAATGCAGCAGAACCACCCGTCGAGTCACGCAAACCTCTGAAATGGTCCGGCACGCCTATCATCTTTGATATTGAGGACCACCCTGATCGCATAACTGCGGTCGGGTGCTTGCCGATGTTGGTTTCACCAACAATCCGCAACCTCAAGGTCACTAAGATGCTAGTTGACGGCGGGGCCGGCTTGAACCTGATCTCCTCCGCGGTGCTCCAGAAACTCCAAATCCCTGACAGCGAGCTCGAAGAGACCGGTACATTTCAAGGAATCAACCCGGGAAGAAGCAAGCCGAAGGGAAAGATCACGTTGCCGGTAACATTTGGCAGCGAGCTGAACTTCAGGACTGAGAGGGTCACATTTGATGTTGCTGACTTTCCATTGCCTTACAATGGAATCCTTGGCCGTCCGGCACTCGCCAAGTTCATGGCAGCCTCTCACTATGCGTACAACGTACTGAAAATGCCAGGCCCGATAAGTGTCATCTCTGTCCCTGGCGACAAGAAGGATGCTCTTATCTGTGCCGACAAGATCTACGGGAGCAGCAGCCGCAGCAGAACGCAAGACACTTGCCACTGAAGCTCCCGGGGGGGAGAAGAAGGCCAAGTCCGGCAAGAGTTCTGATGCCCACTCCGGCAAGCGCACCTC
The DNA here is from genome assembly GCF_002162155.2 of Triticum dicoccoides. Taxonomy (NCBI): domain Eukaryota; kingdom Viridiplantae; phylum Streptophyta; class Magnoliopsida; order Poales; family Poaceae; genus Triticum; species Triticum dicoccoides. Next base: position 19,333,064 of record NC_041386.1, read on the forward strand.
TTCGGAGTGCTACGCTACCGTCGAGGACGCACCATCGAGATCCACCGGCAAGTGTAAGAAGGCAATGGCAGCTCCACCTGAGACCAAGAAAGTGTCCGCCAAGGAGGACGGCGCTGGTGGTACCTTCACCATCAGCGCCACTCTTGACCCCAAATAGGAAAGCGCGCTTGTTGCTTTCCTGCGGGCGAATGTCGATGTGTTTGCGTGGCAACCGTCTGATATCCCCGCTGTTCCCAGGAAAGTAATTGAGCACCACCTTGCCGTCTGTCCTCATGCGCGGCCCGTCAAGCAGAAAGTCAGGAAACAGGCAGTGGAGCGCCAAGAGTTCATCGCAGAAGAAATCAAGAAGTTGGAAGCAGCAGGCCTTGTCAGAGGAGTGCTCCATCCCACGTGGTTGGCCAATCCTGTTGTCGTGCGCAAGGCTAACGGGAAATGGAGGCTTTGTATTGACTTCACTGATGTTAATAAAGCTTATCCCAAAGACCCATTTCCCTTGCCGCGCATCGACCAGATTGTTGACTCCACAGCCGAATGTGATTTGCTTTCATTTCTTGATGCATACTCAGGATACCATCAGATCTTCATGGCAGAAGAGGATGAAGAGAAAACCGCATTTATCACCCCATGTGGCACGTAATGCTTCGTACGGATGCCTTTCGGTTTGAAGAATGCTGGTTCAACATTCGCAAGGGTAGTCGACCACGCTTTTGAGCCGCAGATGCACAGAAATGTGGAAGCCTACATGGATGACATAGTGGTCAAGAGCAAGAACGGGGCGGCCCTGATTCAAGATTTAGACGAGACATTTGCAAATCTGTGCAAGATCAACCTCAAGCTTAACCCCGAGAAGTGCGTATTTGGAGTTCCTTCCGGCAAGCTTCTCGGGTTCTTCGTGTCTCAGCGGGGAATTGAAGCCAATCCCGACAAGATCAAGGCCATTGAGCAGATCGAAGCACCAAAGCGCGTCAAGGATGTACGAAGGCTTGCCGGTTGCGTGGCTGCTCTCAGCAGGTTTATCTCTAGATCTGCTGAGCGCGCTCTGCCATTTTTCAAAATTTTGAAAAAGGCAGGTCCAATGAAATGGACTCTGGAGGCGGAGGCTGCGCTGCAGGACTTGAAGAGATACCTGTCCTCCACTCCAATACTTGTCGCACCTAAGCCGCAAGAGAAGTTGCTGCTGTATATAGCGGCAACCTATCAAGTGGTTAGTGCTGCGTTAGTGGCGGAGAGGGAGGCAGATGATGAGCCAGCAACCACGGCAGATGCATCCAGCGACAAGCAGGGGGCTTCGCCGACAAGCTCTGGTCCCGACAAAGATGGATCTGCGCAGGAGCATGATAAGATGCAGAAGAGAATGGTGCAGCGTCCAGTTTACTTTGTCAGTTCCCTTCTACAGGGGGCTAGATCAAGGTACTCTGGTGTGCAGAAGTTGCTTTTCGGCCTCCTCATGGCCTCGAGAAAGCTGCGCCATTACTTCCAAGCACATAAGATCACAGTCGTCACTCGCTTTCCGCTGAAGAGGATACTGCAAAATCCAGAAGCAACAGGCAGGATTGTCGAGTGGGCGCTGGAACTGTCAAGCTTTGGCCTCAAGTTTGAGAGCACTTCAACTATCCAAAGCAGAGCATTGGCAGAGTTCATAGCAGAATGGACGCCAACCCCATATAAAGAAATTCCAGAGACGAGCATCCCCGTCAAAGAGGCAAGCAGAGAGTGGCTGATGTACTTTGATGGTGCTTTCTCGCTGCAAGGCGCCGGTGCGTGCGTGCTGCTTGTCGTGCCCACCGGAGAGCACCTCAAGTACGTAGTCCAGATGCACTTTCCCAAGGAGCAAGCAACCAACAATATTGCAGAGTATGAAGGATTGCTTGCCGGTCTCAGAATCGCAGCAGACCTTGGGATCAAGAAGCTCATTGTCAGGGGTGACTCACAGCTTGTCGTCCGCCAAGTGAACAAGAACTACCAGAGTCCATTGATGGAAGCATATGTTGATGAAGTGAGGAAGCTAGAAGAGCACTTTGACGGCCTACGGATGGAGCATATACCAAGAGCTCAGAATGTCATTGCTGATGGCCTGTCAAAGTGCGCCGCACTAAAGTTACCTGTGGAACTAGGGATCTTTGTGCTCAAGTTGACTCAACCATCCGTAACACCGTCAACTGGACAAAGCAAGAAGAGGAAGTTGGTTTCTGGTGACTACTTTCCGGCAGAGCTCCCCGAAGCCACCGCCAAGAAAGTCCCCAAGATCAACACCAAGGATGCTGAGGGGCAGTCTGCTCCGGCAAGCCTCATGGTTTGTTCCATTGAAGCAGACGCTCCCGACAAGTTTTGCTCCGGCAAGCTTGCCGGGGAACATCAAGCTCCGGCAGGGCCGCAAGTCCTTGCCGTAGAAGCGGATGTTCCCGCAGCAGCAGATGTGCCTTTAGTCCTTGTTGTCGAGCCACAAGCTCCAGCATGGGCACAGCAGATTGTCCATTTCCTTCAGACAGGAGAACTTCCCGAAGAGCAAGAAGAAGCGGAAAAAGTAGCCCGGCAGTCAAGTATGTACCAGTTTGTCGATAGCATACTTTACAGAAGAAGACTCAACGGTGTGAAATTGAAGTGTATTTGCCGGGAAGATGGAAAAAAGCTGTTGGCAGAGATACATGGAGGCATATGTGGCCACCACATTGGCGCAAGAGCACTTGCCGGCAAAGCTTTCTGGCAAGGTTTCTTTTGGCCGACAGCCCTCCAGGATGCAACTGCACAAGTAACCAAGTGTGAAGCGTGCCAGTTCCACTCCAAACAGATACACCAGCCAACTCAAGCTCTCCAGATGATCCCTTTATCCTGGCCATTTTCGGTCTGGGGGCTCGATATCCTCGGCCCTTTCCCCCGAGCTATCGGGGGCTTTGAGTACTTGTACGTCGCAATCGACAAGTTCACAAAGTGGCCGGAAGTGCAGCCAGTGAGGAAGGTGACAGCACAGTCAGCAGTCAAGTTCTTCAGGTCAATTGTTTGCCGTTTCGGGATCCCTAATAGGATCATCACCGACAACGACACGCAATTCACGAGCCGCACCTTCATGCAGTACGCCCAAGACCTTGGCGCCAAGGTCTGCTTCGCTTCTGTTGCTCATCCAAGAAGCAACGGTCAAGCAGAGAGGGCAAATGCTGAAGTGCTGCGCGGGCTCAAGACCAGAACTTTCGATAGGCTGCGCAAGTGCGGAAGAAACTGGACCGAGGAGCTGCCGGTGGTTCTTTGGTCGATCAGAACGACGCCAAATCGAGCCACTGGCCAGACACCTTTCGCTCTAGTCTATGGAGCAGAGGCAATTCTCCCCACGGAACTCGTATACGGATCGCCTCGAGTGCTCGCTTATGATGAGCTTGAGCAAGAACAACTGCGACAAGACGATGCGCTGCTCCTTGAGGAAGATCGTCTTCAGGCTGCTGGACGAGCTGCTCGATACCAGCAAGCTTTGCGCCGCTACCATAGCCGCAAAGTTAAGGCCAGAAGCTTCGAGGACGGCGACCTTGTTCTTCGGTGCGTTCAGTCCGCCAAGAATTCCAACAAGTTGACGCCGAAGTGGGAAGGCCCTTATCGGGTGAGACGAGTCACAAGGCCCGGTGCTGTCCGCCTTGAGACCGAAGATGGCATTCCGGTGAGCAACTCCTGGAACATAGCACATCTTCGTAAGTTTTTCCCGTAGGGCGCGGTTGCCGGAACCCCGTTCTGGCAACCACCTTTTGTACAAGTCTTGCCGCTGTTGCATGTAATCCTTTGTACAAAGCCGGGAGCAGATCCCGTGCATAAATAGAACCCCATGTGCTCCGCACAACTAGTCCATTTCATGCATTAGTTTCTTTCTTGCATGTGTTATCTGACACTTTGTGTAGCACCTACATCCGGTAAGCAATAACGAGCCGAAGGGCTCCATATTATTATTTTCTCTTCTTTCTTCTTTTCAACAAAGGAAAAGAAGGTTCCCTCGCACACAAGTTTGCCGGGGGGAAGGAGAAGATTATGGTATGGACCAGGCGTCGTTCAAGCAAAGTTTTGCCTTGCCGGGAAGCAAACGACATAAAAGCTAAGTTGCCAAAGTTTGAGCAATCAATTTTTAAATTTTTGAGTTATCTTCCTCGAACGACCCTGCTTTGTATGGAAAACCTGTGCGCGGAGGAACCAACTCGTGGCTAGTTGCGCCCTTACTTTGTTTCGAGTCTGCTCAACAACTTAAGTGTGCTGCATCTAGTCGCGACGAGGTTTCTTGTTGGAAGCAGCGCCGCCAGCAGGCTGCTGATGTTCCGCACTCAGCGCTCGCGGCTCGGGCACCTGCGCCGACAAGTTCCCTAGAAGCGTAGGGTAAAAACATACAAAGGAAAGAATCTAGTAGAGGAAATAACATAGCAATTGATAACAAAAATAAAGTTATATTACAAGATAACTTGTCGCAGCTCTAACAGACTGTTTTCATAACATGATTAGCAGCGACAAGGGAAAAGAAGAAATGGGCGGCCTAGTCTACGCAGTCGCCCTCAACCCTCTTGATCTCGCTCACTTTGTCCACAATGGGTGCGACAAGGGCCTTGAGTGCGTCCCGATCAGCGTCTGGCGGCAAGGACTTGAGGACGTTGGTGAAGCTGAGGCCTGGATTGCGGAAGGCCACCTTCATCAGCACCTTCTGGAGAACCCCGGCGCAGATTTTGCGCGACTCGTCAGCCAGCTGCTTTGGGATCCTCTCCCGGAGCCGCTGGAGTGCCGTCGCCACGCCCTTGAAGAACAGGCTGAGCTTGGCGCTGGGTTGGAGATTCTCGTCGGAGGGATACCCAAAGTCCCCCATCCCCAGCTGCGCCAGCTCCTCGTTGATGACTGCGGCAATATTCACCAGACCCTCAGTCCAGTGCTCCACAGTGTCTCTGAACGAGTTCTGGGTAACTGCGATGCTCTCCAGCAGCGCCTTGTCAGCTTTGACCTTCTCCGACAAGGTTTTCTCCCGCTCCTTGGCGGCCTCCAGCGTCTGCATCAGCGTGGCCAGCTTCAACTCCAGGTCCGCATTGGAATCCTTGGCGGCGCTGAGCTCCTTGCCCCTCTCAGCGAGAAGACCTTGCAGCTCATCGTGGGCGGCAGCATCCTTCTCACGCTCACGCTTGAGCGCGGCAAGCTCCTCGCCACTCTTCCCAATGTTGGCCTCCAGCTGCGCCACCTTCTCCTCCAGCTCTTTCTTGGCGGCCTCTGCGATCGCGGCAGCGTCCTTTGCTTCCTTGAGCGCCCCGCCAAGTGCTTGCTCGCGCTCGGCGAGCTCCTCCTCGTAGCTGTCGAGGTCGGCCTTCCGCTGCACCAATTCTCCTTCTCGCGCGGACTGCTTCTCGGCGGCCAGCCTTTGTTCCTCCTCAGCTTCGGCCTTCTCGAGAAGGAAGGCCATGCGCTCCTCGTCGAGTCGCTCCCGCTCCTGTGCCAGGGACCGGAGAGCCTCTTGATTGTGGCCCCGGAGCTCCTCCGCGCGCTTCTCCATGTCAACTCCCGCCTTCACGGTAAGCGCTTCCTGGGAAGCCAGCTTGGCTTGCCGGGCGCGGTAGAGTGACAGCAGCTTCCGCAGCAGCTGCTCCTCCTCAGGCTCGCCACTGCTGTTGCTGGGCGCGTCGACCAACGACAGTCCAGCTGTAGCGACCCGACCCGAATGGATCAAGTCTCTGTGCTTTCGTGTCATCCCTGGATCGGTATGCTGACACACACAGTACTCGAAGGATTTATAACAGAGGTAAATCACATGTATAAAGTAACGTAAAAACTATTACCTCAATCCAAAATATAGCGGAAGCAACAAGGTTGTGGATTCCCATCAACACCAACGGCAAAGTTGAGTATAGGAAATCGTAACCCTAACGTACCACTTACTCGTCGTCTGAAAAGTCTGCAACATGAAAAGTTGCAGCCCGAAAACGGGTCAGCACATGGAATATGCTGGCAATGTAACACATAGAGAGTAATGAAAGAATAGGCTATACTACATGCATATATGGCTGGTGGAAAGCTCTATGATTTCAGTTTTTGCGAAAAGCCAATTTTTCCCTACTTCAAAGGAATAAAATTTATTTAACTATCATGGTGGTTGTTAAACATTGAGAATGGTTGACAGCATCCTCAATCCCAATTAAAAGTACTCATTAAACCCAAACAAATTATAATAAGTAACGTGTTGAGATCAACAGGATAATCCAAGAACTAGATACTCAAAATGTCCATAA
>NC_041386.1:19342038-19345999 GCF_002162155.2 Triticum dicoccoides
TTTTTTTCCCTATCCAAATAAAATGCGAATAAAACTCCGGCAAACAAAATTTGATCTATTTATTAAATCTTCATTTTCCTAAATTTGGGAAAGTCATATTATTCCCTCTCTTATATTTTTTTGATAACGGAAAAATTATTGAAGACAAAATAAATAAATCAAATGACCCTCTTTTCAATTCGAGAAAACTCTCAAATATGAAAATAACGAAATCTCCAACTCTCTCCAAGGGTCCTTGAGTTGCGTGAAATTTCTAGGATCGACCAAAATGCAAGAAGATAAAATATGCATGATGATCTATTCTAAATTGAAAATAAATTCAAAGGGGCTTTGAATTTAATTCTTTGAAACTCCCAACTCATATTTCATATAATTTGAAGAAGTCATTTTATCTTCTCTCGTGAAAATCATTGAGTCGCATAAAGTTTCAGAATTGGAATATTTCCAAATGAAATTCAATTATTTTTCAAACACCCTTTTCATTTTTAAATGGAAGAAGTCATGTCATCTTCTCTCTAGGGTTTTGTGTTTGAAAAGCATTTGAATTCATGGAGATCAGAAAGCAAATATGAAAGTTTGGGAAAGTCCTTTTATTCCCTCTCATTTAACTTTCAAAAGTTTCGAATTCACTCACTTTCAGTCAATCAATCAAGCAATCAATCAAATCTATCTATTTGTTTATAACATTCCAAAATTTAGAATTTTGGGATGTTACAAACTACCACCCTTAAAATGAATCTCGTCCTCGAGATTCGGAGAGGATAGAAAGAATAGGTTAGGGTTTGGGGTCTTCTCAAAGTCCATCGATCATATCCGAGGTCTCGGGTGCTACCACCCTTAGAAACATTGTTACGGTTCCATCAAAACTCATATACTCCATCCTTATCGTTGACAGTGTCAGTCTTCTCAGATATTAAGGATAATCCCTTCTCTGGGCTCTTCCGGTAGTGGCATAACCTTTTCCTTAATTCTTATGTCCTTTCATCTTGGTAAGGTTATCCCGAAACTGGGTCTTCATAGCTGACGGGTCTGACGCCAATGCTAAACAACTATCGATATCTCGTGGTGGTCAACAATTTATGGTTCCTCCTGCAGGAAATGAATCTGGGTTGATCCTCACCGTATAACCTACGGTTGGCAACAACTGCCGTGTACAAGGGAAAAAAATACCTATACCTTTCTAAGGTTTAACAAGGTTTTGATCGTCGTCTCTCCACTATAGGTAAGTCACTCAGATTTACCATCCCATATAGCAAAGCGAATAATAAGAGTAAGTCGGTATGGTGATCAATCCATCCCGCACCCAAATCATTTCCTTGTACATGGTTTAGCGAATCTCGCATTCTAACACTCGGTCATCCTCACAAGCATTGCAGAATTCTTCTTGTCGACGAACCAAGTTCGGAAAATCCATTGATTCTGCAAGCCAAACAAACATCTATCGTTACTTAACAACTCTCAGGTTTTGCGTAAACTCCTATAGAATCGTCGGTTGATACAAGTCGTAACTTCTTCCAGGGTTTTTCCTTCAGCAAGAGTGTGCTTGCTTCTTGGCAGGTCCTGGGGCCTGTGGGTTATGGCCCATCTCATCACTTGCAAATCTTGAACTCATCATCTGGGTAACTGATCATTATCCCAACATCCAACTTCCTGGCATACTTAAAATCCATCCAAATGTACTGTCTCTTTTCCTTATATTTGCACCAAACGGGGACATGATTACTCAGACTCTTCATGGAATTTCCATTGATCCATATTTCCAACATCATACCTCCTTTATATCCAATAACACTTCATCTCTTCATCCTCGTGGGATGTCCCACATACCGTGATAAAACTTATACTTATGAAATCCATACTCCACTTCGTGGAACATCATTATCCTTTCCAGGGTCAAGCGTCCTTACAAGGAAATATTGGCCATCTCTGCATGGCACTTCTTCAACTGGGAATCGTGAAACACATCATGAACTCCTGACAGTCCTCCGGGTGACTCTAACTTGTTGGCCACTTCTCCATACGCTCCAAAACTCGGTATGGTCCTACAAACCTCGGGGCTAACTGTCCCTTAACTCCAATCCGTTTAACTCCTCGCAGAGGGAACACATGAAGACATGCTCTGTCTCCAATTTCATAGACTACCTCCTTGCGTTTTTAAGTCTGCATAACTCTTCTACCTGGACTGAGCTACCTTCAGTCTATCTCGAATCAACTTAACATTCTCTTCTGACTCCTTGATCACATTTGGTCCAAACAACTGACGGTCTCCAACTTCATCCCACATACTCTTGGGGCATCATACATATCGAGACAAAACTCGTATTTCATTTTGCCCAAAATCCATGCAGTGGAGTATCTTTATCCTTTCTGGGGTCAAAGGTTCTTACAGGGTACTACCACCCTTAAAATACACAAATCTTCCATAGACCATATTTCTCTTATCCTCAAAAATGGTCAAAATCCTCCTTCATAGAGTAGCAACTCATAAAATCCATATCAGTACCAACGAGGCTAACTTTATTAATTCTCAAATCATTACAATCTCCTGTTTTTCCATTACATGCCTCAATTCAATACCTCTATATAAAAGAAAATGTTCTCACTACCACTACTATATTACTTCTGTTACAAACTCAACTATTTATCACAAGTCTCCTTCTCCTTCGGACAACCTCTGGCAAAGTGCCCTGCTCCATTACAACGGAAACACATTACTTCTGACAGGTTTCGAGGTTTCCTCATGATCACATAGCCTCCTTGGGTCCTTTTCTTCCCTCTTGGGCAATCATTGAAGTAGTGCCCTGAATTTTTGCACCTGAAACATGTGATATGACTCAGGTCTTTCTTTGTGGAAATTGGGTTGTTCCTCGAATCCAACCTACTTCTCTTCCTGGACCTTTCCGTTCCAATCAGGGCTTCTATTTCCTGTGGGTCATACTCTACTTCCTCTGTCGGGAATTCTACTAGATCTCCATTCAGACAATCTTGGGAGATGTGTCCTTCTTCTCCACATGAATAGCATGACTTAGTGCAGGGTCTAATTGGCTCTTCTTTGGGTGTGTCCTCCACCTCTTTCTTCATCACAGGTTCTTCTAAACCTTCCATGAGAGCTCCTTTCATTGCTTCTTCCTTCAGCTGGATGGTTCGTTGTACCATGGGGCAAATGTGACACTGAGCAGGGTAGTGGGTAGTCCCTTGACACAAGAAACAAGTAATCTGTCTAGTTGGGCATTCTTCAGTTGGGTGACTTCCTTCACAATTAGGGCATTCATCCTTGTGTTCCTTATGGGTGTGCCCGATTTCTCCACAAATCTTGCATGCACAAGGTTTCTTCATATACTTTCCATAAGGCTTCAACTTCTGGGACACAAACTGAGACTTTAGCAAGGTCAACTTAAATTCTTTCCAAGTGGTTACTCCTTGCCATCCATTGATGGTTTGGTACATCCTCCACCAAGTAGCAGCACCTCTTTCAAAGCATTGAAGAGCATGCTGGGCCATATCCTTTCCGACTATAGGGTTGTTCTCCATATGATCCTCCATGTTCTGAATCCATCGGTCTGTCTCCAATTGACTCATCGGTCCAGAAAATACAAGCTCATCGCCATTCATCCTCTATTGGGTTCAAGGGTTTGGGGTGAGATAAGAGAGATCAAGAGAGAGGAATGCACACAATACAAGCAAAAGTTTTGAAAAGACAGATTTTGTTGTGGCTGTCGAAAAAAACATCAAACAAATGACAGCTCACAAACGTCGCATCTAACGTAGGTATATAATAGGGGTTTGGTCTTCTAGAGGTCGATGAATCTTCAACGTCTCCAAACTCTTCAAGTCTTTGTTCATGCCTCCAATGGCTTCTTCCAATCGTGCTTGTCCTGCTCAAGTTCTTTTGCCAGATCATCTCTGTTGACGCGAAGTCTCTCGCGACGTCCTTCAATATTTCTGGAGTTACGTTCCAACT
>NC_041386.1:19350342-19415202 GCF_002162155.2 Triticum dicoccoides
TTTTTTTCCCTATCCAAATAAAATGCGAATAAAACTCCGGCAAACAAAATTTGATCTATTTATTAAATCTTCATTTTCCTAAATTTGGGAAAGTCATATTATTCCCTCTCTTATATTTTTTTGATAACGGAAAAATTATTGAAGACAAAATAAATAAATCAAATGACCCTCTTTTCAATTCGAGAAAACTCTCAAATATGAAAATAACGAAATCTCCAACTCTCTCCAAGGGTCCTTGAGTTGCGTGAAATTTCTAGGATCGACCAAAATGCAAGAAGATAAAATATGCATGATGATCTATTCTAAATTGAAAATAAATTCAAAGGGGCTTTGAATTTAATTCTTTGAAACTCCCAACTCATATTTCATATAATTTGAAGAAGTCATTTTATCTTCTCTCGTGAAAATCATTGAGTCGCATAAAGTTTCAGAATTGGAATATTTCCAAATGAAATTCAATTATTTTTCAAACACCCTTTTCATTTTTAAATGGAAGAAGTCATGTCATCTTCTCTCTAGGGTTTTGTGTTTGAAAAGCATTTGAATTCATGGAGATCAGAAAGCAAATATGAAAGTTTGGGAAAGTCCTTTTATTCCCTCTCATTTAACTTTCAAAAGTTTCGAATTCACTCACTTTCAGTCAATCAATCAAGCAATCAATCAAATCTATCTATTTGTTTATAACATTCCAAAATTTAGAATTTTGGGATGTTACACCAGCAGAGGCGAGCACCTCCCCATCGAAAGTTTCCCCCTCGACCGGTGCCCTGGAGCTTGACGCCCAGGGTAGCTTGATGAAGATATCGTCACCGGCCTTCAAGTAGGCACCGGGCTGGGGCTCCTTGGAGCCCGGCCCCGCAGCAGCGGCAGAGGGATCGGCGGTCGGCGCAGCGCCTGGCGCTCCTGCGGCCTCAGGGTCGTCAGTGTGATCGCCCGACCCCTCGCCGGCTTCTGCGGCGGCAGCCTTGGCGGCCTCCTTGCCGGCGGCCTCATCAGCACCGGTCCCTTCCTCGCCGGTGCCCTCTGTCTCCATTGGCTCAGCCGCAGATGGGTCTGAAGAACGAAGAAGGGAGAAAATTCAATCAAAAATCCAAGAGAAGAAAATCAAAAGAAAAGAACCCAAGGGAAAGTTTTTGGACAAGTGAATTACCTGTGCCAAGATCTGCAGTTGCGGTCTCGGCCGCCGCAGGATCGACGGTGCTGCCCCTTGCCGGAGAGTTCTCCCTTGCCGGAGAGCGCTCCCTTACCGGGAACCCCTCCCTTGGCGGCGTAGTCGAAGCAGATGGCACTTCGGGACCAGCTTCCGGGCGCTCCTGATGTGGCTTCTCTGCTCCTACACAAATCAACAAGCAAGATATCAACAAAGGAAAAAGCACTCATGCACGCCCGACAGTAGAAAGCTAACTATGAACTTACGCTGGGGGCTGCGCTGGGGGCTGCTTTGAGGAGTGGTTGCCGGGTCCGTCAAGGTGGTCTCGGACCCACCCCCTGCTGACACGGTGGGGTCATCTTCGATGACAATCACCGCGGCCTTGGCCCTCTTTGCCGCTCTCTGGGCCAGCGTCCTGAAAAGAAAGGAGTCCAGATTGAAGCAAGTCAGATACAAGATAGAAACAACAAAATTGAAGAACTACAAGAGCACCAAAGAAGCTTACTCTTCTTCCTCCTCGTCGGAGCTGAGCGCGGAAAGATCAAAGTCCGGCTCCCCTCCGGTGCGGCGAGGCGGAGGAGTAGGATCCCTTGCCCGCTTGGCAGGGGCGGTGGCGGTGGCCCAAGAAGATCCCGCTCCAGTTGCCGCTGCTGCGTGAGGCGCTCCCGCGGCAACATTGCTTGCCGCGGTAGAGCGTGTCGCACGGCTCGGCGGCTGTTGACCCGGCTGCCGCCCCGCTACGTCCGCGGCCCTGCGAAGACGCCTTCTTGGCGGGGCCGAGGGCTCCGCCTGCGGCAAGCTTTCTGAAGGCTCGGGCTCTTCCTCGCCGGCCTCGCTCGGCTCAGCTTCAGAGCTGGCAGGCTCTTCCTCGCCAATGAACTCCGCGCGCTCGGCAAGGTTTGCCGCTTCTGCCGCCTCCGCCTCCTCCATAGTGAACCCGAACGCGCCCGCGGCAGCTGCGGCCGCAACCTCTTTCGCGCTAGTGGCGATGCGCTGCAGCTCCTCATCGGTGGTGTCACGGGTGAGGCTCTTCTGCTCGTCAGCGTGGACCGGCACTTCTTCCAAGTTGTCAAAGAACGCTTGCACGACGTCATCCGCAGGCTCTTGCCAAGTTGGAACGATTCCGTGTGAATCGCACAACGACATCATGGCGCGGATCCGGTCAAGCGAAGAATTATTGCACAATGGAACTACGCCCCTCGGCAGCATGAATGGGTGCTGGGGGTCGCGTTTGAACAACTCCAGGAGCATTGCATCCAGCTCCAAGACGGTGAAGTTGTAGTTGAGGCCCGGCCGCAGCCTCATGATGTCCGCCGAGTTCTTGAATTCCCAGGCGGGCCTCCCCCTCTCCTGCAGGGGGGCGATGCGGCGGCGGAGGAAATCTACGCCTACAGCGCCTACAGTGAGCCCGGCAAGCCTGAGGCGAAGGATCCTAGTAATGGCGATCTTCAGCCTCTCGTCTTCTGGGGCCACGTTGCTCCAGTCATTGCTGCGCACTATTGGAGATTGGCGCACGGCGGTGAAGGGCTGCGGATTCTCCTCGACGATCCAGCACCACTCCGCTCTCCACTCCTCCCACTTGCTGCGGAGCTCACCCTCCAAGTACGCCTCCTTCTTGCCGACTCTCGAGATCCAGGCAATCCCTCCGGCAAGCGGCTCTCCTCTCTCTACCCGAGGTATGAAGAAGTGGCGGAAAAGGGCAACACTAGGGTGGACTCCGACAAAGTTTTCACACAAATGTGCGAAAACTGCCATGGTCAGAACGGCGTTGGGGGTGAAGTCAAGGAGGCGGAAGCCGTAGGTGTTCATGATATCGCAGAAGAACTCCGAGAAGGGCGGGCAGAGCCCGCAATAGAAGAACAGCGCGAAGAATGGGTACCCGTTTGGAGCCAGTTCCGAAGCAGCAGCCGGGAGTACCCTCGTGCGCGGATGCGCCCGCGTCTCCGTCGCCCAAAAGAGGTAGAAGTACTCCCTCAGCTCCTGCACGCCGAGCTGGGGGGAGAAGATCGCCTGCTCCTTCCGCAGCGCCGCGAGCCGCTGCGCCTCGGCCGACTTCACGCCCTTTCACTTGTCGGCTTTCGGAGCCATGGCGGAGGTGGTGCGGGAGGTCGACGGCGCTGGTGATGCTGGTGGCAATGGGGGGCGAAGCGCTGCTCTCCCGGCTTCGAGAAGAAGGGGGGGCGGTGGAGGTTCGTGAAGATGGAGTAGTAGCAACCAGCGAGGGGGAACGAACTGCCCCTGTTTCCTCTGCTTATAAAGAGGGACGGGGCGGACGTTTCGCCCTTCCGAATAAAGAACCACCCATGATCTCTCCCACGACGCCGCATTCAACGCGTGCCATTAGGGGAGAGCGTGGTGGATACGGAGCGAGATTCGGCGTGGCCCAGTCCACATGTGCCCGTGCCCTGTCTTGGGCCTGGCCCAACAGCGCTCGGCATCGTGTCTGGCCCAGGCCCGGGGGCTCTTGTCGGTGTACTAGAATAGGGGTACCCTAGTACCCCGAACTTGTGCACGGGCAGTTGCAGCACCCCGCGGCAAGGCTTGCCGGGAGAACGCCAAGATCCTCCGTGGTTCCCTTGGAGCCATTCAAGAACAAAGTAATTAAGCTCAGGAGACAAGGCCCCGGCAAGAGGAGCTTGCCGGGAAGGCCAACCGAGGCACTCCAAGGAACTTGCCGCGACGCGCCACGCGCTCCGGCAAGGCAACAAGGCCCCGGCAAGAGGAGCTTGCTGGGAAGACCAACCAAGGTACCTCGAGGCCCGGTGAGCGACAAGCCTCCGGACCCGACAAGATAACAGCAGCGACAAGGCGCTTGCCGCGGCAGGCGGCCACTATGTGCCCACGCTCCAGCGCATCCACCAACGTGTCGCTCTGGGGGCCTCTCCAGGCGCGCGTGGCGGGAGGCTGTGCAGCCAGCGGTGCGCAGTGGCATGCGAAGCTGACAAGATCGCCATCGTGGCAAACGGTGGCGCCCCTAACGGTCCTTTTCTGCACTGTTTGGGCGACTCAGACGGGCATTTAATGCCCTTGTCCCCTGCCGTCAGGGTTAGGTAGGGTGCACTGTACAAGTAACTGTACCAACCACCTCACTTTTTACATTTGTACCCTTCTCTGCGTTGCCACCTGTCGGTGACCCCTTTAGCGTATAAAAGGAGGCCCATGCGCAACGTAGAGGGGGTTCGGTTCATTTCGATTCATTCGTAAGCCAGGAAACACTTAGCTCTCGCGAGCAAGAACATAATACAACCAGACAAGCAGCAGTAGGAGTGTTATCTCTCCGGAGAGCTCCAAGCTGGGTAAACTGCTCGTGTGCTTCGCCTCGATCTGCTCTTCGTGCGACCTCCGCCCCCCCCCCCCCGAACCGAAAGGGCCCGGTCTGCCGGCCCCATAGGTGTTCGTGGATCAGTTTCCCCGACACAAGCATATCAACAAGCGACCATGTCTTTCAAAATATCAACACTAAAACATGTTATCCCTAGCCCATTATGCTCAATCATTGATCCATTCATGAAACACACTCGCATATTACCTACACTCAATGCTCAAGTACGATCATAGTGCCCCTTAGTTGGCGCTTTATAAGAGAAGATGGAGACTCAAAATAAAAATTGCATAAAGTAAATAGAGAGGCCCTTCGCAGAGGGAAGTAGGGATTTGTAGAGGTGCCAGAGCTCGAAGCGAAAAAAAGATAGAGATAAAAACATTTCGGGTGGCATGCTTTTCCTATCCACGAAAATGATCGAGTAGTTCCTAATACGTTTCATGCTGCATATATCATAGGCGGTTCCCAAACAGAAAATAAAGTTTATTCATTTTTCCACCATACTTTCACATTCCACGGCTAACCGAATCCACGAATGCCGTCCATACCAACACTTTCCAAGGAATTTATTATTTGACAGCATAAAGTAAATTCATTTTATATTTCGGGACTGGACACCCTAATACCTTTGTCGTACTCTTGTGCAATGACAAGTGAATAAACACTTATCTTGAGAATAACACATCTAGAATGGAGAAATATCAGCCACCCCCTACCGTTTCATGAGCGGTACGAGCACACAAAAGAGAAGTTTATTTAAAAATTAGAGATGGCACATACAAATTTTCTTAGAATGCCAAAAGAATACTGCATATAGGTAGGTATAGTGGACTCATGTGGCAAAACTGGTTTAAGGAATTTGCACGCACAAGTAGTGATCATACTTAGTGGAAATGAAAGCTAGCAAAAGATTGAGAGGCATCCAACTAGGAAACAAAAAATCTCATAAGTGAGCATTAAGCATAACTAACACCGAATAATGCACCACAAGTATGATGTAATTTCATAGCATAACTATTGACTTTCGTCTTTGCATAGGGAATCACAAACCTTAACATCAATGTTCTTACTAAAGAATAATTACTCATCAACACGACTCACATATTATATCAACATATCGCAAAAAGAATACAAGGAATAAAGTTTATTTTGTCCAATGATCTTCATGAAAGTTTTCATTATATCCCTCTTGAATATCTATCACTTTGGGACTAATTTCATATATTGCTTTGATAGCTTAAACAAATCTAAGTGAATAACATGAGCATAAAAAATTTCTTCTCTCAAAATAATATAAGTGAAGCATGAGAGAATTTCTTCAAATTTTTACTAACTCTCAAATAAATCGAAGTGAAGCATAAGAGCATTTCTTCAAAAATACTAAATCACATAGTGCTCAAAAATATATAAGTGAAGCACTAGAGCAATTCCATAGCTCAAAAAGATTTAAGTGAAGCATAGAGAGCAATTCTAATAAGTCATAGCATAATTTTGGCTCTCTCAAATAGGTGTGTACAGTATGGATAGATGACTAAAAATAAAAAGCAAAACAATCAAAGACTCATATCATCCAAGACTCTCCAAGCAAAACTCATGGTATGTGACGAATAAAAATATAGCTTCAAGTAAAATACCGATGGTCGTTAGAAGAAAGAGGGGATGCCACTCGGGCATCCCCAAGCTTAGTTGATTGCTTCTCTTTTAGATAATGTCTTTGGATGCCATGGGGCATCCCCAAGCTTAGACTCTTCTTACTCCTTATTCCTTCATCCATCGTGTTCTCACCCAAAACATGAAAACTTCAATCACACAAAACTCAACAAAACCTTCGTGAGATCTGTCAGTATAACAAAGAAAATCACTACCATAAGTACTATTGAAAACCCATTCATATTTTATTTTTGCATTATATTTACTGTATTCCAACTTTTCTATAGCTTATACCCTCCAATACAAACCATAGATTCATCGAAATAAGCACACAACACAAAGAAAACAGAATCTGTCTAAAACAGAAGATTCTGCAGTAATCTGAAAACTTCAAATACTTCTGTAACTTCAAAGTTTCTGAAAAATTAGGAAAACATGGGAAATTTGTATATTAATCTTCTGCAAAAATAATCAGTATTTTATCGCGCTTCTATTAAAAATGAGAATTATTTTTCTGGGCCCTAAAGTTTCTGTTTTTCAGCAAAATCAAATTAACTATCACCCAACATGATCCCAAAGCTTCGCCTGGCACAAATACTAATTAAAATATAAAAAACACAATAATAATAGTAGAATAATTGTGCAAAAACTCAAGAACAGAAAGAAAAAGAAAAAAATAAATTATATTCATTGGGTTGCCTCCCAACAAGCGCTATCATTTTATGCCCCTAGATAGGCATAAAGCAAAGATCTAAGTATTGTCATCTTTAGTTTTAGATTTATAAGATGCCTTCATGATTGATTCATATGGTGTCTTATCAAGGGAAGTGTTCCATACCCTTCCTTAGTGGAAATTAAAATTTAACATTGCCTTCTTTCATATCAATCACGGCACCAATGGTGCGTAAAAATGGTCTACCAAGTGTAATTGGAGAAGACGGATTGCAATCAATATCAAGTGTAGGCTAAACTTCTCTCACAAGCAAAACATGATCACTCTTTGGGTGTTAATCACATAGAGATGTGAACTAGATTATTGACTCTAGTAAACCCTTTGGGTATTAGTCACATGGAGATGTGAACTAATCACATAAAGATGTGAACTAGATTATTGACTCTAGTGCAAGTGGGAGACTGAAGGAAATATGCCCTAGAGGCACTAATAAAGTTATTATTTATTTCCTTATATCATGATAAATGTTTATTATTCATGCTAGAATTGTATTAACCGGAAACTTAGTACATGTGTGAATACATAGACAAACAAAATGTCACTAGTATGCCTCTACTTGACTAGCCCGTTGAATCAAAGATGGTTAAGTTTCCTAGCCATAGACATGAGTTGTCATTTGATTAACGGGATCACATCATTCGAGAATGATGTGATTGACTTGACCCATTCTGTTAGCTTAGCACGATGATTGTTTAGTTTGTTGCTACTGCTTTCTTCATGACTTATACATGTTCCTCTGACTATGAGATTATGCAACTCCCAAATACCGGAGGAACACTTTGTGTGCTACCAAATGTCACAATGTAACTGGGTGATTATAAAGGTGCTCTACAGGTGTCTCCGATGGTACTTGTTGAGTTGGCATAGATCGAGATTATGATTTGTCACTCCGATTGTCGGAGAGGTATCTGTGGGCCCTCTCGATAATGCACATCACTATAAGCCTTGCAAGCAATGCAACTAATGAGTTAGTTGTGGGATGATGCATTACAGAAACGAGTAAAGAGACTTTCCGGTAATGAGATTGAACTAGGTATTGAGATACCAACGATCGAATCTCGGACAAGTAACATACCGATGACAAAGGGAACAACGTATGTTGTTATGCGGTTTGACCGATAAAGATCTTCGTAGAATATGTAGGAGACAATATGAACATACAGGTTCCGTTATTGGTTATTGACCGGAGATGTGTCTCGGTCATGTCTACGTAGTTCTCGAACCCGTAGGGTCCGCATGCTTAACATTCGGTGACGATCGATATTATGAGTTTATGTGTTTTGATGTACCGAAGGTAGTTCGGAGTCCCGGATATGATCACGGACATGACAAGGAGTCTCGAAATGGTCGAGACGTAAAGATCGATATATTGGACGACTATGTTCGGACACTAGAAAGGTTCTAGAAGGTTTCGGACATATACCGGAGTACCGGGGGGTTACCGGAACCCCCTTGGGGGCTTAATGGGCCTACATGGGCCTTAGTGGAAATAGAGGGCAGCAAGGGGAGTGTGGGGAGCGCCCCCCAAGGCCTAAACCGAATTGGTTTAGGGCAAGGGGGGCGGCCCCCTCTTTCCTTCTCCTCGTCTCCCTTTCCTTCCCCCTCTCCTACTCCTACTAGGAAAAGGAGGAGTCCTACTCCTAGTGGGAGTAGGACTCCTCCTCCTAGCGCGCCCTACAGGGCCGGCCGGCATCCCCCCTTGCTCCTTTATATACGGGGACACGGAGGCACTTCTAGTCACACAAGTTGATATGTTGATCTCTCCCAGTCGTGTGCGGTGCCCCCCCATAATCCACCTCGATCATATTGTAGCGGTGCTTAGGCGAAGCCCTGCGTAGGTAACATCATCATCACCATCATCGCACCCTCGTGCTGACGAAACTCTCTCGTGAAGCTCTGTTGGATCGGAGTTCGTGGGACGTCATCGAGCTGACCGTGTGCTGAACTCGAAGGTGCCGTGCGTTCGGTACTTGGATCGGTTGGATCGTGAAGAGGTACGACTACATCAACCGCGTTGTGCTAACGCTTCCGCTTTCGGTCTACGAGGGTACATAGACACACTCTCCCCTCTCGTTGCTATGCATCACCATGATCATGTATGTGTGCGTAGGAATTTTTTTGAAATTACTACATTCCCCAACAGTGGCATCCGAGCCAGTTTTATGCGTAGATGTTATATGCATGAGTAGAACACAAGCGAGTTGTGGGCGATACTAGTCATACTGCTTACCAGCATGTCATACTTTGGTTCGGCGGTATTGCCGGACCGACATTATGCGTACGCATACGCGAGACTAGTTCTACCGACGTGCTTTGCAGACAGGTGGCTGGCGGGTGTCAGTTTCTCCAACTTTAGTTGAACCGAGTGTGGCTACGCCCGATCCTTTAGAAGGTTAAAACAACACTAACTTGACAAACTATTGTTGTGGTTTTGATGCATAGGTAAGAATGGTTCTTGCTCAGCCCGTAGCAGCCACATAAAATTTGCAACAACAAAGTAGAGGACGTCTAACTTGTTTTTGCAGGGCTTGTTGTGATGTGATATGGTCAAAACGTGATATAAGTTGTTGTATGAGATGATCATGTTTTGTTGAAGTTATCGGCAACTGGCAGAAGCCTTATTGTTGTCTCTTTATTTCATAAGATGCAAGTGCCATGTAATTGCTTTACTTTATCGATATGCGATAACAATAGTTGCAAAAGCAATAGCTGGTGAGACGACCATGTGACGACACGTTGATAAAAGATCAAGATGATGGAGATCATGGTGTCATGCCGGTAACAATGGAGATCATGATAGTACTTTGCATACGGAGATCAAAAGCACAAGATGATGATGGCCATATCATGTCACATATTTGGATTGCATGTGATGTTTATCTTTTATACATCTTATTTTTGCTTAGTTCGGCGGTAGCATTATAAGATTATCTCTCACTAAATTTCAAGGTACAAGTGTTCTCCCTGAATATGCACCGTTGGCAAAGATCGCCGTGCTGAGACACTACGTGATGATTGGGTGTGATAAGCTCAACATTCATCTACAACGGGTGTAAGACAGTTTCGCACACGCATAATACTCAGGTTAAACTTAACGAGCCTAGCATATGCAGATATGGCCTCGGAACACTGGAGACCGAAAGGTCGAGCGTGAATCATATAGTAGATACGATCAACATAATAATGTTCACCATTGAAAACTACTCCATCTCACGTGATGATCGGACATGGTTTAGTTGATTTGGATCACGTGATCATTTAGATGACTAGAGGGATGTCTATCCAAGTGGGAGTTCTTAAGTAATATGATTAATTGAACTTTAATTTATCATGAACATAGTCCTGATAGTATTTGCATAACTATGTTGTAGATCAATAGCTCGCGATGTAGCTCCCCATTTAATTTGATATGTTCCAAGACAAAAACTTAGTTGAAAGATGTTAGTAGCAATGATGCGGATTGGATCCATGATCTGAGGATTATCCTCATTGCTGCACAGAAGAATTATGTCCTTGATGCACCGCTAGGTGACAGACCGATTGCAGGAGCAGATGAAGACGTTATGAATATTTGGCGATCTCGATATGATGACTACTTGATAGTTTAGTGCACCATGCTTTACGGCTTAGAATCGGGGCTTCAAAGACATTTTGAACACCGCGGAGCATATCAGATGTTCCAAGAGTTGAAATAGTATTTCAGACTCATGCCCATGTCGAAAGGTATGAGATCTTTGACAAGCACTTTGCCCACAAGATGGAGGAGAATAGCTCAGCTAGTGAGCATGTGCTCAAAATTTCTGAGTACTACAATCACTTGAATCAAGTGGGAGTTAATCTTCCAGATAAGATAGTGATTGATAGAATTCTCTAGTCACTATCACCAAGTTACTGGAACTTCATGATGAACTATAATATGCAAGGGATTACAGAAACGATTCCCAAGCTCTTCGTGATGCTGAACGACGAAGGTAGAAATCAAGAAAAGCATCCAGTGTTGATGGTTGACAAGACCACTAGTTTCAAGAAAAGGGCGAAGGGAAGAAGGGGGACTTCAAGAAGAACGGCAAGCAAGTTTCTTCTCAAGTGAAGAAGCCCAAGTCTAGACCTAAACCTGAGACTAAGTGCTTCTACTGCAAAGGGACTGGTCACTGGAAGTAGAACTGCCCCACGTATTTGGCGGATAAGAAGGATGGAAAAGTGAACAAAGGTATATTTGATATACATGTTATTGATGTGTACTTTACTAGTGTTTATAGCAACCACTCAATATTTGATACTAGTTCAGTTGCTGAGATTAGTAACTCGAAACGGGAGTTGCAGAATGAATAGAGAATAGTTAAGGGTGAAGTGACGATGTGTGTTGGAAGTGGTTCCAAGACTGATATGATCATCATCATACACTCCCTATACTTTCAGGATTAGTGTTGAACCTAAATAAATGTTATTTGGTGTTTGCGTTAAGCATGAAAATGATTTGATCATGTTTATTGCAATACAATTATTCATTTTTAGAGAATAATTGTTGTTCTGTTTACATGAATAAAACCTTCAATGGTCATACACCCAAGGTGAATAGTTTATTGAATCTCGATCATAGTGATACACATATTCATAATATTGAAGCCAAAAGATGCAAAGTTAATAATGATAGTGCAACTTATTTGTGGCACTGCCGTTTAGGTCATATTGGTGTAAAGTGCATGAAGAAAATCCATGCTGATGGGCTTTTGGAATCACTTGATTATGAATCAGTTGATGCTTGTGAACCATGCCTCATGGGCAAGATGACTAAGACTCCGTTCTCCGGAACAATGGAGCGAGCAACAGACTTGTTGGAAATAATACATACTGATGTATGCAGTCCGATGAGTGTTGAGGCTCGCGACATGTATCATTATTTTCTGACCTTCATAGATGATTTGAGTAAGATATGGGTATATCTTCTTGATGAAACATAAATCTGAAACATTTAAAAATTTCAAACAATTTCAGAGTAAAGTGGAAAATCAATGTAACAAGAAAATAAAGTTTGTACGATCCGATCGTGGAGGAGAATATTTGAGTTACGAGTTTGGTCTTCATTTAAACAATGCGGAATAGTTTCGCAACTCACGCCACCTGGGACAGCACAGCGTAATGGTGTGTCCGAACATCGTAACCATACTTTATTAGATATAGTGCAATCTATGATGTCTCTTACCGATTTACCACTATCGTTTTGGTGTTATGCATTAGAGACAGCTGCATTCACGTTAAATAGGGCACCATCTAAATTCGTTGAGACGATGCCATATGAACTATGGTTTGGCAAGAAACCAAAGTTGTTGTTTCTTAAAGTTTGGGGTTGCGATGCTTGTGTGAAAAAGTTTCATCCTGATAAGTTCAAACCCAAATCGGAGAAATGTGTCTTCATAGGATACCCAAAGGAGACAGTTCGGTACACCTTCCATCACAGATCCGAAGGCAAGACATTCGTTGCTAAGAATGGATCCGTAAGAGAAGGAGTTTCTCTTGAAAGAAGTGAGTGGGAGGAAAGTAGAACTTGATGAGGTAACTGTACCTACTCTCTTATTGGAAAGTAGTTCATCACAGAAATCTGTTCCCATGACTCCTACACCAATTAGTGAGGAAGCTAATGATGTTGATCATGTAACTTCAGATCAAGTTACTACCCAACCTCGTAGGTCAACCGGAGTGAGATCCGCACCAGAGTGGTAAAGTAATCATGTTCTGGATGTCATGTTACTTGATCATGACGAACCTACAAACTATGAGAAAGTGCTGATGAGCCCATATTCCGTGAAATGGCTTGAGGCCATGAAATCTGGGATGGGATCCATGTATGAGAACAAAGTATGGACTTTGATTGACTTGCCCGATGATCGGTGAGTCATTAAGAATAAATTGATCTTTAAGAGGAAGACGGATGCTGACACTAGTGTTACTATCTACAAAGCTCAAATTGTCGCAAAAACATTTTCGACACAAGTTCAAGGTGTTGACTACGATGATGTTTTCTCACTCGTATCGATGCTTAAAAGTCTGTCCGAATCATGTTAGCAGTTGCCGCATTTTATGAAATCTGGCAAATGGATGTCAAAATTGTATTCCTTCATGGTTTCTTAAAAGAAGAGTTGTATATGATGCAACCAGAAGGTTTTGTCGATCCTAAAGGTGCTAACAAAGTGAGCAAGCTCTAGCGATCCATCTATGGACTAGTGCAAGCATCTCGGAGTTGGGATATATGCTTTGATAAAGTGATCAAAGCATATGGTTTTATACAGACTTGCGGTGAATCCTGTATTTGCAAGAAAGTGAGTGAGAGCACTACAACATTTCTGATAAGTATGTGTGAATGACATATTGTTGATCGGAAATAATGTAGAATTTTCTAGAAAGCATAAATAAGTGTTTGAAAAGAGTTTTTCAAAGAAAGACCTCGATGAAGCTGCTTACATATTGAGCATCAAGATCTATAGAGATAGATCAAGACGCTCGATAAGTTTTTTCAATGAGTACATACCTTGACATGATTTTCAAGTAGTTCAAAATGGAACAGTCAAAGAAGGAGTTCTTGCCTATGTTGCAAGGTGTGAAGTTGAGTAAAGACTTGAAACTCAACCACAGCAGAAAATAGAAAGAGAATGAAAAGTCATTCCCTATGCCTCAGTCATAGGTTCTATAAAGTATGCTATGTTGTTTACCAGTCATATTGTATACCTTAGCATCTCTTTGGCAAGGGAGTAAAATAGTGATCTAGGAGTAGATCACTGGACAACAGTCAAAATTATCCTTAGAGGACTAAGGAAATATTTCTCGGTTATCGAGGTGATAAAAAGAGTTCGTCGTAAAGAGTTACGTCGATGCAATATTTTTACATCGATCTAGATGACTCTAAGTCTTGATCTGGATACATATTGAAAGTGTGAGCAATTAGCTAGAGTAGCTCCGTGCAGAGCATTGTAGACATAGAAATTTGTGAAATACATACGGATCTGAATGTTGCAGACCCGTAGGCTAAACTTCTCTCACAAGCAAAACATGATCACTCTTTGGGTGCTAATCACATAGCGATGTGAACTAGATTATTGACTCTAGTAAACCTGTCGGTGTCAAAACCGGCGGATCTCGGGTAGGGGGTCCCGAACTGTGCGTCTAGGCCGGATGGTAACAGGAGGCAAGGGACACGAAGTTTTACCCAGGTTCGGGCCCTCTTGATGGCGGTAAAACCCTAGTCCTGCTTGATTAATATTGATGATATGGGTAGTACAAGAGTAGATCTACCACGAGATCGGAGAGGCTAAACCCTAGAAGCTAGCCTATGGCATGATTGTTGTTCTGTATGTCGTCCTACGGACTAAAACCCTCCGGTTTATATAGACACCGGAGAGGGTTAGGGTTACACAAAGTCGGTTACAATGGTAGGAGATCTACATATCCGTATCGCCAAGCTTGCCTTCCACGCCAAGGAAAGTCCCTTCCGGATACGGGACGAAGTCTTCAATCTTGTATCTTCATAGTCCAGGAGTCCGGCTGAAGGTATAGTCTGGCTATCCAGACACCCCCTAATCCAGGACTCCCTCAGTAGCCCCTGAACCAGGCTTCAATGACGACGAGTCCGGCACGCAGATTGTCTTCGGCATTGCAAGGCGGGTTCCTCCTCCAAGTACTTCATAGAAGATTTTGAACACAAAGATAGTGTTCGGCTCTGCAAGATAAGTTTCCACATATTGCCATAGAGAGAATAATATTTACACTAATCTAATCTGCTGACGTATTCCGTAGTATTGACATGAAGATTTCAATACTCAAGCATATCAACAAGCGACCATGTCTTCCAAAATATCAACACTAAAACATGTTATCCCTAGCCCATTATGCTCAATCATTGATCCATTCATGAAACACACTCGCATATTACCTACACTCAATGCTCAAGTACGATCATAGTGCCCCTTAGTTGGCGCTTTATAAGAGAAGATGGAGACTCAAAATAAAAATTGCATAAAGTAAATAGAGAGGCCCTTCGCAGAGGGAAGTAGGGATTTGTAGAGGTGCCAGAGCTCGAAGCGAAAAAAAGATAGAGATAAAAACATTTTGGGTGGCATGCTTTTCCTGTCCACGAAAATGATCAAGTAGTTCCTAATATGTTTCATGCTGCATATATCATAGGCGGTTCCCAAACAGAAAATGAAGTTTATTCATTTTTCCACCATACTTTCACATTCCACGGCTAACCGAATCCACGAATGCCGTCCATACCAACACTTTCCAAGGAAATTATTATTTGACAACATAAAGTAAATTCATTTTTTATTTCGGGACTGGACACCCTAATACCTTTGTCGTACTCTTGTGCAATGACAAGTGAATAAACACTTATCTTGAGAATAACACATCTAGAATGGAGAAATATCAACCACCCCCTACCGTTTCATGAGCGGTACGAGCACACAAAAGAGAAGTTTATTTAAAAATTAGAGATGGCACATACAAATTTGCTTAGAATGCCAAAAGAATACTGCATATAGGTAGGTATAGTGGACTCATGTGGCAAAACTGGTTTAAGGATTTTGCACGCACAAGTAGTGATCATACTTAGTGGAAATGAAAGCTAGCAAAAGATTGAGAGGCATCAAACTAGGAAACAAAAAATCTCATAAGTGAGCATTAAGCATAACTAACACCGAATAATGCACCACAAGTATGATGTAATTTCATAGCATAACTATTGACTTTCGTCTTTGCATAGGGAATCACAAACCTTAACATCAATGTTCTTACTAAGGAATAATTACTCATCAACATGACTCACATATTATATCAACATATTGCAAAAAAATTACAAGGAATAAAGTTTATTTTGTCCAATGATCTTCATGAAAGTTTTCATTATATCCCTCTTGAATATCTATCACTTTGGGACTAATTTCATATGTTGCTTTGATAGCTTAAACAAATCTAAGTGAATAACATGAGCATAAAAAATTTCTTCTCTCAAAATAATATAAGTGAAGCATGAGAGAATTTCTTCAAATTTTTACTAACTCTCAAATAAATCGAAGTGAAGCATAAGAGCATTTCTTCAAAAATACTAAATCACATAGTGCTCAAAAAGATATAAGTGAAGCACTAGAGCAATTCCATAGCTCAAAAAGATTTAAGTGAAGCATAGAGAGAAATTCTAATAAGTCATAGCATAATTTTGGCTCTCTCAAATAGGTGTGTACAGTATGGATAGATGACTAAAAATAAAAAGCAAAACAATCAAAGACTCATATCATCCAAGACTCTCCAAGCAAAACTCATGGTATGTGACGAATAAAAATATAGCTTCAAGTAAAATACCGATGGTCGTTAGAAGAAAGAGGGGATGCCACTCGGGCATCCCCAAGCTTAGTTGATTGCTTCTCTTTTAGATAATGTCTTGGGATGCCATGGGGCATCCCCAAGCTTAGACTCTTCTTACTCCTTATTCCTTCATCCATCGTGTTCTCACCCAAAACATGAAAACTTCAATCACACAAAACTCAACAAAACCTTCGTGAGATCTGTCAGTATAACAAAGAAAATCACTACCATAAGTACTATTGAAAACCCATTCATATTTTATTTTTGCATTATATTTACTGTATTCCAACTTTTCTATAGCTTATACCCTCCAATACAAACCATAGATTCATCGAAATAAGCACACAACACAAAGAAAACAGAATCTGTCTAAAACAGAAGATTCTGCAGTAATCTGAAAACTTCAAATACTTCTGTAACTTCAAAGTTTCTGAAAAATTAGGAAAAAAAGGGAAATTTGTATATTAATCTTCTGCAAAAATAATCAGTATTTTATCGCGCTTCTATTAAAAATGAGAATTATTTTTCTGGGCCCTAAAGTTTCTGTTTTTCAGCAAAATCAAATTAACTATCACCCAACATGATTCCAAAGGCTTCGCCTGGCACAAATACTAATTAAAATATAAAAACACAATAATAATAGTAGAATAATTATGCAAAAACTCAAGAACAGAAAGAAAAAGACAAAAATAAATTATATTCATTGGGTTGCCTCCCAACAAGCGCTATCATTTTATGCCCCTAGATAGGCATAAAGCAAAGATCTAAGTATTGTCATCTTTAGTTTTAGATTTATAAGATGCCTTCATGATTGATTCATATGGTGTCTTATCAAGGGAAGTGTTCCATACCCTTCCTTAGTGGAAATTAAAATTTAACATTGCCTTCTTTCATATCAATCACGGCACCAATGGTGCGTAAAAATGGTCTACCAAGTGTAATTGGAGAAGACGGATTGCAATCAATATCAAGTGTAGGCTAAACTTCTCTCACAAGCAAAACATGATCACTCTTTGGGTGTTAATCACATAGAGATGTGAACTAGATTATTGACTCTAGTAAACCCTTTGGGTATTAGTCACATGGAGATGTGAACTAATCACATAAAGATGTGAACTAGATTATTGACTCTAGTGCAAGTGGGAGACTGAAGGAAATATGCCCTAGAGGCACTAATAAAGTTATTATTTATTTCCTTATATCATGATAAATGTTTATTATTCATGCTAGAATTGTATTAACCGGAAACTTAGTACATGTGTGAATACATAGACAAACAAAATGTCACTAGTATGCTTCTACTTGACTAGCTCGTTGAATCAAAGATGGTTAAGTTTCCTAGCCATAGACATGAGTTGTCATTTGATTAACGGGATCACATCATTCGAGAATGATGTGATTGACTTGACCCATTCTGTTAGCTTAGCACGATGATCGTTTAGTTTGTTGCTACTGCTTTCTTCATGACTTATACATGTTCCTCTGACTATGAGATTATGCAACTCCCGAATACCGGAGGAACACTTTGTGTGCTACCAAATGTCACAACATAACTGGGTGATTATAAAGGTGCTCTACAGGTGTCTCTGATGGTACTTGTTGAGTTGGCATAGATCGAGATTATGATTTGTCACTCCGATTGTCGGAGAGGTATCTGTGGGCCCTCTCGATAATGCACATCACTATAAGCCTTGCAAGCAATGCAACTAATGAGTTAGCTGTGGGATGATGCATTACGGAAACAAGTAAAGAGACTTGCCGGTAATGAGATTGAACTAGGTATTGAGATACCAACGATCGAACCTCGGACAAGTAACATACCGATGACAAAGGGAACAATGTATGTTGTTATGCGGTTTGACCGATAAAGATCTTCGTAGAATATGTAGGAGCCAATATGAACATACAGGTTCCGTTATTGGTTATTGACCAGAGACGTGTCTCGGTCATGTCTACGTAGTTCTCGAACCCGTAGGGTCCGCATGCTTAACATTCGGTGACGATCGATATTATGAGTTTATGTGTTTTGATGTACCGAAGGTAGTTCGGAGTCCCGGATATGATCACGGACATGACAAGGAGTCTCGAAATGGTCGATACGTAAAGATCGATATATTGGACGACTATGTTCGGACACTAGAAAGGTTCCAGAAGGTTTCGGACATATACCGGAGTACCGGGGGGTTACCGGAACCCCCTTGGGGGCTTAATGGGCCTACATGGGCCTTAGTGGAAATAGAGGGCAGCAAGGGGAGTGTGGGGAGCGCCCCCCAAGGCCTAAACCGAATTGGTTTAGGGCAAGGGGGGCGGCCCCCTCTTTCCTTCTCCTCGTCTCCCTTTCCTTCCCCCTCTCCTACTCCTACTAGGAAAAGGAGGAGTCCTACTCCTAGTGGGAGTAGGACTCCTCCTCCTAGCATGCCCTACAGGGCCGGCCGGCATCCCCCCTTGCTCCTTTATATACGGGGACACGGAGGCACATCTAGTCACACAAGTTGATATGTTGATCTCTCCCAGTCGTGTGCGGTGCCCCCCATAATCCACCTCGATCATATTGTAGCGGTGCTTAGGCGAAGCCCTGCGTAGGTAACATCATCATCACCATCATCGCACCCTCGTGCTGACGAAACTCTCTCGTGAAGCTCTGTTGGATCGGAGTTCGTGGGACGTCATCGAGCCGACCGTGTGCTAAACTCGGAGGTGCCGTGCGTTCGGTACTTGGATCGGTTGGATCGTGAAGAGGTACGACTACATCAACTGCGTTGTGCTAATGCTTCCGCTTTCGGTCTACGAGGGTACATAGACACACTCTCCCCTCTCGTTGCTATGCATCACCATGATCATGTATGTGTGCATAGGAATTTTTTTGAAATTACTACATTCCCCAACAGTGGCATCCGAGCCAGTTTTATGCGTAGATGTTATATGCACGAGTAGAACACAAGCGAGTTGTGGGCGATACTAGTCATACTGCTTACCAGCATGTCATACTTTGGTTTGGCGGTATTGTTGGATGAAGCGGCCCGGACCGACATTATGCGTACACATACGCGAGACTAGTTCTACCAACGTGCTTTGCAGACAGGTGGCTGGCGGGTGTCAGTTTCTCCAACTTTAGTTGAACCGAGTGTGGCTATGCCCGATCCTTTAGAAGGTTAAAACAACACTAACTTGACGAACTATCGTTGTGGTTTTGATGCGTAGGTAAGAACGGTTCTTGCTCAGCCCGTAGCAGCCACGTAAAATTTGCAACAACAAAGTAGAGGACGTCTAACTTGTTTTTGCAGGGCTTGTTGTGATGTGATATGGTCAAAACGTGATATAAGTTGTTGTATGAGATGATCATGTTTTGTTGAAGTTATCGGCAACTGGCAGAAGCCTTATTGTTGTCTCTTTATTGCATAAGATGCAAGTGCCATGTAATTGCTTTACTTTATCGCTATGCGATAACAATAGTTGCAAAAGCAATAGCTGGTGAGACGACCATGTGACGACACATTGATAAAAGATCAAGATGATGGAGATCATGGTGTCATGCTGGTAACAATGGAGATCATGACAGTACTTTGCATACGAAGATCAAAAGCACAAGATGATGATGGCCATATCATGTCACATATTTGGATTGCATGTGATGTTTATCTTTTATACATCTTATTTTTGCTTACTTCGGCGGTAGCATTATAAGATTATCTCTCACTAAATTTCAAGGTACAAGTGTTCTCCCTGCATATGCACCGTTGCCAAAGTTCGTCATGCTGAGACACCACGTGATGATTGGGTGTGATAAGCTCAACATTCATCTACAACGGGTGTAAGACAGTTTTGCACACGCATAATACTCGGGTTAAACTTGACGAGCCTAGCATATGCTGATATGGCCTCGGAACACTGGAGACCGAAAGGTCGAGCATGAATCATATAGTAGATACGATCAACATGATAATGTTCACCATTGAAAACTACTCCATCTCACGTGATGATCGGACATGGTTTAGTTGATTTGGATCACGTGATCATTTAGATGACTAGAGGGATGTCTATCCAAGTGGGAGTTCTTAAGTAATATGATTAATTGAACTTTAATTTATCATGAACATAGTCCTGATAGTATTTGCATAACTATGTTGTAGATCAATAGCTCGCGATGTAGCTCCCCGTTTAATTTGATATGTTCCTAGACAAAAACTTAGTTGAAAGATGTTAGTAGCAATGATGCGGATTGGATCCATGATCTGAGGATTATCCTCATTGCTGCACAGAAGAATTATGTCCTTGATGCACCGCTAGGTGACAGACCGACTGCAGGAGCAGATGAAGACGTTATGAACGTTTGGCGAGCTCGATATGATGACTACTTGATAGTTTAGTGCACCATGCTTTACGGCTTAGAATCGGGGCTTCAAAGACGTTTTGAACACCGCGGAGCATATCAGATGTTCCAAGAGTTGAAAATAGTATTTCAGACTCATGCCCATGTTGAAAGGTATGAGATCTTTGACAAGCACTTTGCCCACAAGATGGAGGAGAATAGCTTAGCTAGTGAGCATGTGCTCAAAGTTTCTGAGTACTACAATCACTTGAATCAAGTGGGAGTTAATCTTCCAGATAAGATAGTGATTGATAGAATTCTCTAGTCACTATCACCAGGTTACTAGAACTTCATGATGAACTATAATATGCAAGGGATTACAGAAACGATTCCCAAGCTCTTCGTGATGCTGAACGACGAAGGTAGAAATCAAGAAAAGCATCCAGTGTTGATGGTTGACAAGACCACTAGTTTCAAGAAAAGGGCGAAGGGAAGAAGGGGAACTTCAAGAAGAACGGAAAGCAAGTTGCTTCTCAAGTGAAGAAGCCCAAGTCTAGACCCAAACCTGAGACTAAGTGCTTCTACTGCAAAGGGACTGGTCACTGGAAGCAGAACTACCCCACGTATTTGGCGGATAAGAAGGATGGAAAAGTGAACAAAGGTATATTTGATATACATGTTATTGATGTGTACTTTACTAGTGTTTATAGCAACCACTCAGTATTTGATACTAGTTCAGTTGCTGAGATTAGTAACTCAAAACGGGAGTTGCAGAATGAATAGAGAATAGTTAAGGGTGAAGTGACGATGTGTGTTGGAAGTGGTTCCAAGACTGATATGATCATCATCGTACACTCCCTATACTTTCAGGATTAGTGTTGAACCTAAATAAATGTTATTTGGTGTTTGCGTTAAGCATGAAAATGATTTGATCATGTTTATTTCAATACAGTTATTCATTTTTAGAGAATAATTGTTGTTCTGTTTACATGAATAAAACCTTCAATGGTCATACACCCAAGGTGAATAGTTTATTGAATCTCGATCATAGTGATACACATATTCATAATATTGAAGCCAAAAGATGCAAAGTTAATAATGATAGTGCAACTTATTTGTGGCACTTCCGTTTAGGTCATATTGGTGTAAAGCGCATGAAGAATATCCATGCTGATGGGCTTTTGGAATCACTTGATTATGAATCAGCTGATGCTTGTGAACCATGCCTCATGGGCAAGATGACTAAGACTCCGTTCTCCGAAACAATGGAGCGAGCAACAGACTTGTTGGAAATAATACATACTGATGTATGCAGTCCGATGAGTGTTGAGGCTCGCGACAGGTATCATTATTTTCTGACCTTCACAGATGATTTGAGTAAGATATGGGTATATCTTCTTGATGAAACATAAATCTGAAACATTTAAAAATTTCAAACAATTTCAGAGTAAAGTGGAAAATCAATGTAACAAGAAAATAAAGTTTGTACGATCCGATCGTGGAGGAGAATATTTGAGTTACGAGTTTGGTCTTCATTTAAACAATGCGGAATAGTTTCGCAACTCACGCCACCTGGGACAGCACAGCGTAATGGTGTGTCCGAACATCGTAACCATACTTTATTAGATATAGTGCAATCTATGATGTCTCTTACCGATTTACCACTATCGTTTTGGGGTTATGCATTAGAGACAGCTGCATTCACGTTAAATAGGGCACCATCTAAATTCGTTGAGACGATGCCATATGAACTATGGTTTGGCAAGAAACCAAAGTTGTTGTTTCTTAAAGTTTGGGGTTGCGATGCTTGTGTGAAAAAGTTTCATCCTGATAAGTTCAAACCCAAATCGGAGAAATGTGTCTTCATAGGATACCCAAAGGAGACAGTTTGATATACCTTCCATCACAGATCCGAAGGCAAGACATTCGTTGCTAAGAATGGATCCTTTCTAGAGAAGGAGTTTCTCTTGAAAGAAGTGAGTGGGAGGAAAGTAGAACTTGATGAGGTAACTGTACCTACTCTCTTATTGGAAAGTAGTTCATCACAGAAATCTATTCCCGTGACTCCTACACCAATTAGTGAGGAAGCTAATGATGTTGATCATGTAACTTCAGATCAAGTTACTACCCAACCTCGTAGGTCAACTGGAGTGAGATCCGCACCAGAGTGGTACAGTAATCATGTTCTGGATGTCATGTTACTTCATCATGACGAACCTACGAACTATGAGAAAGTGTTGATGAGCCCATATGTTGAGGCCATGAAATCTGAGATGGGATCCATGTATGAGAACAAAGTATGGACTTTGATTGACTTGCCCGATGATCGGTGAGTCATTAAGAATAAATTGATCTTTAAGAGGAAGACGGATGCTGACACTAGTGTTACTATCTACAAAGCTCAAATTGTCGCAAAAACATTTTCTACACAAGTTCAAGGTGTTGACTACGATGATGTTTTCTCACTCGTATCGATGCTTAAAAGTCTATCCGAATCATGTTAGCAGTTGCCGCATTTTATGAAATCTGGCAAATGGATGTCAAAATTGTATTCCTTCATGGATTTCTTAAAAGAAGAGTTGTATATGATGCAACCAGAAGGTTTTGTCGATCCTAAAGGTGCTAACAAAGTGAGCAAGCTCCAGCGATCCATCTATGGACTAGTGCAAGCATCTCGGAGTTGGGATATATGCTTTGATAAAGTGATCAAAGCATATGGTTTTATACAGACTTGCGGTGAATCCTGTATTTGCAAGAAAGTGAGTGAGAGCACTACAACATTTCTGATAAGTATGTGTGAATGACATATTGTTGATCGGAAATAATGTAGAATTTTCTAGAAAGCATAAATAAGTGTTTGAAAAGAGTTTTTCAAAGAAAGACCTCGATGAAGCTGCTAACACATTGAGCATCAAGATCTATAGAGATAGATCAAGACGCTCGATAAGTTTTTTCAATGAGTACATACCTTGACATGATTTTGAAGTAGTTCAAAATGGAACAGTCAAAGAAGGAGTTCTTGCCTGTGTTGCAAGGTGTGAAGTTGAGTAAAGACTCGAAACTCGACCACAGCAGAAAATAGAAAGAGAATGAAAAGTCATTCCCTATGCCTCAGTAATAGGTTCTATAAAGTATGCTATGCTGTTTACCAGTCATATTGTATACCTTAGCATCTCTTTGGCAAGGGAGTACAATAGTGATCTAGGAGTAGATCACTGGACAACGGTCAAAATTATCCTTAGAGGACTAAGGAAATATTTCTCGGTTATCGAGGTGATAAAAAGAGTTCGTCGTAAAGAGTTACATCGATGCAATCTTTTTACATCGATCTAGATGACTCTAAGTCTTGATCTGGATACATATTGAAAGTGTGAGCAATTAGCTAGAGTAGCTCCGTGCAGAGCATTGTAGACATAGAAATTTGTGAAATACATACGGATCTGAATGTTGCAGACCCGTAGGCTAAACTTCTCTCACAAGCAAAACATGATCACTCTTTGGGTGTTAATCACATAGCGATGTGAACTAGAATATTGACTCTAGTAAACCTGTCGGTGTCAAAACCGGCGGATCTCGGGTAGGGGGTCCCGAACTGTGCGTCTAGGCCGGATGGTAACAGGAGGCAAGGGACACAAAGTTTTACCCAGGTTCGGGCCCTCTTGATGGAGGTAAAACCCTACGTCATGCTTGATTAATATTGATGATATGGGTAGTACAAGAGTAGATCTACCACGAGATCGGAGAGGCTAAACCCTAGAAGCTAGCCTATGGTATGATTGTTGTTCTGTATGTCGTCGTACGGACTAAAACCCTCCGGTTTATATAGACACCTGAGAGGGTTAGGGTTACACAAAGTCGGTTACAATGGTAGGAGATCTACATATCCGTATCGCCAAGCTTGCCTTCCACGCCAAGGAAAGTCCCTTCCGGACACGGGACGAAGTCTTCAATCTTGTATCTTCATAGTCTAGGAGTCCGGCTGAAGGTATAGTCCGGCTATCCGGACACCCCCTAATCCAGGACTCCCTCAGTAGCCCCTGAACCAGGCTTCAATGACGACGAGTCCGGCACGCAGATTGTCTTCGGCATTGCAAGGCGGGTTCCTCCTCCAAGTACTTCATAGAAGATTTTGAACACAAAGATAGTGTTCGGCTCTGCAAGATAAGTTTCCACATATTGCCATAGAGAGAATAATATTTACACAAATCTAATCTGCTGACGTATTCCGTAGTGTGACGCACCACGGCCAAGCCTTTATTCGAATCGTTTTATTATCCCACCTCAGCGTGTCATGCGAGGCGGTTTCCTTGGCACGTCTCGTCGAAGCAGAGATCGTGTCTCCTTATTCCGGGATTCTCATCAATACGGGCGTGGGTAACCCAACCGCGCCATTGATTACGGCGCTTGGGGATAAGCGAGTTTTACCAGGCTGGTGGGGACACGTAGTTGCATCCACCCATAAAAGGGGATAAGGATCCACCTTTTCACCTACGCCTTCTTCCACCTTTGCCTATCCATTCTTGCGCACTCGAGCTCCAGCGCCCAAGTCCGCACTCCCCACCTCAACCTTCTCCAGCCATGTTCGGAGCGGGAGGCAAGTGGATGGTCTCCTCCGTCACGGAGGGACACATCAAAATACTGAGGAAGGCAGGATACTTGTCTAACGACATCGCGTACCGGCTTCCCGAAGAGGGGCGGCTCCTCCCCACCCCAAGGCCCCATGAGAGGGTAGTGTTCCTTCCCCACTTCCTCCACGGACTGGGCTTTCCTATCGACCCATTCGTCTGGGGACTCATGTTCTACTACGGCCTGGATTTCCATGATCTGGCCCCGAACTTCATCCTCAACATCTCAGCGTTTATCGTCGTGTGCGAGGCTTTCCTCTGCATCCGCCTCCATTTCGGCCTATGGCTCAAGACTTTCAATGTCAAGCCGAAGGTGGTGCGCGGCAACCAGGCGGAGTGCGGAGGCGCCATGGTGGGCAAGATGCCCAACGTCTTATGGCTCAAGGGATCCTTTGTGGAGACCCTGAAGGGGTGGCAATCGGGGTGGTTTTACATCACCGAGCCGCGCGACCCTGAGTGGGTCGCAGCCCCCGAGTTCCGGTCCGGACCCCCAACGCGGCTCACGTCCTGGAAAGAGACGGGCCTGTCGTGGGGCAGTAAAGGAGAGGTGACTGGACTGCAAACATGCATCCAAACCCTGGTGGACAAGCAGCTCAAGCTTGTCAACGTAGTCTAGGTCATGCTCATCTGCCGGATCCTCCCGTGTCAACATCGGGCCTTCAATCTGTGGGAGTTCAACCCGGCGCAGCACCAAACTCTGAGCAGGCTCTTCGACACGATGTACGAAGATGTCTGGAAGGTGCTTTTCAAGGGCGCCGAGGCTCCCGCATCGGCTACCGAGGATCACGGATTCAGCGCGTTGTGTCACGCCAGTGCGGTAAGTTGTTTGTGCCTTTTACAGGGTATTAGTTTTTCATAGTTTAACTCTATGCGGGATCTAAGCTCCCTTACCTTTGACAGGTTTGGCAGGCGAAGTCCGGACAGATCGACTGTCCGGCTCCTTTGCCCGAAGACCCAGCCGATGCCCGCTTGGCGAAGTTGCTGGTTCCGGCACCCTATGTGGTGCCGAAGAAGATGGCCATGAAGAAGGCCACGGGGACTCGAAAAAGTGCCCGGGGCCGGGAGGTGTCGGGTTCATCATCCGACGGCTCCAAGGCGCATTCATCCCGTGAAGACGAGGAGGAGGAAGAAGAGACCTCTCCCCCTCCAGCGGGGGGAGAGAAGAAAAGGAAGGCCGCCCTCACTGGGGAGGCCGAAGGGTCCAAGAAGGGGAAAACCCTTCCTCCGGATTACTCCACCGACGCCGACGACAGCGGAGAGGAGTGGCCGCTCAGGGCCAAGCCCCTGGCGAAATCGTAAGTATCCGGATACCAGAGTAATTCATAGTATTCCTTTATTGCACAGCTTTCCCTTATGTCGAATATGTTTATGCAGCCCACCCAAAGACCGGCTCGACGCGTAGTCGAGCGGTTCACTGGACTCGTCGGATGTGAATTCGCTTCCGACGGCTTCCTCCCCCCGCCCTATGGACGACGCCAAAGTGTTGTCCGAACAAGTTCCAAGCCAGGAGGAGGTGGTCCTGGAGGCGCCGCAAGGCGACCTCCCGGACTCCAGGAGTAAAGGGGATAAAACCCCCCAGGGCTCCAAGTCCGGCTCTAGGCCGGACACCGCTCCGGAACCTTCAAAGGTTCCAGAGTCCGGTGGGCAACCTCCTTCCAAGAGGAGCAAGCCCACCGTGCCGGTGACCCCCGTCCAACCGGAGGCGCCGGACAATCTGTTGGAGGTGCTCAAAGGCGCCTCCATTGACGAGGAGCACTGCACCATTATGAGTGCGGTGGTCCAGAAGGTTCAGTCCGCCAAGAGCGGACTGACTGAAGCTTGTACTAGCCTTTTAACAAGCTTTGAGGTAAGTAAAGAATGTGTAAATAATATTACCGCATAGACAGTAGCCCCTGATGCTCTGTTTGGCGTTCGGGAAGAAAAGCCGAAGAGAGGATCAAATAAAATTCATAGGAGTCTAACAAAAAGGAGTCAATATGCGTATGCAGGCTTCTCTGCTGGCGTCCGCCGCACTGACTGTGGAAGTGGACACGCTAAAGCAAAACCTCGAGCAGTCCGAGCAAGAGCTCGGGCGTGCCAAGAAGTAGCTTGAGGACAAGGAAGGTAAGAAATACCTTGTTTAAATATATATATATATATAAGGTGCAATTGCAAAAAATGACAGGATTATCGTGGCTATTGTAGGGGTCACGTCGGAGGTGGCGACCCTTAAGCAAGCGCTGGTCGAGGCCGAGAAGAGGGCGGCCACGGAGCGCACCGAGCGGGAGAAGTATGAGGCCCAGGTTGGCAAGGTGCAGCAAGAGTTCCAGGCTCTCATGAAAAAACATGAGAGTTTGGAGCTTAACTCAAAGACGCGAGCGTCCGAGCTCACGATGGCTATTGAAAATGCCAAGTTTGCCAAGGCCGAATCCCAGAAGACCCTCCAGGAGTTGGATGCGGTGAAAAAGATAGCGGCGGGTAAGGCATTCTTTATGCAAAGCAAACACATAAGCGTAAGTTACTTGTTACTTACCCGAATCCCGAGCTCTCCAGGAGCATTCGCAGATCTTCCCTGTAGCGTGTCCGATGCCGCCGCATTCTATCGAGCCGAGGAGGGCATCTCGACAGAGAAGGTGTTCTGGTCTCAGTATGCTGAGGCCAGACACCCCGTGCCCCTGAGCGACCAGCTGAAGCAACTGGTCGAGCTCCACAAGGCGGCCGAACATGCCATGAAGGGCCTCATAGTTCGGCTGTGACCTAGAGAGGCTCTGCCTGGGAGCTATTTCGGGCTGGTGCGGTGGCTGGTGGGGGCCTATGCAAGGCTCGAAGTCATCAAGTGCTCTGTTTGCATTGAAGGTGCCCGCAGGGCCCTTGCCCGTGCTAAGGTGCACTGGGGCAAGCTGGATGCTGAGAAGCTTGTGAAGGACGGGCCACCGCCGGGGAAAGATCATCGCAAGCCCGAGAATTATTATAGGATGTTCTGAAGGGTGCCCGCCTTGTGGCGGATGAATGTTCCAGGGATGTAATTTTTGAGTAAAACTCGCTCATTTTGTCATGTGCGCTGAAAACTTGTTCATATGCCCTTAGCAATGTTGTTGGAATTTAAAATATTACCTTATGTGCGGCTGTTTATCAATTCTGAGAGATGGCGAGTCGTCGGCTTCTGCCCCCGTGCCGCTAGTGCTGGGGTGTTCGGGGATAAACCTGAGCGCTCTTTTTCCCATGTTTGGGTCCTTCGAGGGAGGCGCTCAGCACAATGAACAAGGCAATCAGACTATAATGTGTGAACACTCTCACTTAGCCATAGAATTCTATAATTTTAAATTTCGGCGAAGCCCCTGGTATTTGGAAGACCGAGTTCGGGGCGCTATGCACGCCTTGGCCGGACAGAGCCGACTCCTCGCTCTAAGCGGCATAAGTCTTTAGGGACTCGAAAAACCTCTCGAACAGCGACCGGCTCTCACTTCATCATGACAGTCAGTTTTAGCTTTCTGTACTGAGGTGCTCAACCCAGCTCAACTGGGGCACAATCGCAGTAGTTCTCCTAGTGCTACCTTAGCCGATATAGCGGAACGTAAGGCACCAAAACATAGGAGCCGGGCAAACTCAACTATTGACCCAAGACATGATTCAGAGCCGATGCATATAATGCTATAAGTTCGAGGTGCCGCACTTGTTAAAGTGTTCGGACTTCTCACACCATATTGAGGGGTACTAAAGCCCCTGGCGTATTTTGGCCGTACCAAAGTGTACGGGTGCAACATGTCGTTAAGGAACATATGTTTGTAAAAAAAGGTAATGCAAAGAGAGACAAAAGCTATGCATTGTTTATTAAAATGGGCTGCCATCAAAGCAGAACGATACAAATAATGCGATAAGCAAAAGGTTGGACTATTTAACATGTCCGTTCCAGGGGCAGGCTGCGGAATGGTATGCGAAACAGGTATACTGCTCGTGATAGAGACCACCTGGGAGTTCCGTAATGCGGCATGGCTTGTCTGCTTCCCTGGTTCTTGCCTCATTCGTGCGGCAATTGAACTGCCGAACAGGCCTTCCGAAAAGTGGAGTCCTGAAAGTAAGAGAAAATTAAAAGATCGGCAGCACCTGGTGCGGTTTAAGCCGTGTTTCGGGCGTGCCGTGATGGTGCCCCTCCCCATGTACCCATGGTATTTCTAGAGCGTAGTTATGTACGCGAAGTACTGGTGTCGCATTTTTGCGAGGGCTGGGGTTGGGGCCGCATTGCTACGCCTGCTCGGAATGTGCCAGGCGGTCTTGTTGTAGGTTACTCCGGGTGCGCTTGACAGTGTCCGTGTTGGGGAACGTTGCAGAAAAACAAAAATTTTCCTACGGTTTCACCAAGATCCATCTATGAGTTCATCTAGCAATGAGTGATTGGATTGCATCTACATACCTTTGTAGATCATGCGCGGAAGCGTTCAAAGAACGGGGATGAGGAAGGCGTACTCGACGTGATCCAAATCACCGGAGATCCTAGCGCCGAACGGACGGCACCTCCGCGTTCAACACACGTATGGTCAGCGTGACGTCTCCTTCTTCTTGATCCAGCAAGGAGGAAGGAGAGGATGAGGAAGATGGCTCCAGCAGCAGCACGATGGCGTGGTGGTGGAGCTGCAGTACTCCGGCAGGGCTTCGCCAAGCACTATGGAGGAGGAGGATGTGTTGGAGAGGGAGAGGGAGGCACCAAAGGCGTGGGGTGGGAAGTCCTCCATCTCCCCACTATATATAGGAGGGCCAAGGGGGGGCGCCGGCCCTAGGAGATCCAATCTCCTAGGGGGGTGCGGCCAAGGGGAGGAATCCCTCCTCCCCAAGGCACCTAGGAGGTGCCTTCCCCCTTTGGGACTCTTCCCTTCCTTGAATCCTAGGTGCATGGGCCTGTTGGGGCTGGTGCCCTTGGCCCATATAGGCCAAGGCGCACCCCCTACAGCCCATGTGGCCCCCCGGGGTAGGTGGCCCCACCCGGTGGACCCCCGGGACCCTTCCGGTGGTCCCGGTACAATACCGGTGACCCCGAAACTTGTCCCGATGCCCGAAATAGCACTTCCTATATATAATTCTTTACCTCCGGACCATTACGGAACTCCTCGTGACGTACGGGATCTCATCCGGGAGTCCGAACAACATTCGGGTTACTGCATATACATATCCCTACAACCCTAGCGTCACCGAACCTTAAGTGTGTAGACCCTACGGGTTCGGGAGACATGTAGACACGACCGAGACGACTCTCCGGTCAATAACCAACAGCAGGATCTGGATACCCATGTTGGCTCCCACATGCTCCTCGATGATCTCATCGGATGAACCACGATGTTGAGGATTCAAGCAACCCCGTATACAATTCCCTTCGTCAATCGGTATGTTACTTGCCCGAGATTCGATCGTCGGTATTCCAATACCTCGTTCAATCTCGTTACCGGCAAGTCACTTTACTCGTACTGTAATGCATGATCCCGTGACCAGACACTTGGTCACTTTGAGCTCATTATGATGATGCATTACCGAGTGGGCCCAGTGATACCTCTCCGTCATATGGAGTGACAAATCCCAGTCTTGATCCGTGTCAACCCAACAGACACTTTAGGAAATACCCGTACTATACCTTTATAGTCACCCAGTTACGTTGTGACGTTTGGTACACCCAAAGCACTCCTACGGTATCCGGGAGTTACACGATCTCATGGTCTAAGGAAAAGATACTTGACATTGGAAAAACCTAGCAAACGAACTATACGATCTTGTGCTATGTTTAGGATTGGGTCTTGTCCATTACATCATTCTCCCAATGATGTGATCCTGTTATCAATGACATCCAATGTGCATAGTCAAGAAACCATGACTATCTGTTGATCAACGAGCTAGTCAACTAGAGGCTTACTAGGGGCATGTCGGTGTCTATTATTCACACATGTATTATGATTTCCGGATAACACAATTATAGCATGAATAAAGACAATTATCATGAACAAGGAAATATAATAATGCTTTTATTATTGCCTCTAGGGCATATTTCCAACAGTCTCCCACTTGCACTAGAGTCAATAATCTAGTTACATTGTGATGAATCGAACACCCATGGAATTCTGGTGTTGATCATGTTTTGCTCTAGGGAGAGGTTTAGTCAACGGATCTGCTACATTCAGGTCCGTATGTACTTTACAAATATCTATATCTCCATTTTGAACATTTTCACGAATGGAGTTGAAGCGACGCTTGATGTGCCTTGTCTTCTTGTGAAACCTGGGCTCCTTGGCAAGAGCAATAGCTCCAGTGTTATCACAGAAGAGCTTGATCGGCCCCGACGCATTGGGTATGACTCCTAGGTCGGTGATGAACTCCTTCACCCAAATTGCTTCATGTGCTGCCTCCGAGGCTGCCATGTACTCCGCTTCACATGTAGATCCCGCCACGACGCTCTGCTTGCAACTGCACCAGCTTACTACCCCACCATTCAAATATACACGTATCCGGTTTGTGACTTAGAGTCATCCAGATCTGTGTCGAAGCTAGCATCGACGTAACCCTTTACGATGAGCTCTTCGTCACCTCCATAAACGAGAAACATTTACTTAGTCCTTTTCAGGTACTTCAGGATATTCTTGACCGCTGTCCAGTGTTCCTTGCCGGGATTACTTTGGTACCTACCTACCAAACTTACAGCAAGGTTTACATCAGGTCTGGTACACAGCATGGCATACATAATAGAACCTATGGCTGAGGCATAGGGGATGACACTCATCTCTTCTATATCTTCTGCCGTGGTCGGACATTGAGCTGAGCTCAATTTCACACCTTGCAACACAGGCAAGAACCCCTTCAGACTGATCCATATTGAACTTCTTCAATATCTTATCAAGGTATGTGCTTTGTGAAAGACCTATGAGGCGTCTTGATCTATCTCTGTAGATCTTGATGCCTAATATATAAGCAGCTTCTCCAAGGTCCTTCATTGAAAAACTTTTATTCAAGTAGGCCTTAATGCTGTCCAAGAGTTCTATATCATTTCCCATCAAAAGTATGTCATCTACATATAATATGAGAAATGCTACAGAGCTCCCACTCACTTTCTTGTAAACGCAGGCTTCTCCATAAGTCTGCGTAAACCCAAATGCTTTGATCATCTCATCAAAGCGAATGTTCCAACTCCGAGATGCTTGCACCAGCCCATAAATCGAGCGTTGGAACTTGCACACCTTGTCAGCATTCTTAGGATCGACAAAACCTTCCGGCTGCATCATATACAATTCTTCCTTAAGGAAACCATTAAGGAATGCCGTTTTGACGTCCATTTGCCATATTTCATAATCATAGAATGTGGCAATTGCTAACATGATTCGGACGGACTTTAGCTTCGCTACCAGTGAGAAAGTCTCATCGTAGTCAACCCCTTGAACTTGTCGATAACCCTTGGCGACAAGCCGAGCTTTATAGATGGTCACATTACCATCCGCGTTTGTCTTCTTCTTAAAGATCCATTTATTT
This sequence comes from Triticum dicoccoides, assembly GCF_002162155.2. Taxonomy (NCBI): domain Eukaryota; kingdom Viridiplantae; phylum Streptophyta; class Magnoliopsida; order Poales; family Poaceae; genus Triticum; species Triticum dicoccoides. The sequence goes on from NC_041386.1 coordinate 19,382,965, forward strand.
TCTATGGCTCGCCGCTCAACGGGCAAGTCAGTCAAAGTCCATACTTCGTTTTCATACATGGATCCTATCTCGGATTTCATGGCTTCTAGCCATTTGTCGGAATCCGGGCCCGCCATCGCTTCTTCATAGTTCGAAGGTTCACCGTTGTCTAACAACATGATTTCCAAGACAGGGTTGCCGTACCACTCTGGTGCGGAACGTGTCCTTGTGGACCTTCGAATTTCAGTAGGAGCTTGATCAGAAGTATCTTGATCATCATCATTAACTTCCTCTCTAGTCGGTGCAGGCACCTCAGGAACATTTTCTTGAGTTGCGCCATTTTCCGGTTCAAGAGGTAATACTTCATCAAGTTCTACTTTCCTCCCACTTACTTCTTTCGTGAGAAACTTTTTCTCCAGAAAGGATCCATTCTTGGCAACAAAGATCTTGCCTTCGGATCTGAGGTAGAAGGTATACCCAATAGTTTCTTTAGGGTATCCTATGAAGACGCATTTTTCCGACTTGGGTTCGAGCTTTTCAGGTTGAAGTTTCTTGACATAAGCATCGCATCCCCAAACTTTTAGAAACGACAACTTAGGTTTCTTCGCAAACCATAATTCATACGGTGTCGTCTCAACGGATTTCAACGGAGCCCTATTTAAAGTGAATGCAGCAGTCTCTAAAGCATACCCCCAAAAAGATAGCGGTAAATCGGTAAGAGACATCATAGATCGCACCATATCTAATAGAGTGTGATTACGACATTCGGACACACCATTACGCTGAGGTGTTCCAGGCGGCGTGAGCTGTGAAACTATTCCACATTTTCTTAAGTGTGTGCCAAACTCATGACTCAAGTATTCTCCTCCATGATCTGATCGCAGAACTTGATTTTCCTGTCACGTTGATTCTCAACCTCACTCTGAAATTCCTTGAACTTTTCAAAGGTCTCAGACTTGTGTTTCATTAAATAGATATACCCATATCTACTCAAGTCATCAGTGAGGATGAGAACATAACGATAGCCACCACGAGCCTCAACACTCATTGGACCGCACACATCAGTATGTATGATTTCCAATAAGTTGGTTGCTCGCTCCATTGTTCCTAAGAGCGGAGTCTTGGTCATTTTACCCATGAGGCATGGTTCGCACGTGTCAAATGATTCATAATCAAGAGACTCTAAAAGTCCATCAGCATGGAGCTTCTTCATGCGTTTGACACCTATGTGACCAAGGCGGCAGTGCCACAAGTATGTGGGACTATCATTATCAATCTTACATCTCTTGGTACTCACACTATGAATATGTGTAGCATTACGCTCGAGATTCATTAAGAATAAACCATTCACCATCGGAGCATGACCATAAAACATGTCTCTCATATAAATAGAACAACCATTATTCTCGGATTTAAATAACTAGCCATCTCGTATTAAACGAGATCCTGATACAATGTTCATGCTCAAAGCTGGTACTAAATAACAATTATTGAGGTTTAAAACTAATCCCGTAGGTAAATGAAGAGGCAGCGTGCCGACGGCGATCACATCGACCTTGGAACCATTCCCGACGCGCATCGTCACCTCGTCCTTCGCCAGTCTCCGCTTATTCCGCAGCTCCTGCTTTGAGTTACAAATGTGAGCAACTGCACCGGTATCAAATACCCAGGAGCTACTACGAGTACTGGTAAGGTACACATCAATTACATGTATATCACATATACCTTTCGTTTTGCCGGCCTTCTTGTCCGCTAAGTATTTGGGGCAGTTCCGCTTCCAGTGACCACTTTCCTTGCAATAAAAGCACTCAGTCTCGGGCTTGGGTCCATTCTTTGGCTTCTTCCCGGCAGCTTGCTTGCCGAGCGCGGCAACTCCCTTGCCGTCCTTCTTGAAGGCTTTCTTACCCTTGCCCTTCTTGAACTTAGAGATTTTATTCACCATCAACACTTGATGTTCCTTTTTGACTTCTACCTCTGCTGATTTCAGCATTGCAAATACTTCAGGAATGGTCTTTTCCATCCCCTGCATATTGAAGTTCATCACAAAGCTCTTGTAGCTCGGTGGAAGCGACTGAAGGATTCTGTCAATGACCGCGTCATCCGGGAGATTAACTCCCAGCTGAGTCAAGCGGTTATGCAACCCAGACATAGTGAGTATGTGCTCACTGACAAAACTGTTTTCCTCCATCTTACAGCTGAAGAACTTGTCGGAGACTTCATATCTCTCGACCCGGGCATGAGCTTGGAAAACCATTTTCAGCTCTTCGAACATCTCATATGCTCCATGTCTCTCAAAACGCTTTTGGAGCCCCGACTCTAAGCTGTAAAGCATGCCACACAGAAGGAGGGAGTAGTCATCGGTACGTGCCTGCCAAGCGTTCATAACGTCTTGTTCTGCAGATAGAATAGGTGCGTCACCTAGCGGTGCTTGTAGGACATAATCTTTCTTGGCAGCTATGAGGATGATCCTCAGGTTCCGGACCCAGTCCGTGTAGTTGCTGCCATTGTCTTTCAGCTTGGTTTTCTCTAGGAACGCGTTGAAGTTGAGGACTACGTTGGCCATTTGATCTACAAGACATATTGTAAATATTTTAGACTAAGTTCATGATAATTAAGTTCATCCAATCAAATTATTCAATGAAGTCCCACTTAGATAGACATCCCTCCTGTAATCTAAGTATAACATGATCCGAGTTAACTAGGCCGTGTCCGATCATCACGTGAGACGGACTAGTCAACGTAGGTGAACATCTTCATGTTGATCGTATCTTCTATACGACTCATGCTCGACCTTTCGGTCTTCTGTGTCCTGAGGCCATGTCTGTACATGCTAGGCTCGTCAAGTCAACCTAAGTGTTTGCATGTGTAAATCTGTCTTACACCCGTTGTATGTGAACGTTGGAATCTATCACACCCGATCATCACGTGGTGCTTCGAAACAACGAACTGTCGCAACGGTGCACAGTTAGGGGGAACACTTTCTTGAAATTATTATGAGGGATCATCTTATTTACTACCGTCGTTCTAAGTAAACAAGATGCATAAATATGATAAACATCACATGCAATCAAATAATAAAAGTGACATGATATGGCCAATATCACATAGCTCCTTTGATCTCCATCTTGGGGCTCCATGATCATCTTGTCACTGGCATGACACCATGATCTCCATCATCATGATCTCCATCATCGTGTCTCCATGGAGTTTCTCGCCAACTATTACTTCTACTACTATGGCTAACGCGTTTAGCAATAAAGTAAAGTAATTTACATGGCGTTTCTCAATGACACGCAGGTCATACAAAAATAAAGACAACTCCTATGGCTCCTGCCGGTTGTCATACTCATCGACATGCAAGTCGTGATTCCTATTACAATAGCATGAACATCTCATACATCACATATATATATCATAAAGCACTTGCTGCAAAAACAAGTTAGACGTCCTCTAATTGTTGTTGCAAATTTTACATGGCTGAAGTAGGGTTCTAGCAAGAACGTTTTCTTACCTACGTGAAAGCCACAACGTGATTTGTCAACTTCTATTTACCCTTCATAAGGACCCTTTTCATCGAATCCGCTCCAACTAAAGTGGGAGAGACAGACACCCGCCAGCCACCTTTATGCAACTTGTGCATGTTAGTCGATGGAACCGGTCTCACGTAAGCGTACGTGTAAGGTTGGTCCGGGCCGCTTCATCCCACAATACCGTTGAAGCAAGATGAGACTAGTAGCGGCAAGAAAGTTGACAACATCAACGCCCACAACAAATTGTGTTCTACTCGTTCAAAAAGAACTACACATAGACCTAGCTCATGATGCCACTGTTGGGGAACGTTGCAGAAAAACAAAAATTTTCCTACGGTTTCACCAAGATCCATCTATGAGTTCATCTAGCAACAGTGATTGGATTGCATCTACATACCTTTGTAGATCATGCGCGGAAGCGTTCAAAGAACGGGGATGAGTAAGGCGGACTCGACGTGATCCAAATCACCGGAGATCCTAGCGCCGAACGGACGGCACCTCCGCGTTCAACACACGTACGGTCAGCGTGACGTCTCCTTCTTCTTGATCCAGCAAGGAGGAAGGAGAGGTTGAGGAAGATGGCTCCAGCAGCAGCACGACGGTGTGGTGGTGGTGGAGCTGCAGTACTCCGGCAGGGTTTCGCCAAGCACTATGGAGGAGGAGGATGTGTTGGAGAGGGAGAGGGAGGCACCAAAGGCGTGGGGTGGGAAGTCCTCCATCTCCCCACTATATATAGGAGGGCCAAGGGGGGGGGGGCGCCGGCCCTAGGAGATCCAATCTCCTAGGGGGGTGCGGCCAAGGGGAGGAATCCCTCCTCCCCAAGGCACCTAGGAGGTGCCTTCCCCCTTTGGGACTCTTCCCTTCCTTGAACCCTAAGCGCATGGGCCTCTTGGGGCTGGTGCCCTTGGCCCATATAGGCCAAGGCGCACCCCCTACAGCCCATGTGGCCCCCCGGGGCAGGTGGCCCCACCCGGTGGACCCCCGGGACCCTTCCGGTGGTCCCGGTACAATACCGGTGACCCCGAAACTTGTCCCGATGCCCGAAATAGCACTTCCTATATATAATTCTTTACCTCCGGACCATTCCGAAACTCCTCATGATGTCCGGGATCTCATCCGGGACTCCGAACAACATTCGGGTTACTGCATATATATATCCCTACAACCCTAGCGTCACCGAACCTTAAGTGTGTAGACCCTACGGGTTCGGGAGACATGTAGACATGACCGAGATGACTCTCCGGTCAATAACCAACAGCGGGATCTGGATACCCATGTTGGCTCCCACATGCTCCTCGATGATCTCATCGGATGAACCACGATGTCGAGGATTCAAGCTACCCCATATACAATTCCCTTCGTCAATCGGTATGTTACTTGCCCGAGATTCGGTCGTCGGTATCCCAATACCTCGTTCAATCTCGTTACTGGCAAGTCACTTTACTCGTACCATAATGCATGATCCCGTGACCAGACACTTGGTCACTTTGAGCTCATTATGATGATGCATTACCGAGTGGGCCTAGTGATACCTCTCCTTCATATGGAGTGACAAATCCCAGTCTTGATCCGTGTCAACCCAACAGACACTTTCGGAAATACCCGTAGTATACCTTTATAGTCACCCAGTTACATTGTGACGTTTGGTACATCCAAAGCACTCCTACGGTATCCGGGAGTTACACGATCTCATGGTCTAAGGAAAAGATGCTTGACATTGGAAAAACCTAGCAAACGAACTATACGATCTTGTGCTATGTTTAGGATTGGGTCTTGTCCATCACATCATTCTCCCAATGATGTGATCCCGTTATCAATGACATCCAATGTCCATAGTCAGGAAACCATGACTATCTGTTGATCAACGAGCTAGTCAACTAGAGGCTTACTAGGGACATGTTGGTGTCTATTATTCACACATGTATTACGATTTCCGGATAACACAATTATAACATGAATAAAGACAATTATCATGAACAAGGAAATATAATAATGCTTTTATTATTGCCTCTAGGGCATATTTCCAACAGTTCGGACGTTTAATGGATGGACTGGAGAACTGCCTGGAGAGTCTGCTTTGTACTTCCGCAGCAAGGGCCGCCATGTGCTCCTCCGTTCGGAGAGAGCGTTCGGTGTTTCCATTGACCGTAATTACTCCTCGAGGGCCTGGCATCTTGAGCTTAAGGTATGTGTAGTGCAGTACGCATTGAACTTGGTGAATGCGGTTCGCCCGAGCAGTGCGTGATAGCCACTGCGGAATGGGACTATGTCGAAGATTAACTCCCCGCTTCAGAAATTATTCGGAGATCCGAAGACCACTTCAAGTGTGCCTGAGCCTGTACAGTTGGCCTCTACACCTGGTATTACGCCTTTAAAGGTCATTTTGGTGGGCTTAATCCTCGAGGGATCTATGCCCATTTTCCGCACTGTATCCTGGTAAAGCAGGTTCAGGCTGCTGCCGCCGTCCATAAGGACTCTAGTGAGATGAAATCTGTCAATGATTGGGTCTAGAACAAATGCGGCAAATCTACCATGACGGGTGCTAGTGGGATGGTCCCTTCGACCAAAGGTGATCGGGCAGGAGGACCATGGGTTGAACTTTGGGGCGACTGGCTCTACCGCGTATACGTCCTTTAACGCGCGCTTCCGCTCCCTCTTGGGGATGTGGGTTGTGTATATCATGTTCACCGTCCGCACTTGTGGGGGAAAACCCTTCTGTCCACTTTTGTTCGGTGGCCGGGGCTCTTCGTCGTCATCGCTATGCAGCCCCGTGTCTTTATTTTCAGCATTTAACTTGCCTGCCTTCTTGAACACCCAACAATCCCTGTTGGTGTGATTGGCCGGCTTTTCGGGGGTGCCATGTATCTAGCACAAGCGATCGAGTATTCGGTCCAAACTAGATGGGCCCCTAGGATTTCTTTTGAATGGCTTTTTCCGCTAACCGGATTTATAGCCACTGAATCCGGCATTAACTGCCGTATCCTCAGCATTATCGTTGTTAATGCGGCGCTTCTGCTTGTTGCGACGCGACCTGCCACTACTGTCCCTGGTATCCGAATTACCAGGGTTCTTGGTCATATTGTTGCTATGAGCGAGCCAGTTGTCTTCTCCCGCACAAAAGCGGGTCATGAGTGTCGTGAGTGCTGCCATAGATTTCGGCTTTTCCTGTCCAAGGTGTCGGGCAAGCCACTCGTAACGGATATTGTGCTTGAAGGCTGCTAGGGCCTCTGCGTCCGGACAGTCGACTATTTGATTTTTCTTTGTTAGGAACCGTGTCCAGAATTGCCTGGCCGATTCCTCTGGCTGCTGAATTACGTGGCTTAGGTCATCGGCGTCTGGTGGTCACACGTAAGTGCCCTGGAAATTCTCGAGGAATGCGGCTTCCAGGTCCTCCCAACAACCGATTGATCCTACTAGCAAGCTGTTAAGCCAATGCCGAGCTGGTCCTTTAAGCTTGAGTGGAAGGTATTTGATGGCGTGGAGATCATCGCCGCGAGCCATGTGGATATGAAGGAGATAATCCTCGATCCATACCGTAGGATCTATTGTGCCATCATATGATTCGATGTTTACGGGTTTGAAACCCTCGGGGATTTGATGATCCATTACTTCGTCTGTGAAGCAAAGTGGGTGTGCGGCGCCTCTGTACTGTGCTATATCAGGACGTAGCTCCAATGAGCTTTGTCTACTGTGTTCGGCCCTACCAGATTTGTGTCCGGCGTGACGGTTACCGTCTCGAGTCGTGGGGCACACGCGCGATCCGTAGATCTATCTTGTTTGCCTTGCCTTGTCCTCCAACATATCTCGCAGGTCTGGTGCATTTTCCCGTGCCTTGGTATGGGGTGCGGCTTGAGTGGAGGGCTGAGGGAGTCCTGGATTAGGGGGTGTTCGGATAGCCAAACTATACCTTCAGCCGGACTCCTGGACTATGAAGATGCAAGATTGAAGACTCCGTCCCGTATCCGGAAGGGGCTTTCCTTTGCGTGGAAGGCAAGCTTGGCGATACGGATGTTCAGATCTCCTACCATTGTAACCGACTCTATGTAACCCTAACCCTCTCCGGTGTCTATATAAACCAGGGAGTTTTAGTCCGTAGGACAACATACACATCAACAATCATACCATAGGCTAGCTTCTAGGGTTTAGCCTCTCTGATCTCGTGGTAGATCTACTCTTGTACTACCCATATCATCAATATTAATCAAGCAGGACGTAGGGTTTAACCTCCATCGAGAGGGCCCGAACCTGGGTAAAACTTCATGTCCCTTGCCTCCTGTTACCATCCGGCCTAGACGCACAGTTCGGGACCCCCTACCCGAGATCCGCCGGTTTTGACACCGACATTGGTGCTTTCATTGAGAGTTCCTCTCTGCCGTCGCCGTCAGGCCCGATGGCTCTTACGATCATCAATGGCGATACAGTCTAGGGTGAGACCTTCCTCCCCGGACAGATCTTCATCTTTGGCGGCTTCACACTGCAGGCCAATTCACTTGGCCATCTAGAGCAGATCGAAAGCTACGCCCCTGGCCGTCAGGTCAGATTCGGAAATTTAAACTACACGGCCGACATCCGTGGGGACTTGATCTTCGACGGACTCGAACCACCGCCGAGCCCGCCGCACTGTCATGACGAGCATGATCTAGCTCCGCCGCCGAACAGTGCCCTGGAGGCCGCACCCGCATTGGCTCCGACCCTTAGTTCGGAGCCAACCACGCCGATCGAGGATGGGCGGTTGGACGCCACCTCGGGGGCTATGATCCCAACGGCGGTTGAGCCGAACACCAGCCCCGTACTCTGCAAGACTCGTGACTCCACGGAGCCGGATTCTTCTCCAGACTCCGAACCCTCCGCGCCCCTGCCGATCAAATCCGATTGGGCGCCGATCATGGAGTTCTCGGCCGCGGACGTCTTTCAGCACTCGCCTTTCGGCGATATCCTGAAGTCACTGAAGTCTCTCTCTTTATCAGGAGAGCCCTGGCCGGACTACGGTCAGCAAGGTTGGGGTACGGACGATGAAGAAATTCAAAACCCACCCACCACCCACTTTGTAGCCACTGTCGACGACTTAACCGACATGCTCGACTTCGACTCCGAAGACATCGAGGGTATGGACGTCGATGAAGGAGATGATGAAGAAGCAGCGCCTACCAGGCCCTAGAAAGCCACCTCGTCATATGACATATACATGGTGGACACCCCAAAAGAGGGAGAGGGCGATGGAACAGCGGAGGATGACCCCTCCAAGAAACAGCCCAAGCGCCAGCGTCAGCGGCGCCGCTCAAAATCCCGCCAACACAAAAACGGTGATTCCAGCAGGGGAGATAATAATACTCCGGAGAGTGCCCAAGAAAACCCCCTCCAGCAAGGTTTAGCACAGGAGGATCGAGAAACCAGCCCTCATGAGAGAGCGGCAGACAGAGAGGTCGAGGACGATAATTATATGCCTCCCCCCGAAGACGAGGCAAGCCTCGATGACGATGAATTCATCGTGCCAGAGGATCCCGTTGAGCAAAAGCATTTCCAGCGCAGGCTTATGGCCATGGCAAGAAGCCTCAAGAAAAAACAGCAACAACTCCGAGCTGATCAAGATTTGCTGGTTGACAGATGGACCGAAGTCCTTGCGGCCGAAGAGCATAAACTCGAACGCCCCTCCAAGAGTTACCCAAAGCGCAGGTTGCTACCCCAATTAGAGGAGGAAGCACTTGATGCAGCCGAACGGCCACCTCGTGGCCGCGACAGAGAGGCCTCCTGGCCCTCCACTCAAGCCGCACCCCATACCAAGGTAGGGGAATATGCGCCGGACTTACGAGACATGTTGGAGGACAAGGCAAGGCAAACACGATCGATCTACGGATAGCGTGGGCACCACACGACTCGAGACGGTAACCGTCATGCCGGCCACAAATTCGGCAGGGCCGAACATAGTAGACAAAACTCATTGGAGCTACGTCATGATATCGCCCAGTACAGAGGCACCGCACACCCATTGTGCTTTACAGACGAAATAATGGATCATCAAATCCCCGAGGGTTTCAAACCCGTAAACATCGAATCATATGATGGCACAACAGTCCCTGCGGTATGGATCGAGGATTATCTCCTTCATATCCACATGGCCCGCGGCGACGATTTTCACGCCATCAAATACCTCCCACTCAAGCTTAAAGGACCAGCTCGACATTGGCTCAACAGCTTGCCAACAGGATCAATCAGTTGTTGGGAGGACCTGGAAGCCGCATTCCTCGACAATTTCCAGGGCACTTATGTGCGACCCCCAGACGCCGATGACCTAAGTCACGTAATTCAGCAGCCAGAGGAATCGGCCAGGTAATTCTGGACACGGTTCCTAACAAAGAAAAATCAAATAGTCGACTGTCCGGACGCTGAGGCCCTAGAAGCCTTCAAGCACAATATCCACGACGAGTGGCTGGCCCGGCACCTTGGACAGGAAAAGCCGAAATCTATGGCAGCACTCATGACACTCATGATCCGCTTTTGCGCGGGAGAAGACAGCTGGCTTGCTCGTAGCAACAATATGACCAAGAACCCTGGTAGTTCGAACACCAGGGACATTAGTGGCAGGTCGCGTCACAACAAGCAGAAGCGCCGTATTAACGGCGACAATGCTGAGAATACGGCAGTTAATGCCGGATTCAGAGGCTCTAAATCCGGTCAGCGGAAAAAGCCATTCAAAAGGAATCCTAGGGGCCCGTCTAGCTCGGACCGAATACTCGACCGCTTGTGCCAAATACATGGCACCCCCGAAAAGCCGGCCAATCACACCAACAGGGATTGTTGGGTGTTCAAGCAGGCAGGCAAGTTAAGCGCCGACAATGAAGATAAGGGACTGCATAGCGACGACGACGAGGGTCCCCGGCCGCCGAACAACAATGGACAGAAGGGTTTCCCCCCACAAGTGCGGATGGTGAACATGATATACGCCACCCACGTCCCAAAAAGGGAGCGGAAGCGCGCGTTAAGGGACGTATACGGGGTACAGCCAGTCTCCCGAAAGTTCAACCCATGGTCCTCCTGCCCGATCACCTTTGATCGAAGAGACCATCCCACTAGCATCCGTCATGGCAGATTTGCCGCATTGGTTCTAGACCCAATTATTGACGGATTTCATAACACTAGAGTCCTCATGGACGGCGGCAGCAGCCTAAACCTACTTTACCAGGATACAGTGCGAAAAATGGGCATCGATCCCTCGAGGATTAAGCCCACCAAAACGACCGTTAAAGGCATAATACCATGTGTAGAGGCCAACTGTACAGGCTCAGTCACACTTGAAGTGGTCTTCGGATCCCCGGATAATTTCCGAAGCGAGGAATTGGTCTTCGACATAGTCCCATTCCGCAGTGGCTATCATGCACTGCTCGGACGAACCGCACTCGCCAAATTCAATGCGGTACCGCACTACGAATACCTTAAGCTCAAGATGCCAGGCCCTCGTGGAGTAATTACGGTCAATGGAAACACCGAACTCTCCATCCGAACGGAGGAGCACACGGCGGCCCTTGCAGCGGAAGTACAAAGCAGCCTCTCCAGGCAGTTCTCCAGTCCGGCCATTAAACATCCGAACACCGTCAGGCACGCCCGGAGTAACCTACAACAAGACCGCCTGGCACGTTCTGAGCAGGCGTAGCAATGCGGCACCAACCCCAACCCTAGCAAAAAGGCGATGCCAGTACTTCGCGTACATAATTACGCTCTAGAAATACCATGGGCATAGGGGGAGGGGCACCATCACGGCACGCCCAAAACACGGCTTAAACCACACCAGGGGCTGCCGATTTTTTACTTTTCTCTTACTTCCAGGACTCTACTCTTCGGAAGGCCTGTTCGGCAGTTCAATTGCCGCACAAACGATGCAAGAACCAGGGAAGCAAACAAGCCATGCGGCATTACGGAAATCCCAGGTGGTCTCTATCACGAGCAGTATACCTGTTTCGCATACTATTCCGTAGCCTGCCCCTGGAGGAGACATGTTAAATAGTCCAACTTTTTGTTTATCGCATTACTTGTATCGTTCTGCTTTGATCGCAGCTATTTCTAATAAACAATGCATAGCTTTTGTCTATTTTTGCACTATCTTTTTATCAATAAATAATACTTAATGACATGTTGCACCCATACAACTTGGTACGGCCAAAATACGCCAGGGGCCTTTAGCACCCCTCAATATGGTGTGAGAAGTCCGAACACTTTCACAAGTGCGGCACCCCGAACTTATAGCATTATATGCATCGGCTCCGAATCATGTCTTGGGTCAATAGTTGGGTTTACCCGGCTCCTATGTTTTGGTGCCTTACGTTCCGCTATCTCGGCTAAGGTAGCACTAGGAGAACCACTGCGATTATGCCCCAGTTGAGCTGGGCCGAGCACCTTAGTGGAGAAAGCTAAAACTGACTGTCATGATGAAGTGAGAGCTGGTCACTGTTCGAGAGGTTTTTTTGAGTCCCTAAAGACTTACGCCGCTTAGGGAGACGAGTCGGCTCTGTCCATCCAAGGCGTGGATAGCGCCCCGAACTCGGTCTTCCGAATACTAGGGGCTTCGCTGAAATTTAAAATTATAGAATTCTATGGCTAAGTGAGAGTGTTCATGCATTATAGTCTGATTGCCTCGTTCGTCGGGCTGAGCGCCTCCCTCGACGGACCCAAACATGGGAAAAAGAGCGCCCAGGTTTATCCCCGAACACCCCAGCACTAGTGGCAAGGGGGCAGAAGCCGACGACTCGCCATCTCTCAGTATTGATAAACAGCCGCACAGAAGGTAATATTTTAAATTCAAGCAGCATTGCTTAGAGCATATGAACAAGTTTTCAGCGAACAGGACAAAAATGAGCGAGTTTTACTCAAAAATTACATCCCTAGTACATTCATCCGCCACAAGGCGGGCACCCTTTAGAACATCCTTATAGTAATTTTCGGGCTTGCGATGCTCTTTCCCCGCTGGTGGCCCGTCCTTCACAAGCTTCTCCGCATCCAGCCTGCCCCAGTGCACCTTAGCACGGGCAAAGGCCCTACGGGCACCTTCCATACAGACGGAGCGCTTGATGACTTCGAGCCTTGGACAGGCCTCCACCAGCCGCCGCACCAGCCTGAAATAGCTCCCAGGCAGAGCCTCTCCAGGCCACAGCCGAACTAGGAGGTCCTTCATGGCCTATTCGGTCGCCTTGTGGAGCTCAACCAGTTGCTTCAGCTGGTCGCTCAGGGGCACAGGGTGTCCGGCCTCAACATACTGAGACCAGAACACCTTCTCCGTCGAGCTGCCCTCCTTGGCTCGATAGAATGTGGCGGCATCGGATACACTCCGGGGAAGATCTGCAAATGCCCCTGGAGAGCTCCGGATTCGGGTAAGTATCAAGTAACTCACGTTTATGTGTTTACTTTGCATAAAGAATGCCTTACCTGCCGCTATTTTCTTCACCTCATCCAACTCCTGGAGGGTCTTCTGGGATTCGGCCTTGGCAGACTTGGCATTTTCAATAGCCGCCGCGAGCTCGGACGCTCGCGTCTTCGAGTCAAGCTCCAAACTCTCATGTTTCTTCATGAGAACCTGGAGCTCTTGCCGCACCTTGCCAACCTCACCCTCATACCTCTCCCGCTCGGTGCGCTCCGCGGTCGCACTCTTCTCGGCCTCGAGCAGCGCTTGCTTAAGGGTCGCCACCTTAGATGTGGCCCCTACAATAGCCATGTTGATCCTGTCATTTCTTGCAATTGCACCTTTTTTATATACATATTCAACCAAGGTATTTCTTACCTTCCTTCTCCTCGAGCTGCTTCTTGGCACACCCGATCTCTTGCTCGGACTTCTCGAGGCTCTGCTTCAGCATGTCCACTTCTGAAGTGAGTACGGCAGACGCCAGCAGAGAAGCCTGCACACACATATTGACTCCTTTTGTTAGACTCCTGCAAATTTTTTGATCCTCTATTCGGCTTTTCTTCCCGAACGCCCAACAGAGCATCAGGGGCTACTGTCTATGCGGTAATATTATTTACACATTATTTACTTACATCAAAGCCTGTCAAAAGGCTAGCACAAGCTTCAGTCAGTCCGCGCTTGGCGGACTGAACCTTCTGCACCATCGCACTCATAATAGCGCGGTGCTCCTCGTCGATGGAGGCGCCTTGGAGCGCCTCCAACATATTGTCCGGTGCCTCCGGGTGGACGGGGGTCACCGGCACGGTGGACTTGCTCCTCTTGGAAGGAGGTCCCCCGTCGGACTCCGGAACCCTTGAAGGTTCCGGAGCGGTGTCCGGCCTAGAGCCGGACTTGGAGCCCTGGGGGTTTCATCCCCTTTACTCCTGGAGTCTGGGAGGTCGCCTTGCGGCGCCTCCGGGACCACCTCCTCCCTACTTGGAACCTGTTGGGACAACACCTCGGTGTCGTCCATAGGGCGGGGGGAGGAAGCCGTCGGAAGCGAGTTCACATCCGACGAGTCCAGTGAGCCACTCGACGACGCGTCGAGCCGGTCTTTGGGTGGGCTGCATAAGCATATTCGACATAAGGGAAAGCTGTGCAATAAATGAATACTATGAATTACTCCGGTATCCGGATACTTACGATTTTGCCAGGGGCTTGGCCCTAGGCTTCCACTCCTCTTCGCCATCGTCGGCGTCGTTGGAGTAGTCCGGAGGAAGGGTTTTCCCCTTCTTGGACCCTCCGGCCTCCTCAGAGAGGACGGCCTTCCTTTTCTTCTCTCCTCCCGCTGGAGGGGGAGAGGTCTCTTCTTCTTCCTCCTCATCTTCACGAGAGGAAGGCGCTTCGGTACCATCGGATGACGAATCCGACACCTCCTCGCGCCGGGCACTCTTTCGAGTCCCCGTGGCCCTTTTCGTGGCCTTCTTCTCCGGCACCACATAGGGCACCGGAACCAGCAGCTTCGCCAAGCGAGCGTCCGCTGGGCCTTCGAGCAAAGGAGCCGGACAGTTGATCTGTCCGGACGTCACCTACCAATCCTATCAAAGATAAGGGGACTTAGATCCCGCATAGAGTCAAACTATGAGAAACTGATACCCTGTAAAAGGACAAAGACAGCTTACCACATGAGCGTGATGCTGAGTATTGAATCCGCGATCCTTGGCAGCGGATGCGGGAGCCTCGGCGCCCTTGAAAAGCATCCTCCAAGCATCTTCGTACGTCGTGTCGAAGAGCCTGTTTAGAGTTCGATGCTGCGCCGGGTCGAACTCCCACAGGTTGAAGGCCCGTCGTTGACACGGGAGGATCAGGCGGATGAGCATAACCTGGACTACGTTGACAAGCTTGAGCTTCTTTTCCACCAGGGTTTGGATGCATGTTTGGAGTCCGGTCGGCTCTCCTTTTTTACCCCAAGACAGGCCTGTCTCCTTCCAGGAGGTGAGCCGCGTAGGGGGGGCGGATCGAAACTCAGGGGGTGCGACCCATTCGGCGTCCCGTGGCTCGGTGACGTAAAACCACCATGATTGCCACCCCTTCAGGGTCTCCACAAAGGAGCCCTCGAGCCACAGATGTTGGCCATCTTGCCAACCATGGCACCGCCGCACTCCGCCTGGCTGCCGCGCACCACCTTTGGCTTGACGTTGAAAGTCTTAAGCCATAGGCCGAAATGGGGGCGGATGCGGAGGAACGCCTCACACACGACAATAAACGCCGAGATGTTAAGGATGAAGTTCGGGGCCAGATCGTGGAAATTCAGGCCATAGTAGAACATGAGCCCCCGGACAAATGGATGCAGAGGGAAGCCTAGTCCACGGAGGAAATCAGGGAGGAATACCACCCTCTCATGGGGCCTAGGAGTGGGGATGAGCTGCCCCTTTTCGGGAAGCCGGTGCACGATGTCGCTAGCCAGATATCCAGCCTTCCTCAGTTTTTTGATGTGTCCCTCCATGACGGAGGAGACCATCCACTTGCCTCCCGCTCCGGACATGACTGGAGAAGGTTGAGGTGGTAGTGCGGACTTGGGCACTGGAGCTCGAGTGCGCAAGAATGGATAGGCAAAGGAGGAATAAGGCGTGAGTGAAAAGGTGGATCCTTATCCCCTTATATGGGTGGACGCAACTACATGTCCCCACCAGCCTGGTAAAACTCGCTTATCTCCAAGCGCCGTAATCAAAGGCGCGGTTGGGTTACCCACGCCCGTATTGATGAGAATCCCGGAATAAGGGGACACGATCTCTGCTTTGACAAGACGTGCCAAGGAAACCGCCTCGCATAACGCGCTGAGGTGGGATACTGAAACGACTTGGATAAAGGCTTGGCCGTGGTGTGTCACGCTATGGAATATGTCAGCAGATTAGATTTGTGTAAATATTATTATCTCTATGGCAATATGTGGAAACTTATTTTGCAGAGCCGGACACTATCTTTGTGTTCAAAATCTTCTATGAAGTACTTGGAGGAGGAACCCGCCTTGCAATGCCGAAGACAAACTACGCGCCGGACTCGTCGTCATTGAAGCTTGGTTCAGGGGCTACTGAGGGAGTCCTGGATTAGGGGGTGTTCGGATAGCCGAATTATAACTTCAGCCGGACTCCTGGACTATGAAGATGCAAGATTGAAGACTCCGTCCCGTGTCCAGAAGGGACTTTCCTTGGCGTGGAAGGAAAGCTTGGCGATACGGATGTTCAGATCTCCTACCATTGTAACCGACTCTATGTAACCCTAACCCTCTCCGGTGTCTATAGAAACCGGGGAGTTTTAGTCCGTAGGACAACATACACATCAACAATCATACCATAGGCTAGCTTCTAGGGTTTAGCCTCTCTGATCTCGTGGTAGATCTACTCTTGTACTACCCATATCATCAATATTAATCAAGAAGGACGTAGGGTTTTACCTCCATCGAGAGGGCCCGAACCTGGGTAAAACTTCGTGTCCCTTGCCTCCTGTTACCATCCATCCTAGACGCACAGTTCGGGACCCCCTACCCGAGATCCGCCGGTTTTGACACTGATAAGGGTCGAGAGGCCTCTCTGTCGCGGCCACGAGGTGGACGGTCGGCCGTATCAAGTGCTAGTGATGTAGGTTTAAGTGCTTCCTCCTCTAATCGGGGTAGCAACCTGCGCTTTGGGTAGCTCTTGGAGGGGCGTTCGAGTTTATGCTCTTCGGCCGCAAGGACTTCAGTCCATCTGTCGACTAGCAAATCTTGATCAGCTCTAAGTTGTTGCTGTTTTTTCTTGAGGCTTCTTGCCATGGCCATAAGCCTACGTTGAAAAAGCTCTTGCTTGATGGGATCCTCTGGCACGACGAATTCGTCGTCGTCGAGGTTTGCGTCATCTTTGGAGGGAGGCATACAATTATCGTCCTCGACCTTTCTGTCTGCCGCTCTCTCATGAGGGCTGGCTTCTTCATCCTCCTGTGCTGAATCTTGCTGGAGGTGGTTTTCTTCGGCACTCTTCGGAGTATTATCATCTCCCGTGCTGGAATCACCGTATTTGCTTTGGCGGGATTTTGAGTGGCGCCGCTCACGTCGGCGCTTAGGCTGTTTCTTGGAGAGGTCATCCTCCGCTATTCCATCGCCATCTCCTACTTTTGGGGTGTCCACCATGTATATGTCATATGACGAGGTGGCTTTCCAGGGCCCAATAGGTGCTGGTTCTTCATCGTCTCCTGCATCGGCGTCCATACCGTCGATGTCTTCGGAGTCGAAGTCGAGCATGTCGGTTAAATCATCAAAAGTGGCTACAAAGTAGGTGGTGGGTGGGCTTTGAATTTCTTCATCGTCCGTATCCCAACCTTGCTAACCATAGTCCGGCCAGGGCTCTCCTGATAAATAGAGAGACTTTAATGTCTTCAAAATATCGCCGAAAGGCAAGTGCTGAAAGATGTCCGCGGCAGTAAACTCCATGATCGGCGCCCAATCGGATTCGATCGGCAGGGGCGCGGAGGGTTCGGAGTCCGGACAGGAGTCCGGCTCCTTGGAGTCACGAGTCTCGCGGAGTGTGGGGCTAGTGTTCGGCTCGATCGCCGTTCGGATCGCAGCCCCCGAGGCGGCGTCCAACCACCCATCCTCGATCGGTGTAGTTGGCTCCAAATTAAGGGTCGAAGCCGATGCGGGTGCGGCCTCTAGGGCACTGTTCGGCGGCAGAGCTAGATCATGCTCGTCGTGACAGTGCGGCACGCTCGGCAGTGGTTCGAATCCGTCGAAGATCAAGTCTCTGCGGACGTCAGCCGTGTAGTTTAAACTTCCAAATCTGACCTAACGGCCAGGGGCATAGCTTTCGATCTACTCCAGTTGGCCAAGTGAATTGGCCCGCAATGCGAAGCCGTCGAAGACGAAGATCTGTCTGGGAAGGAAGGTCTCACCCTAGACTGCATTGCTATTGATGATCGTAGGAGCCATCAAGCCTAACGGCGACGACACAGAGGAACTCTCAATGAAAGCACCAATGTCGGTGTCAAAACCGGCGGATCTCGAGTAGGGGGTCCCGAACTGTGCGTCTAGGCCGGATGGTAACAGGAGGCAAGGGACACGAAGTTTTACCCAGGTTCGGGCCCTCTTGATGGAGGTAAAACCCTACGTCCTGCTTGATTAATATTGATGATATGGGTAGTATAAGAGTAGATCTACCACAAGATCAGAGAGGCTAAACCCTAGAAGCTAGCCTAGGGTATGATTGTTGTTCTGTATGTCGTCCTACGTACTAAAACCCTCTGGTTTATATAGACACAGGAGAGGGTTAGGGTTACACAAAGTCGGTTACAATGGTAGGAGATCTACATATCCGTATCGCCAAGCTTGCCTTCCATGCCAAGGAAACTCCCTTCCAGACACGGGACGAAGTCTTCAATCTTGTATCTTCATAGTCCAGGAGTCCGGCTGAAGGTATAGTCTGGCTATCCGGACACCCCCTAATCCAGGACTCCCTCAAAACCCTTTGGGTATTAGTCACATGGAGATGTGAACTAATCACATAAAGATGTGAACATGATTACTGACTCTAGTGCAAGTGGGAGACTGAAGGAAATATGCCCTAGAGGCAATAATAAAGTTATTATTTATTTCCTTATACCATGATAAATGTTTATTATTCATGCTAGAATTGTATTAACCAGAAACTTAGTACATGTGTGAACACATAGACAACCAAAGTGTCACTAGTATGCCTCTACTTGACTAGCTTGTTGAATCAAAGATGGTTAAGTTTCCTAGCCATAGACATGAGTTGTCATTTGATTAACGGGTACACATCATTAGAGAATTATGTGATTGACTTGACCCATTCTGTTAGCTTAGCACAATGATCGTTTAGTTTGTTTCTACTGTTTTCTTCATGACTTATACATGTTCCTCTGACTATGAGATTATGCAACTCCCGAATACCGTAGGAACACTTTGTCTACTACCAAACGTCACAATGTAACTGGGTGATTATAAAGGTGCTCTACATGTGTCTCCGATGGTACTTGTTGAGTTGGCATAGATCGAGATTAGGATTTGTCACTCTGATTGTCGGAGAGGTATCTCTGGGCCCTCTCGGTAATGCACATCACTATAAGCCTTGCAAGCAATGCAACTAATGCATTAGTTGCGGGATGATGCATTACGGAAACGAGTAAAGATATTTGCCGGTAACGAGATTGAACTAGGTATTGAGATACCGACGATCGAATCTCGGGCAAGTAACATACCGATGACAAAGGGAACAACGTATGTTGTTATGCGGTTTGACCGATAAAGATCTTCGTAGAATGTGTAGGATCCAATATGAACATCCAGGTTCCGCTATTGGTTATTGACGGAAGACATGTCTCGGTCATGTCTACATAGTTCTCGAACCCGTAGGGTCCGCACGCTTAACGTTCGGTGACGATCGGTATTATGAGTTTATGTGTTTTGATGTACCGAAGGTAGTTCGGAGTCCCGGATATGATCACGGACATGACGAGGAGTCTCGAAATGGTCGAGATGTAAAGATCGATATATTGGATGACTATGTTCGGACACCGGAAAGGTTCTGGAAGGTTTCAGACATATACCGGAGTACCGGGGGTTCCCGGAACCCCCCGGGGGGCTTAATGGGCCTACATGGACCTTAGTGGAAATAGAGGGCAGCCAGGGGAGTGTGGGGGCACGCCCCCCAAGGCCCAAACCGAATTGCTTTAGGGCATGGGGGGCGGTCCCCTCTTTCCATCTCCTCCTCTCCCTTTCCTTCCCCCTCTCATACTCCTACTTGGAAAAGGAGGAGTCCTACTCCTAGTGGGAGTAGGACTCCTCCTCCCGGCGCGCCCTACAGGGCCGACCGGCATCCCCCTTGCTCCTTTATATACGGGGGCAGGGAGGCACCTCTAGTCACACAAGTTGATCTGTTCATCTGTCCCAGCCGTGTGCGGTGCCCCCCTCCACCATAATCCACCTCGATCATATCAAAGCGGTTATTAGGCGAAGCCCTGTGTCGGAAACATCATCATCACCGTCATCACGCCGTCGTGCTGACGAAACTCTGCCGTGAAGCTCTTCTGGATCGGAGTTCGTGGGATGTCATTGAGCTGAACGTGTGCTGAACTCGGAGGTGCCATGCGTTCGGTACTTGGATCGGTCAGATCATGAAGACGTACGACTACATCAACCGTGTTGTGCTAACGCTTCCGCTTACAGTCTACGAGGGTACGTAGACACACTCTCCCCTCTCGTTGCTATGCATCACCATGATCCTGTATGTGTGCGTAGGATTTTTTTTAAATTACTACGTTTCCCAATAATACCCTCCAATACAAACCATATATTCATCGAAATAAGCACACAACGCAAAGAAAATGGAATCTGTCAAAAACCGAATAGTCTGTAGCAATCTGAAAACTTTCAATACTTATGTAACTCCAAAACTTCTAAAAAATTAGGACAACGTGGGAAATTTGTATATTAATCTTCTGCTAAAAGAATAAATATTTTATCGCGCTTCTGTTAAAAAATGAGAATTATTTTGCTCGGCAGAAAAGTTTCTTTTTTTAGCAAGATCAAATCAACTATCACCCAACATGATCCCAAAGGCTTTGCTTGTCACAAACACTAATTAAAACATAAAAACAAAATCATAATAGTGGCATAATTGTGAAAACACTCAAGAACAGAAAGAAAAGGACAAAAATAAATTTTATTCATTGGGTTGCCTCCCAAAAGCGCTATCGTTTTATGCCCCTAGCTAGGACTAATATAAAGATTCACGTATTGTCATCTTTAGTTTCCTTTTCCTTAGCGATGTCTTTGTCATGAGGTTTTGCAAAAACAACATAGAACACCTTATCCATAGAGACTTTAGCACTATCAAGTTGCTTATCATCATAACCCTTTTGATTTCCGGCAACAATCCAAGAATAGTGTTGATTAATATCATTGAAAACTTGTTGGATTACATCTAAAACATGGACTTCCTTTTTAAGATTCTCATCAAATATTTGATTATCCCCAAGCAAATGTCTTAGCACATAATCACTATTGTAAAGAATCTCATCTATCACCGGTTTTTCATGATTCATACCATAAAAATCAAAAATTCCCCTAGCTTACTGTATTATGTAATCAAATTCATTCATAAGAATAAGGGTGGCTAACTTTTTAGCTTTAGGATTCTTTATAACGGGTAGCTCAAAAAACAATCTTTGCAAGGTAGGATGAGTGTGGACAAATTTATTTTCAAGTTCCAAAACTAGCGCTGAAATAGCTTCCGCATAAGATTTAGTCCTCTTAAGTATAGGAACATCATTAAGACTTAAATTTCCGACACAATTTAAAAATTCTTGGATACGTTCTTTTCCTATAACATTCTCTTGCCCTCATATGTTTTAGCATCCAGATTGCCGGATCATCCAATTTTAGGAGTTAGGCCATCAGATGTTTCTACCATACCAAAGTCACTCATGGTAACTAGAATTCCCATGAGAAATGCAAACAAAACGGAGGGCGCATAAAACTTCAATTTTTTGTGAAACGGGCGAGATGAAATCGAGAGGCAAATGGCAAATAATGTAATCTGCGATTAACCTATTAACCTAGAGCCCAGTGTGAGTTTATGTTTTTTTTCCTTGTTTTACAGTTTCGCAAAAAGGAATAACAAATGGAGTCCAAATGGAATAAAAATTTTGTGATGATTTTTCTTGGACCAGAAGACATCCAGACGACTTGGAGTGCATGTCAGGGAAGCCATGAGGCAGCCACAATGACAGAGGGTGCACCATGGGAGGTAGAGCGCGGCCCCACCCTTGTGGGCCCCTCGTGACTCCAACGACCTATTTATTTCTCCTATATATTCCCATATATCCCAAAAACAACCAGAGGAGCCATGAAAACACTTTTCCACCGCCGCAACCTTCTGTACCCGTGAGATCCCATCTAGGGGCCTTTTTTGGCATCCTGCCAGAGGGGGATTCGATCATGGAGGGCTTCTACATCAACACCATTACCCTTCTGATGAAGCGTGAGTAGTTTACCTCAGACCCACGGGTCCATAGCCAGTAGCTAGATGGCTTCTTCTCTCTCTTTGATTATCAATACCATGTTCTCCTTGATGTTCTTGGAGATCTATTCAATGTAATACTTTTTTGCGGTGTGTTTGCCGAGATCCGATGAACTGTGGATTTATGATCAGCTTATCTATGAATATTATTTGAATCTCCTATGAATTCTTATGTGCATGATTTGATATCTTTGCAAGTCTCTTCGAACTATCGATTTGGTTTGGCCAACTAGATTGGTTTTTCTTGCAATGGGAGAAGTTCTTACCTTTGGGTTCAATCTTGCGGTGTCCTTTCCCAGTGTCAGTAGGGGCAGCAAGACACGTAGTGTATTGTTGCCATCAAGGATAAAAAGATGGGGTTTACATCATATTGCTTGAGTTTATTCCTCTACATCATGTCATCTTACTTAATGCGTTACTCTGTTCTTCGTGAACTTAATACTCTAGATGCAGGCAGGAGACGGTCGATGTGTGGTGTAATAGTAGTAGATGCAGAATCGTTTCGGTCTACTTGACATGGACATGATTCCTATATTCATGATCATTGCCTTAGATATCGTCATAACTATACGCTTTTCTATCAATTGCTCGGCAGTAATTTGTTCACCCACCGTAATACTTTCTATCTTGAGAGAAGCCTCTAGTGAAACCTATAGCCCCCGGGTCTATTTTCCATCATATAATCTTCTATTTTCCATCATATTAGTTTCCGATTTACTTCCTTTGCAATATCTTACTTTCCGATCTATAAATGAAAATACCAAAAATATGTACTTTACTGTTTATCTATCTCTGTCAGAAATCACCTTTCCAAGTAACAGTGAAGGGATTGACAACCCCTTTATCGCGTTGGATGCAAGTTGTTGTTTGTTTGTGCAGGTATTCGGTGACTTGTGTGCTTTCTCCTACTGGATTGATACCTTGGTTCTCTAAACTGAGGGAAATACTTACTCTACTTTGCTGCATCACCCTTTCCTCTTCAACAGAAAAACCAACGCAAGCTCAAGAAGTAGCAGGAAGAATTTCTGGCGCCATTGCCGGGGAGATCTGGGCCAAGTCAAGACATACCAAGTACCCGTCATAAACTCTCATCTCTTGCATTACATTATTTGCCATTCGCCTCTCGTTTTCCTCTCCCCCACTTCTAAAATGATTTTTGAAAAGATTTTCCTTTTCTTCGCCCCTCTTCCTTTTGTATTCTTCGCGTGCTTTTCGTGTGCTTGTGTGTTGGATTGCTTGGTTTGTCATGATGACTGAAGAGAATACAAAATCGTGTGACTTTTCCAACACCCATAACAATGATTTTAGTAGTACTCTGATTGCTCCCGCTACTAATGCGGAATCTTGTGAAATTAATGCTGCTTTGTTGAATCTTGTTATGAAAGATCAATTTTCCAGTCTTCCTAGTGAAGATGTCGCATCCCATCTAAACAATTTCATTGATTTGTGTGATATGCAAAAGAAAAAAGTTGTGGATAATGATATCGTTAAATTGAAGCTATTTCCGTTCTCACTTAGAGATCGTTCTAAAACTTGGTTTTCATCTTGGCCTAAAAATAGTATTGATTCATGGTATAAGTGTAAAGATGCTTTTATTTCCAAGTATTTTCCTCCCACTAAGATCATCTCCCTTAGGAACGATATTATGAATTTTAAGCAACTTGATCATGAACATGTTGCATAGTCATGGGATAGGATGAAATTGATGATACAAAATTTCCCTACTCATGGTTTGAATTTGTGGATGATTATAGAAAACTTTTATGCCAGAATGAATTTTGCTTCTAGAAATCTTATAGATTTGGCAGCAGGAGATACTTTAATGGAAATTACTTTAGGAGAAGCTACTAAACTCCTAGATAATATTATGGTTAATTATTCTCAATGGCACACCGAAAGATCTTCAACTAGTAAAAAAAAGTGCACGTGATTGAAGAGATTAATGTTTTGAGTGGAAAGATGGACGAGCTTATGAAATTATTTGCTAGCAAGAGTGCTCGTATTGATACTAATGATATGCTTTTTGTCTACTTTGATTGAGAATAATAATAATGAAACTATGGATGTGAATTTTGTTGGTAGGAACAATTTTGGTAATAACGCGTATAGAGGCAATTTTAATCCTAGGTTGTTTCCTAGTAATTCATCTAATAATTATGGTAATTCCAATAAAAATCTTATGGAAATTATAATAAGGTTCCCTATGATTTGGCGAATAGTGTTAAATAATTTATGAGTTCTCAAAAGAGTTTCAATGCTTTGATTGAAGAAAAATTGCTTAAGATTGATGATTTGGCTAGGAACATGGATAGAATTTCTCTTGATGTTGATTATTTGAAACTTAGATCTATTCCTCCTAAGCATGATATCAATTATTCTCTCAAATCTATGAGAATTTCCATTGACGGGTGCAAAGAAAGAACCGCTAAGATGCGTGCTAAAAAAGATTGGTTTATAAAAGCATGTTCTTCTAGTTTCCATGAAAATAATGATGAAGATCTTAAAGTGATTGATGTGACTCCTGTTGAATCTTTGTTTTCCAATATAAATCTTGATAAAGATGGGACTGGAGATGAGTCAACTTTAGTTAAAAGGCGTCCCAATGATTCAGAGTTTTTAGATCTGGATGCAAAAATTAATAAAAGTGGGATTGGAGAGGTCAAAATTTTAAGTAGAAATGAACCCACTCTTTTGGATTTAAAGGAATTTAATTATGACAATTTTTCTTTAATAGAATGTATTTCCTTGTTTGCAATCCATGTTGAATTCTCCTCATGCTTATAATCAAAACAAAGCTTTTACTAAACAAATCGTTAATGCTATGATGCAATCTTTTGAAGAAAAGCTTGAATTGGAAGTTTCAACTAGAAAACTTTATGATGAGTGGGAACCTACTATTAAGATTAATATTAAGGATTATGAGTGCCATGCTTTGTATGATTTGGGTGCTTGTGTTTCCACGATTCCAAAAACTTTATGTGATGTGATAGGTTTCTGTGATTTTGATGATTGTTCCTTAAATTTGCATCTTGCGGATTCCACTATTAAGAAACCTATGGGAAGGATTAATGATATTCTTATTGTTGCAAATAGGAACTATGTGCCTGTATATTTTATTGTTCTTGATATAGATTACAATCCTACATGTCCTATTATTCGTGGTAGACCATTCCTTAGAACAATTGGTGCAATTATTGATATAAAAAGGAAACATTAGGTATCAATTTCTGTTAAGGAAAGGCATGGAACACTTTCCAAGAAAGAAAATTAAATTTCCTTATGAATCTATTGTGAGAGCCACTTATGGATTGCATGCCAAAGATGATAATACTTAGATCTATTCGTGTTTTATGCCTAGCTAAGGGCGATAAACAATAGCGCTTGCTGGGATGCAACCCAATTTTAATTTTGTTTTTTAATTTTGAAGTTCTATTTTGCATTAAATAATTTATCTAGCCTCTGGTTAGATGTAGTTTTTTATGTTTTAGTTAGTGTTTGTGCCTAGTAAGACCTTTGGATAGCTTACGGTGATAGTTGATTTGATCTTGTTGAAAAACAAAAACTTTTGCGCCCAAGATATTAATTTTCATTTAGCAGAAGCACGATAAAATACTGATTATTTTTACAGAAGATTAATAAACAAATTTCTTAGGTTTTCCTAATGTTTCAGAATTTTTGGAGTTACAGAAGTATTTGAAATATCCAGATTGCTCCAGCCTGTTCGGTTTTTCACGGATTCTGCTTTCTATGTGTTGTTTGCTTATTTTGATAAATCTATGGCTAGTATCGGGGGGTATGAACCATGGAAAAGTTGGAATACAATAGATATTACAACAATATAAACAAAGAATGAGTTCACAACAGTACTGAAAGTGGTGATTTATTTTCTTATACTAACGGAGCTTATGAGATTTTCTGTTGAGTTTTGTGTTGTGAAGTTTTCAAGTTTTGGGTAGGGATTTGATGGACTATGGAATAACGAGTGGCAAGAGCCTAAGCTTGGGGATGCCCAAGGCACCCCAAGGTAATATTCAAGAACAACCAAGAGCCTAATCTTGGGGATGCCCAAGGCACCCCAAGGTAATATTCAAGGACAATCAATAGCCTAAGCTTGGGATGCCCCAGAAGGCATCCCCTCTTTCATTTTCGCCTATCAGTAACTTTAATTGAGGCTATATTTTTATTCACCACATGATATGTGTTTTGCTTGCACTACAAAAAAATACACTTCCGTGATGATACGTGTTTGTCACAGTAGGTCGTTTTTTTGTCATGCATGTACATCCATGACAAATTTATGACAGAATCAAGATAGTCATACCTGTGCTGTCGTAGAAGTGTTCCATGAAATTACCAAAATTATCATCATGGAAGTGTCCACTTCCATGATGATAAATCGCGCGTCATAGAAGTGCTTTCGTCAAGGGTGACCGACACGTGGCATCGACCGTAACGGAACGCCGTTAAGCTATCGGGTCGGGTTTTGGATCCGATAACCCGTTAACATCCCCGACCAATGGGGATTTTCCACGTGTAAAATCATCATTGGCTAGAGGAAACATGTGTCGGCTCATCGTCGGGACAGATGTCATCCACTCACTGGACAAAAGGCGCCTATGATACGTCGACACGTGGCACGGCCCAACAAGTTTAAATGGGCCGGCCAACTAAAGGCCCACAAGATTTTGCGGACCATAATGGGCAGGCCCAGCTAAAGGCCCACGAGATTTTGCGGACCATAATGGGCTGGCCCAGCTGAAGTCCCACAAGATTTCGTGGGCCATAATGGACCGGCCCAGGTAAAGGCCCACAAGATTTTCATGTGCCATAATAGGCCGACTGAGGTAAAGGCCCACAAAATTCTTGCGGATCATAATTGGCCGGCCCAGCTAAAGGCCCACGAGATTTCGCTGACATTAATGGGCCGGCCCAGCTATAGGCCCACAAGATTTTGAGGACCCTAGTAGGCCGGCCCGTTAACTGGCTGCCATGTTTTGGGCCAAATGTCGGGCCATATTTGATCCGGTCTATTAATGGCCTGCCATGCTTTGGGCCTAATAGTGGCCCATATGAGATCTGGCCCGTTAAAAGCCTACCACGTTCTGGGCCAAATTACGGCCTAGATCAGGTCCGGCCCTTTAAGAGGTTTTGGGCCTAATTATGGCCCATATCAGATTCGGCCCGTCAACTGGACACTATGCTTTTGGGCCCACTTGCTAAAGGCCCACTTAATAATTTGGCCTGATATTAGTTTTGGCCTGTTAAGGGACCGTTTAACATTTTGGCCCTATATTAATTTCAGCATGTTAAAAGCCCGTCATATAGTTGGGCCTAACTACGGCCCGGTTTGCATCCGGCCTGCTCGCAGCCGATATCTGATTGGGCCAAACAGGACCGAGACAATTTCGGCAAGTTAAAAGCCCGTGATTTGATTCGCACAATCATGGGCCGGGGTTCATTTCGGGCTACTGCCGGCCTGTGAGCTGATCAACACGTTTCAGGCCCAACCTAGATCGTGATTGCATGACGGCTCGATTATGTATTGTAATTTTACGGTTTGGCCGGTTTACTACGAAGACAGGATATATATACGGTAAAATAACCGCAGCATCGTGAATAAGAAAAAAACCTATACTATACAATAAAGAAATTACAGCATATTACATCCACTGGGCATCAAAGTTCGCCACTATGATAATAAAGCACAAGTAGACAGCAGATTACATACACTGGGCATCAAAGATCGCCACCAGTGCAAATAAACACGCCGACAAAATAATATACAAAACCGACAACACTTCAATAGAGTTTAGGAAAGGTTAGCCCTGCTGGGGAGCTGCAGCGCAAGCAGCTGAGCAAGATGATGAGACTGCGCTTGTTCAACACTTATATCTTCCTCACTCTGAAAGATAAACAAGCAGACAGATGACAGGTTTTGCACATAAAAGTATCAGTACTGACAATTCATCACATTTCTTACTGACGAATAAAGTGGCACAGTTTAAATTTGCATTAACACAATATGGTATTGTTCATGTCAAGACATGGCAGGAAATGACATTGTGAAGGAGTTGGCAGCTTCACGACACCACTGGATTACAGATCAAGAACTCATAAGTATCAATGGTTAGTGTGCTGTCAATTTATACCATTTCATATTGGCAAATAAAGAGACGGTTTAAATAATAATAGAATGATACGACATTGTTCATAGTTAAGACATTGCAAAATATGACATTGTGCTGTAGTGGGTAGGTTCACCACACCACTAGATTACGGATGAAGAACAGAAGCATACATGTAGTGCAAAAGAAGATCACTTGCTATGTATAGTTCAATTTACATGGTATGAAGAAGGAAGTTGGTTGTACAACTGAAAACTTAAATTGAGAAAGGACAAACTTTTGTTTATGAACTACATAATAAACTTTAAACAAGCAATTTGATGCAAACACCAAATATATACAGCTGTTGCAGTCATGCCTAACCAAATATATACAACAAAGTTTGAAGGCTTGAGATGGACAAACTTACATTATTGGTGAAGACAGGCTCTATAAAGGCCTTGTCCATGCTGATGGGGGGGGGGCAATTCAAGAAGTTTACCATAGAATCTTCTTCAAAAGCATTGCCTTTATTCTACATTTTGTTAAGAGTAAATATAGATGTGATAATATACGAAAAAATGGAGAATATTTAAGATACGATGAAGAGTGATGATACATAACCAAGGAAAATAAGAGTAAATATAGATCTGATGTGTAGAAAATGGAGGGCAAAGGAAAATAAGCTGCAGAGTGATGGTACATGAACAACTACCTGTCATTATAAGTACACTGATAAAGGACATCATGTACTTACAAGAACAATGCAGAGCTAAAAAAACATTGGCATTGGATATATTCTACACTAATGTAATCATTCGTACAGATCAGATAATTTGGAGCAAACAATTGATAAGCAAGCTATCATGCATACTGTTGTCACATAATGAACCAGGTATGTATGCAAGTACAGTGATACAGGACAACAGTTACTAACAAGAGCAAAGCAGCGGGCAGCATATTTGCGATATCATGTCGTTCTTATCAAACCGGAATTCTTCTTCGAGCAGATTTCCTGCAAAAAAGATCCGTAAGGCACATGCGGAAAAGTAGAAGTTCAAATTGTCATGTGATTTCATAGACAGTACCTCATCCTAGGAATGAGACTAGTGTATAAAAGGATTTTTCCATTCAATGTCTTCTAAATTTAGCACAGGAGACTTCACCGGAAATTCGTTTATAGACTTGCCATCAAAGTGTGATTTCCTCAGGTAACACCGATACTGCTGCAATGCTTCCTTGAAAAGCACAAGCAAGCTTTGCTCGTCATGACTATCCAGATTGGCCCTCGCCTAGTTACAACAATGTAATGTAAATCATTCATGTGTTCAATCAGCAGAAAACAAGAAAATAATAACCATGAATAATAGCACTTACACGTAAGTTGGACAAGAAGATGTGAAAATGGTGTTTGTCTTCACAATAATCTTCCCATGATGGGAATATATGCACGTATTCCCTAACAACATTGAAAGCATTGTATTTTAAACTGGGAATAAATGGAATGGGGTTCCAATCTACAGGAATTGGCCGTCTCTGCAGTTGGGATAGGTCTTCGGCCAGTGGACTTGCTGTACTTTTTGCTGGAGTGGGATTTTTCTATGGTACAGCTAGTGCTATGGCAAATGAAATCGGTATACCTTTTGCTGGAGTGCAGGTCATGTGTGGTGGGGCCAGTGGTGTGGCCAGTGAAGTATGGGTACAGTCTGCTGGAGTCGGTCCTACATTTTGTGTCACTGGTTGTACAGCCAATATAAGTGGGGTGTTGTCTGATTTCTCCGGCACCACCACGTTTTTCAAGGACTTTGCTGGTGCTCCTTCAGGTTCGGCAATCACCCTCTTCCTTTTTGATGTCTGATGCACAAGAACAGCATTTGAGTGAAAAAACATGGTATGATGACAGATGGAATATGTATTGATAATGGATGGGCAGGGCATCTCGACATATATGATGAGTAAACTAAGCAGATGGCGGTGCAACAAAGTAGAAGAAATGCAAGACAACATATGCAAGATACCCGCAATCAATAGAACATTGCCAAATTAGAACAGGCACCTTGATGGGTGAACAGGACAAGCCATCTGCCTTTGACTCCTCGAGGTTAGAATAGTCATTAGGATCATATTCTGAACAAGAATCAACAGGTGGGGAGCGTATGAGTTTCATTGCATCCAGAATGGCACTCAATGCCTCGGTGCCAATTTTGTAAGTCATTGCAGTGTTTAGCTTCAAGAGTGCACTGCTGCTAGTGCGATGATGACCCACAAGTATAGGGGATCTATCGTAGTCCTTTCGATAAGTAAGAGTGTCGAACCCAACGAGGAGCAGAAGGAAATGATAAGCGGTTTTCAGCAAGGTATTCTCTGCAAGTACTGAAATAAGTGGTAATAGATAGTTTTGTGATAGGTTAAATTGTAACGAGCAACAAGTAACAAAAGTAAATAAAGTGCAGCAAGGTGGCCCAATCCTTTTGTAGCAAAGGACAAGCCGGAACAAACTCTTATAATAGGAAAAGCGCTCCCGAGGACACATGGGAATATCGTCAAGCTAGTTTTCATCACGTTCATATGATTCGCGTTCGATACTTTGATAATTTGATATGTGGGTGGATCGGTGCTTGGGTGCTGTTCTTACTTGAACAAGCATCCCACTTATGATTAACCTCTATTGCAAGCATCCGCAACTACAACAAAAGTATTAAGGTAAACCTAACCATAGCATGAAACATATGGATCCAAATCAGCCCCTTACGAAGCAACGCATAAACTAGGGTTTAAGCTTCTGTCACTCTAGCAACCCATCATCTACTTATTACTTCCCAATATCTTCCTCTAGGCCCAAATAATGGTGAAGTGTTATGTAGTCGACGTTCACATAACACCACTAGAGGCTAGACAACATACATCTTATCAAAATATCAAACGAATACCAAATTCACATGACTACTCATAGCAAGACTTCTCCCTTGTCCTCAGGAACGATCGTAATTACTCACAAAGCATATTCATGTTCATAATCAGAGGGGTAATAATATGCATATAGGATCTGAACATATGATCTTCCACCAATTAAACCAACTAGCATCAACTACAAGGAGTAATCAACACTACTAGCAACCTACTAGCACCAATCCCGGACTTTGATGCAAGAATTGGATACAAGAGATGAACTAGGGTTTGGAGATGAGATGGTGCTGGTGAATATGTTGATGGAGATTGCCCTCTCCCGATGAGAGGAGCGTTGGTGATGACAATGGTGATGATTTCCCCCTCCTGGAGGGAAGTATCCCCGGCAGAACAGCTCTGCCGGAGCTCTAGATTGGATCCGCCAAGGTTCCGCCTCGTAGCGGCGGAGTCTCATCCCGGAAAGTTCCTCCCTATTTTTTCTCATCAAAAGACCTCATATAGGAGAAGATGGGCATCGGAGAGCCACCAGGGGGCCCACGAGGTAGGGGGGCCCGCCCTAGGGGGGGGGGCGTGCCCCCTGGCCATCTTTATTTGTTTTAAGATGTTCCGTGGAGTTTCAGGACTTTTGGAGTTGCGCAGAATAGGTCTCTAATATTTGCTCCTTTTCCAGCCCAAAATTCCAGGTGCCGGCATTCTCCCTCCTTATGTAAACCTTGTAAAATAATAGAGAATATCCATAAGTATTGTGACATAAAGTGAAATAACAGTCTGAATGCAATAAATATCGATATAAAAGCATGATGCAAAATGGACGTATCAACTCCCCCAAGCTTAGACCTCACTTGTCCTCAAGCGAAAAGCCGATAACAATAAATATGTCCTCATGTTTAGAGGTAGAGGCGTCGATAAAAATAAATTACAGACATGAAGGCATCATGATTATTCTTATAACAGCAACATATATAGATTTTGTCATATGATTACTTATGTTCAAGTGATGATGTATTCACAATGCAAAAGTATAAATCATAAACTTTATTGGGCTCCAACAAACTATAATCTCAGTCATTGAAGCGATTGCAATTTATCATAACATCGGAAAGAGTCTATGTCAGAGCTAAAAAGCAAGTCCACATACTCAACTATCATTTAGTCCTCCATAATTGCTAACACTCACGCAATACTTGTGGTTACGGAGTTTTAATCGGACACAGAGAAAGATAGGGGCTTATAGTTTTGCCCCACAACTTTTTACCTCACGGGTAATGTCAACAATAATG
>NC_041386.1:19415497-19434672 GCF_002162155.2 Triticum dicoccoides
AAGGAAAGGTGAAGATCACCGTGACTCTTGCATAAGGTAGAAGTTAATAATAAAGGATAGGCCCTTCACAGAGGGAAGCAGAGGTTGCCATGCGCTTTTATGGTTGGATATATAAAATCTCAATGCGAAAGAACGTCACTTTATATTGCCCCTTGTGATATGAACCTTTATTATGCAGTTCGTCGCTTTTATTACTTCCACATCACAAGATCGTATAAAGCTTATTTCTCCCACACCAATCAATCATACATATTTAGAGCAATTTTTATTGCTTTGCACCGATGACAACTTACTTGAAGATCTTACTCAATCCATAGGTAGATATGGTGGACTCTCATGGCAAAACCGGTTTAGGGATATTTGAAAGCACAAGTAGTATTTCTACTTGGTGCTGAGAATTTGGCTAGCATGAGGGGGAAAGGCAAGGTCAACAAGTTAGAGGAACCATGACAACATACTTTATCTCAGATATAAGAAAGACATAACTCATTACGTTGTCTTCCTTGTCCAACATCAACTCTTTAGCATGTCATATTTTAATGAGTGCTCCCAATCATAAAAGATGTCAATGATAATATATCTATATGTGAAAACCTCTCTTTCCTTATTACTTCCTATTAATTGCAACAATGACCCAAGCTATGTCTACCAACTCCCAACAACTTTTAATCATCATACTCTTTCTATGTGAAGTCATTACTCTCAATAAGATCAATATGAACTTTTTGTTTCTTTTTATTCTTTTTCTCTTTTCTTTTATTCACCCAAGATCATGGTAAAATAATAAAGCCCTTGACTCAACACTAATCTTTATTATATATAGCTCACGGACTCGATTACATAGAGAGATCATAAAGCAAAACTCAAAACTAGATCATGCCATAAACTTTATTCTACTAGATCAAGATATTATCAAAAGGATCGAACCAAGAAAAACGGTAAAAGTAAAAGTGATAGTGATACGATACCGGGGCACCTCCCCCAAGCTTGGCAGTTTCCAAGGGGAGTGCCCACGCCTAGATACTCAATTCTTCTTTGTTGGAGGAGATGGTGGAGGTGTTGTTGATGATGCGGGCTTGTCATCCATCCTCCAAGGCATAGGTTCACCATCATAGAAAGATGATCGAGTCTCCGGAATCCTCAAATCTGCAGCCAAACTCATTCTTTTGAATCTATATTCATACTCACAGTTTTGGTTTTGAAGGTCAT
The DNA here is from genome assembly GCF_002162155.2 of Triticum dicoccoides. NCBI lineage: Eukaryota > Viridiplantae > Streptophyta > Magnoliopsida > Poales > Poaceae > Triticum > Triticum dicoccoides. The sequence goes on from NC_041386.1 coordinate 19,416,707, forward strand.
AGACTTGGGCTTGGAGGTGCTCGATCTTCTCATGTAGCTTGAAGATGGCCTCCTCAGTGTTCTTGGCATCCGGCCTGTAGTTGTTGGTGAACTCCGCGAGCATCATGTGGCTAGCATTGATTCCACGCTCCGCCATCCTTTGGCACTTGAAAACTTGTTGCTCCACTACTTCGAGCCTCGTCTCCATGCTTCCGGTCCCCTTTGGTCCCTCTTCATCGCGGATGTGCAGCAACCCATCACGCATCTCAATGGTTTGAGGGTGTCGCAGCACCTCCGCGAGGTAAGAATTGATGACCCTCTCGAAGAACTTGTCCTTGGAGGCGCTTGGGGCCGTCATGATAACCTAGATCTGTCAGAAAAACAGCTCGAAACAAAAACAGGAGATTTTTGCGTGATACGGGAGTCAAAACCTTCGGGAGAATATATAATGAATTTTTACCGACCAAAATACGTAACGTGCAAGAAAACGGAGTCCGGAAGGCACACGAGGCACTCACGAGGTAGGGGGCGCGCCCAGGGGGTAGGGCGCGCCCACCACCCTCGTGGGGCCCTCGTGTCCTTCCCGGACTGCTACTTATTTTTATATTTTTCTAAATATTCCAATATGGAGAAATATTGCCTTAAAATTGTTTTGGAGTCGGTTTACTTACCGTAATGCATGCCTATTCCTTTTCGGAGTCTGAAACGTTCTGGAAAGTGTCCCTTATGTATTCCTCTGGGGTTATGGTTTCAATAATATTGGTTTCAACATTTATGGGATTACCTGAGATATAATGTTTAATTCTTTGACCATTTACCACCTTCGAATTTGTGCCCTCGAAGTTCTTGTTTTTATGGCACCGGAACAATAGACCTCCTCGATGACGTAGGGGCCTTCCCATTTAGAGAGAAGTTTTCCTGCAAAAAATCTTAAACGAGAGTTGTATAGCAATACATAATCACCTACATTAAACTCACGCTTTTGTATCCTTCTGTCATGCCATCTTTTAACATTTTCTTTAAACAACATGGCATTTTCATAAACTTGGGTTCTCCGTTCATCAAGTGAGCTAATATAAAATAACCTCTTCTCACCGGCAAGTTCAAAATCATAGTTGAGTTCTTTAATATCCCAATATGCCTTGTGTTCTAGTTCGAGAGGTAAGTGACATGCTTTTCCATAGACCATTTTATACGGAGACATACCCATAGGATTTTTGTATGTAGTTCTATAAGCCCATAACACATCATCAAGTTTCTTATACCAATTCTTTCTAGACCTATTAACGGTCTTTTGCAAAATTAATTTGAGCTCTCTATTGCTCAACTCTACTTGACCACTAGACTGTGGGTGATAAGGAGATGCAATTCTATGATTAACATCATATTTAGCAAGCATTTTACGGAAGGCACCATGAATAAAGTGTGAACCACCATCATTCATTAAATATCTAGTGACTCCAAACCTCGGAAAAATAACTTCCTTAAGCATTTTAATAGAAGTGTTATGATCAGCACTACTAGTTGGAATAGGTTCTACCCACTTAGTAACGTAACCAACAGCAACTAAAATATGTGTGTATCCATTAGAGGCAGGAAAAGGTCCCATATAATCAAAGCCCCAAACATCAAACGGTTCAATAACAAGAGAATAATTCATAGGAATTTCTTGATGTCTATTAATATTACCAATTCTTTGACATTCATCACAAGACAAGACAAACTTACGGGCATCCTTGAAGAGAGTAGGCCAATAAAAACCAGATTGCAATACCTTATGTGCAGTTCTATCTCCAGCGTGGTGTCCTCCATAAGATTCGGAATGACACTTGCGTAGGATATGTTCCTGTTCATGCTCAGGTACACAACGTCTAATAACACCATCTACTCCTTTATAAAGATGTGGGTCATCCCAAAAGTAATGTCTTAAATCATAGAGGAACTTTTTCTTTTGTTGGTATGTGAAGCTAGGTGGTATAAATTTACCAACAATATAATTAGCATAATCAACATACCATGGAGTACTACGAGAAGTACTTATAACATTCAATTGTTCATCAGGAAAGTTATCATTAATAGGTAGTGGGTCATCAAGAATATTTTCTAACCTAGACAGGTTGTCTGCAACGGGGTTCTCAGCTCCCTTTCTATCAACAATATTCAAATCAAATTCTTGTAGCAAGAGAACCCATCTAATAAGTCTAGGTTTAGCATCTTTCTTTTCCATAAGATATGTAATAGCAGCATGATCAGTGTGAATAGTTACTTTAGAATCAACAATATAAGATCTGAACTTATCACAAGCAAATACAACTGCTAAGAGTTCTTTTTCAGTAGTAGCATAATTTCTTTGAGCATTGTCTAGAGTCTTACTAGCATAATGAATAACATTTAATTTCTTATCAACTCTTTGACCTAGAACAACACCTACAGCATAATCACTAGCATCACACATAATTTCAAAGGGTAGGTTCCAATCAGGTGGCTGAACAGTAGGTGCAGAGACTAATGCTTTCTTAAGTATTTCAAATGCTTCTACACAATCATCATCAAAGACAAATGGTATATCTTTTTGCAATAAATTAGTCAGAGGCCAAGAAATTTTTGAGAAGTCCTTAATGAACCTCCTATAAAAACCAGCATGACCAAGGAAACTTCTTATACCTTTGATGTCCTTGGGACATGGCATCTTTTCAATAACATCAACCTTGGCTTTATCAACCTCAATACCTCTTTCAGAAACTTTGTGCCCCAAGACAATACCTTCATTAACCATAAAGTGGCACTTTTCCCAATGCAAGACAAGATTAGTTTCTTCACATCTCTGCAAAACTCGATCAAGATTGCTCAAGCAATCATCAAAAGAGGAGCCATAGATGGAAAAGTCGTCCATGAAAACCTCACAAATCTTTTCACAAAAGTCAGAGAATATAGCCATCATGCATCTTTGAAAGGTAGCAGGTGCATTACATAAACCAAAAGGCATACGTCTATAAGCAAAAGTACCAAAAGGGCATGTAAAAGTAGTCTTTGATTGATCTTTAGCCGACACAGGTATTTGAGAGAAACCAGAATAACCATCTAGAAAGCAATAGTGTGTATGTTTGCATAATATTTCTAGCATTTGATCAATAAAAGGTAAGGGGTAATGATCTTTCTTAGTAGCTTTATTTAATTTGCGGAAATCAATTACCATCCTATAACCTATGATAATTCTTTGTGGAATCAATTCATCTTTATCATTAGGAACAATAGTAATACCTCCCTTCTTAGGGACACAATGGACAGGACTTACCCACTCACTATCAGCAACGGGGTAGATTATACCTGCCTCCAGAAGCTTTAGTATTTCTTTTCTTACCACTTCTTTCATTTTAGGATTCAGACGTCGTTGAGGATCACGAACTGGTTTGGCATCTGCTTCCAAATTTATTTTATGTTGACATAGAGTGGGACTAATGCCCTTAAGATCATCAAGAGTATATCCAATAGCAGCATGATGCTTCTTCGGAGTTTTCAATAATCTTTCTTCTTCATGCTCTGAAAGGTTAGCACTAATAATAACATGCTATATCTTCTTTTCATCAAGATAAGCATATGTAAGATTATCAGGCAAAGGTTTACGCTCAAACACGGGATCACCCTTGGGTGGAGGAGGATCCCCTAAGATTTCAACAAGCAAATTGTGTTTCAGAATAGGTTCCTATTTAAAGAATACTTCATCTATTTCCCTTCTTTCATTCATTAACATATCATTTTCATGGTCTAGCAAATAGTGTTCTAAAGGATCACTAGGAGGTACGGCAATAGAAGCAAGACCAATAATTTCATCCTTACTAGGTAATTCTTCCTCACGATGTTGTTTACTAAATTTAGAGAAATTAAAGTCATGAACCATATCATCCAAGCCAACAGTAACAACATTCTTTGTGCAATCTATGGTAGCATTGACAGTATTCAAGAAGGGTCTACCAAATATAATGGGACAAAAGCTATCTTGTAGGGAACCAAGAACAAGATAATAAGCAGGATATTTAGTTTTCCCACACAAGACTTCAACATCTCTAACAATTCCCATTGCTGAAATAGTATCTCTATTAGCAAGTTTAATAGTAACATCAATATCTTCTAACTCAACAGGTGCAATTTCATTCTTAATTTCTTCGTATAAAGTATGCGGTATAACACTAGCACTAGCACCCATATCACATAAGGCATGATAACAATGATATCCTATTTTAACAGAAATAACAGGCACGCCTACCATAGGTCTATGTTTATCTTTAGCACAAGGTTTAGCAATTCTAGCAGTTTCACCTTCGAACTGAATAACATGTCCATCAATATTATTAGACAAGAGATCTTTAACAATAGCAATATTAGGTTCTACTTTAACTTGCTCAGGAGGTGTATAAGTTCTAATATTGCTTTTACGAACAACAGTTGAAGCTTTAGCATGATCCTTTATTCTAACAGGGAAAGGTGGTTTCTCAATATAAGAAGTAGGAACAATAGGATCATTATAAGTGACAGTCTTTTCTTCAACTTTAATAGGTGCAGCTACTTTTACCTCTATGGGAGGATGATATTTAAACCACTTATCCTTAGGGAGATCAACATAAGTAGCAAAAGATTCACAGAAAGAAGCTACTATCTCAGAGTCAAGTCCATATTTAGTGCTAAACTTACGGAAAATATAGGTATCCATAAAAGATTTAACACAATCAAACTTAGGTGTCATACCTGACTCCTTACCTTCATCGAGGTCCCAATCTTCAAAGTTGTGTTTAATTCTATCCAATAAATTCCATCTGAATTCAATAGTCTTCATCATAAAAGAGCCAGCACAAGAAGTATTGAGCATGTTGCGATTGTTTTCAGAAAGCCTAGCATAAAAACTTTGCATAATTATTTCTCTTGAGAGATCATGATTGGGGCATGAATATAACGTTGATTTAAGCCTCCCCCAAGCTTGAGCGATGCTTTCTCCTTCGCGAGGACAGAAATTATATATATAATTGCGATCATGATGAATACGATGCATAGGGTAATACTTTTGATGAAATTCCAGCTTCAATCTTTTATAGTCCCATGATCTCATATGATCACATAGCCTCTACCATATCAATGCGTCTCCCTTCAAAGATAAAGGGAAGACCTTCTTCTTAGCAACATCATCGGGTATACCTGCAAGCTTAAATAATCCACAAACTTCATCCACATATATTAAGTGCTCATCAGGATGCTTTGTTCCATCTCCTCTAAAAGGATTAGCTAGAAGTTTTTCCATCATAGCCGCAGGAAATTCAAAAGGAGTTTCATTTTCAATAGGTTCAGTAGGTTGAGGAGCAACTCTTTGCTCTACTGGACGGGGTGAAGATACCCCGAACAAACCCCTCAGAGTATTACTTTCCATAGTAACAAGTGACAGTAAATTTCAGCACACTATATAAAATTTCCTTACCAAATTCCACCTACCAAAGGAGCTACACTCCCCGGCAACGGTGCCAGAAAAGAGTCTTGATGACCCACAAGTATAGGGGATCTATCGTAGTCCTTTCGATAAGTAAGAGTGTCGAACCCAACGAGGAGCAGAAGGAAATGATAAGCGGTTTTCAGCAAGGTATTCTCTGCAAGTACTGAAATAAGTGGTAACAGATAGTTTTCTGATAGGTTAAATTGTAACGAGCAACAAGTAACAAAAGTAAATAAAGTGCAGCAAGGTGGCCCAATCCTTTTTTAGCAAAGGACAAGCCGGAACAAACTCTTATAATAGGAAAAGCGCTCCCGAGGACACATGGGAATATCGTCAAGCTAGTTTTCATCACGTTCATATGATTCGTGTTCGATACTTTGATAATTTGATATGTGGGTGGATCGGTGCTTGGGTGCTGTTCTTACTTGAACAAGCATCCCACTTATGATTAACCTCTATTGCAAGCATCCGCAACTATAACAAAAGTATTAAGGTAAACCTAACCATAGCATGAAACATATGGATCCAAATCAGCCCCTTACGAAGCAACGCATAAACTAGGGTTTAAGCTTCTGTCACTCTAGCAACCCATCATCTACTTATTACTTCCCAATGCCTTCCTCTAGGCCCAAATAATGGTGAAGTGTTATGTAGTCGACGTTCACATAACACCACTAGAGGCTAGACAACATACATCTTATCAAAATATCAAACGAATACCAAATTCACATGACTACTCATAGCAAGACTTCTCCCTTGTCCTCAGGAACGATCGTAATTACTCACAAAGCATATTCATGTTCATAATTAGAGGGGTAATAATATGCATATAGGATCTAAACATATGATCTTCCACCAATTAAACCAACTAGCATCAACTACAAGGAGTAATCAACACTACTAGCAACCTACTAGCACCAATCCCGGACTTTGAGACAAGAATTGGATACAAGAGATGAACTAGGGTTTGGAGATGAGATGGTGCTGGTGAATATGTTGATGGAGATTGCCCTCTCCCGATGAGAGGAGCGTTGGTGATGACGATGGTGATAATTTCCCCTCCTGGAGGGAAGTATCCCCGGCAGAACAGCTCTGCCGGAGCTCTAGATTGGATCCGCCAAGGTTCCGCCTCGTGGCGGCAAAGTCTCGTCCCGAAAAGTTACTCCCTATTTTTTTCTCATTGAAAGACCTCATATAGGAGAAGATGGGAATTGGAGAGCCACCAGGGGGCCCACGAGGTAGGGGGCGCGCCCTAGGGGGGGCACCCCCCACCCTCGATCGTGAGAAGGGTGTGGGCCCCCTGGCCTTCATCTTTGGCGAGGATTTTTCTTTATTTCTTTTAGGACTGTGATATTTGGCACACATGTGCCATATAAGCAAAACTGCCACACCTCTATTTCTTTCATTTTAAAGTACCATATGATCCCTCGTTCTTTGACCTCGCCTCTTCCCAAATGACCCCGCAGGCTCGCCTGAGAAACCTGCTTCTCCCGCACATCTCGGGCGCTCACCCCCGAGAAAACTGCCACTTCTTCACGTCTACCACATGATTTCTCCTCAGGACAAAGTTACCATGATATTCATATGCAAGTTATCAGGCCTGTGTTGCATAACTTACCGTACTATTTACATAGAACGTATCAGGTACTATGCTTCAACAACTACACCCTTTCAAAGTTACCACTGTGTTTTGTACACAAGTTATAAGGTCTTCGATGTGTAAAATACCGTGGTACTTACACATAAGTTATCAGGGTATATGTACATCAACCTCTCCCCGGTCAAAGTTACCATGGGGGATTGTACATGAGTTACCGGGTCTACGGTTCGTATATTATCATGGTACTTGCACCTAAAAACCTGGGTGTGTTTCGGTAGCTTTTCTCATAGGTTAAAAATTACCATGATGTTTTTGCGTAACTTATCACGCCTATAGCACGTGTGCCCCTCATGACACTAAACATTATGTGACTTTCCCGTGGCACGCCATGTGTTGTGTTCATCCAAGAGGCCCACGCGCGAGGCGAGTGTATGTTTTTAACAACTTATACATTTTCCTTTGGTAAAAAAGTTATCATCATGTTTATATTGCAAGTTATCGGTTATGTGGTGCTTATATTATCATGTTATTTACACAAAAATTATTGGGGATGTTTTGAACAACTTTTTCCCGGGGCAAAAAGTTATCATGGTGATTCTAGGTAACCTATCAAGCCCGTAGTGCTTAAAATATCATGCTATTTACATAAAATTTATCAGGGATATGTTTCAGCAACAAATTCCCCCCCCCCCCACGGGTCAAAAATTTATCATGGTGTTTAGTTATCGCAGTGCATATGTTTTCATACTATTTACACATAAAAATGCCAGGGGAGGGAGGTATACTACCATGCTATTTACACAGAAGTTACCGGAGTATCTTTAAAAAAAATTCCCTACGGTCAAAGTTACCATGGTGCTTCTACTTCAGTTATCAGATGTGCGCTGCATATATTACCATCTATTTACACATAAATTATCAGGTATCTTTTCACATTTGTTTTCCCCAATGGTTAAAGTTACCACGATGTTTGTATCTAAATTATCAGGTCTATGGCGTGAATGTTATTGTACTATTTACAGAAATTACCGGGGGCGGGTTTAACAAATTTATTCCCAATGATCAAAGTTACCACGATGCTTGAAACAAAAAGTTTTTCAGTGCTAACATATTAAAGGCAAAAACATGTCAAAACAGTATTACCCTTAGAATGTTCAACAATGAGTATCATAAGTGAGGTGGTTAGCTCCCTTTGTTAATTACCTGCAGACCAGAGATCAAATCCTAGTCTAAGCATTATTTTTGCTGAAAATCGAGAAGGCATGTGGGGCCATAAATGGCGTTTACAAAAATTAGGAAGGCACAAGCAGGTGTGCCCGATAAAATCGGGGAGGACGTGCGGGAAAGGAAAGAAATCGGAGGAGGACGTGAGGGAAAGGAAAGAAATTGAGAGGTCGTGCGGAAAAGGAAGGAAATCGGGAGAGAATTGATGATGTTGGATGCGTGTGGCAGTTTCGCAATCTGCCACACGGTTGCCATATACATATTTTGTTTCTTTTAAGATGTCTCGTGAAGTTTCAGGACTTTTGGAGTTGCGCAGAATAGGCCTCTAATATTTGCTCCTTTTCCAGCCCAGAATTCCAGCTGTCGGCATTCTCCCTCTTTATGTAAACCTTGTAAAATAAGAGAGAATAGCCATAAGTATTGTGACATAAAGTGAAATAGCAGTCCATAATGCAATAAATATCGATATAAAAGCATGATGCAAAATGGATGTATCATGCGACACAAAGCAGCTACACAAATCATAGTGTAGATATAACGGGAAAACCTTAAGCATCAGAGTAAAATCAGCAAAGTGGAACTTGCTGGAATATATGTGCTAGTATTGCCGGTACGGCTAGAAAGGCTTCGGATACCAGCTCTCTTCAAGTGAAGGTGCGGTACTGTTAATATCAATGTAACTCTCAAAGGCGACACAGCTCCCCGCATTTCCTTGCTATTCTTATAGGATTCAAGTGGGAAGGCCACTACAAATCCTATTCCTATGTTTACAAGATCCTACATATGGATCACATACAAATGTATCCAGGTACATTTTAGAGTGTAGATTCACCCATTTTGCTCCATATGTAGTCCATGGTGGAATCTATACAAAGACTTGTATTTAGGAACGGAGAGAGTACATATTAAAGAAGAACGGAAGAGGAACATGGTAAAGAAGAGCAAGCAGATTTTGGATAATAAAATGTTGGTTGCGCAGTGCCCACACATGATGAACCAGAACGCATTAAGAATGCAACTCCTAGCTGTCTCTCGACCAATTCAGGCGGTTGGATGAAGATCCTACGTCTCCTAACCCTTCTTCTTCCTCGTCTCTGATTCTTCCCATACAAAACACCCCACGAGCCACCGGCCGGACCACCGGCCCCCACCGCCTGTGTTCCTCCACCACCCCCACCCCAACCCCCACCCGCATCGAGTTTTCTTCGTTCGCCGAGGCCCCACAACCACCCGAACCCCTTTGATCGCACCGGCGAACTCCGGCTAGCTCTGAAAAATCGACTGACCCAATTTTGAAATTTAGTCTACTGTGATTTAACTAGTGTGGAATATAAAAGGGGAAAACCATAAGCATTGCGAGTATGGTGTTGAGCATGCCATGGCGGATCTGAAGGTGCAAACCGGACAAAGGCAACTTCACAACCAAGACAAGAAATCAGAGTAAAGCAGTGGTGATCTATTTTCTTGCTGCGATAAATAAGCTGAGCAGATACGAAAGAGTACCGTCTCTGGTGCGGCGCCGTGTACGCATCTGCTGAGAATTTGACAGTGCTGCGGTAGCGATGGCTGTCGGTGGCGTGGAAGCAGATCTAGGAGGGTAGACAGTGGCAGCGGGGTGCGATGGACGAGACAGTCGTAGGAGCGGTGCTGACAAGGTGGACGACGGCGGGGATGAAGCGAGAGGACGGGATGCAAAGATTCCGGTCCGAAGCAGTGGATGAGAGAGGTCGATCTCTTGTAATGGACAGCGACGTCGGGGTATCAGCTCCGGCATTGTGGAGGAGGACGGCGGTGGATGGGGCGGCGGACGGAGGAGGGTGGGGTGGAGAGGGTGTTTTGGCGCCCACGGAGTACGAATGGGGAAAAGTGAGGTAGAGAGGAAGGGGGAACCATGTATTCAGGGTGCACTTGTCTCAAATGTGAGGAAATTTACAAACTTAGCCCCCATTTCAAATTTCTACTACATCACAGCAACACTAGTCGGTTGGGGATAGGACGGTAATCTCGCATACACCGAATATTTGCCGATGAGAGTTTGTTTTTGGCGCCCACCATGTATGAATATGAATCGGGGAGGGAGTCTATTTCGGCCGAGGACACACCGTGTTTTGGCGCCCACCGTATATGAATCCGGGTGAGAGGCGGTTACGTCACGTTTGGGTGAAATTACAAACCTACCCCTATCGAAACCTATAGAAATCCAGCATATAGGCTTTGCGTGGCAGGGATAGGCAGTAGTGATTTCCATCTCGCAGATTTTGGTTTCGGGCGGTTACTGCAACTTTCCCCGCTTCGTTCAAATTTTGCAGAGTGCATGTTTACCGTGCCAACTCAATTCGAATCCCGTTTGTATTCTATTTTTTTCGGGCGGGATCCATTTTCAATTGGAATTACATTCTATATACATCATTTTTTGTATATACTTTCAAAAGCACAACACCATTTATACATAAATATGGTTTACAAATGGCATGATCTCAGATTCATAAGGTTGTATCCATCAATTTGGATTTTCAAATATTTGAAAGCACTTTATGTTGAAATCCAATGTATGCATTCCTCGCTAACTGTCTCCAATTAATGTGTGTTTCATGCGGGTTTTTTTACTTATCAAACATGTAAAATGTGTTTCACACACGCAACATATAGTGTAATCCCGTTTAGACATTAATTGCATATAAACCATGCATTGTTTGTAATTGAAGAATCTATGGATCACCAATATTGATAAACTATATAACATTACACGTGTGCCCAAATTCAAATGAATATGCATGTTTGATACACCAATTTGCGTTATGATATTATCGATGTCGTGATCTCCAGTTTAAATATTTGAATCCCCTTTAATCCAGATATTCGTCTCATATAGCTATCACTCATGCTTATATAGGACTATCTCTCTGGACCTATATGCGTTCATCGTCTCTCAGGTATCTCTCGTGCTACCTGTATGTCGATAATGATCTTTTATCTTCGTACACACTAACGGTACTCTCTCCCTCGACCTTCATCACTCTATCTCTCTCTAAGTATATCTCGCCCCCTGCTATGTGTCTCTAACTATGATTCTCCATGTGGAATCTCTTTCTCTCACACAAATACAAAACTTTGTCTCCCGGGGTCTCATTTCTCTCTACTATTCCCATGTGTGCCACTCGTACACCCCTCATACAGAGATGTCTTTTGCTCCTTAGATATGAGTACCTACGACTCTTCCTCTTCAATATCTCTTTCTCACACACAAACACAAACTCTGTCTCCCAGGGTCTCATATTTCTCCATTGTTCTCTTGTATGTCGCTCACACACACCCTCTCTCCCTAGAGATATCTTGCGTTCCCTTGTATGTCTCTCTAGCTATCACTCTCGTTGTGAAATATCTTTCTCTCTCGCAGACACAAAACTCCATCTCTCTGGATCTCATTTCTCTCTGATATCAGTTTGTATGTGACTCACACGCACCCTCTCTCTATCTCTCTCACACCCACACACATAACCCAGCCTTCTGATCCACTCGACTCCTATCTCTAACGCACACTAGCTAGCATCTTTATCTTTTTATTTATTTGTTTCTCCATCAACCTTCTTTCTCGCCCTCACTCTTGATTCCTATCAGGAACACTACATAGGTTTCTCTCTACATGAAGTCAAGTGCCCTCTCACATATATAACTTCACCCTTTGAACCACCCGACGGTCATCTCCAACACCCAAACTAGCGGATGTCCCTCTAGCTAGCATCTCCATCTCTGTATCTATCTGTAGTTTCTCCGTCAACATTTCTTTCTCGCACGGAGTCTTGCTTCCTATCACCCACACTATATATGTCTCTCCATACATATGCATTTATTGGTTGGTCTCTTTTGCACAATCGTTGCGCCTCACTCCCTCTGCTCGCCATAGATGCATGCTCCAACCCACGCCACTATCTCTTAAAGACAAAAAACACATGCTCAATTGTCGGGACTTCTTCCATGCATTCTCACATGCATGCATATTGTCATACTGATCCGTCTCTCCCATGTCGTTGATCTTATGACTTATGTCGTCTTTCTTTTATCTCGATCATGCGCGCGCGCACACACACACATCCCACGTATACATGTATACCTCTCACACGTGCATGTTCAAGGTCTCTATGTCTCCATACGTAGTTAATTACCCTCAATCCTAACGCCACATCGAATCGTTCTCCTCTTTTGTGCACATAACTTCCGCCTGGATGGGTAAAACACACACTCACACTTAACCCCCGCGTCTCACTCTTCCCCTATATCCCCGAAACCAATAAGACCATCCCTTAGTTTAATTCCCGCCTACATGCACCATCGATATATAGTAGTCTTCCTTGTTGTCTCTCGAACAAACACGTTCTCTCGAAGTCGACTCATCTCATGCATATAGGTCCTAATGCGTTTTTGAGGCTAACTTTGACCAAACGTTAGAGCAGTAATATATGACATGCAACTTACACAAAGCATACCTTCAATTTTGTATGTCAAAGGAGCTTCCAATAATATAATTTGCATAGTATACATCTCATGTGCTATTAATCTTGTCAATAGTCAAAGGCTGTCTTGAAAAACACATTAGGCCCTATCACTAGTAGAAAACAGGGCTTTCGTCTAGGCCAGTTTAGCCCATTAGTCCCGGTTCAATCCAGAACCGGGACCAATGGAGCTATTTGCCCCGGTTCGTGAGCCCAGGGGGACGGCCGGGCCACGTGGGCCATTGGTCCCGGTTCGTCCGGACCTTTTGGTCCCGGTTGGTGGGACGAACCGGGACCAATGGTCCTGGCTCCTGGCCCACCACTATTGGTCCCGGTTGGTGGCATGAACCGGGACCAAAGGGTTACCTGTAGTCCCGGTTCATGCCACCAACTGGGACCAATGGTTCTGCCTATATATAGCCCCTCGCGCAAGAGCAGAGCACACTGCTCTGTTTTTTCTGGCCGAGGGGGAGAGGGCTTGGTGGTGCTCTAGCTCACCTCCTATGCACACAAGGTGTTCGATGGAATGCCCGAGCCACACTACTTAAGGTTTCTCCTCTCCAAGCTCGACCGCCAAGCTCCATTTTCCTCAATATTTATCTAGGTTTAGCGGTCCGTCACGCCCCGTCCCCGTCTTCACCGCCGTCAATCACCCGCGCCGATCTCATCGCCGGCACCACCATGGTGAGCCTCTTGTTCTTATCTTCTTTATGAAAGGAAAAATATTATTACTTGTTTGTTTAGATAGATACTTGTATTATTTTCTTACTTTTATTATTGCATCTTATATAGTGCGCCCATGGTTTTGGTATCTGCCCCCGTCGGCCCTCGTCCTGTCTATGATTCGGATGTGGTATATATTATCTTTTCATAACTATTGGTTCATTTATTGTTTATGAAAATTATGCCGACCAACGTGACATAGATTTTATTTATCTAGGAGGTTGTTGAACCGGAAATTCCAACCGACCCTATTGTCGAGAGGTTAAATTTAGTTGAAGAAGAAAACAATTTCTTGAAGGAAAAAATAAAAAAACTTAAGGAGGAGAAGATGATATTGGAGTTGCATGTTGCGGATGTCGTCGATGATCACAAGATCAAGATGGATGCAATGCGCTTGAAGATGAGAAAGATTAGAAAATATGCCATTCATACCGAGGCTTGGTATCATTATGTCATTGGATCAGTTGTTACCTTGGTTGCGATTATGATCGCATTTGTTTTCGCATTGAAATGTTTTACATAGTTTCAATGTATGGTTTAATTAATTTAGATGCTCTGCAGAGCTTTATGTTGTTAGATAAGAACTATGTATCTACTTTGGTTTTTATGTGATGATGAACTTCTATTAATTTGGTCACTTAATTATCTATTCATGATGTTCTGTAATGATTTTTGACACACTTAATTATATATAATGCATGTAGATGAACCAGCAATGGATGTACGGTGACAGACACACCTCCGAGTACATTAAGGGCGTGCATGATTTTCTCGAAGTGGCTGAGGCAAACAAGCAGAATGGTTTTATGTGTTGTCCATGCCCTATATGTGGGAATACGAAGTCTTACTCTGACCGTAAAATCCTTCACACCCACCTGCTTTACAAGGGTTTCATGCCACACTATAATGTTTGGACGAGGCACGGAGAAATAGGGGTTATGATGGAAGACGGCGAGGAAGAAGAGTACGATGACAACTATGTGCCCCCTGAATACGGTGATGCTACTGAACATCAAGATGCACCAGACGATGTGCACGATGGTGCTGCAACGGGCGAAGCTGCTGAAGATCAAGAGGAACCAGACGATGTGCCCGATGATGATGATCTCCGTCGGGTCATTGTCGATGCAAGGACACAATGCGAAAGTCAAAAGGAGAAGCTGAAGTTCGATCGCATGTTAGAGGATCACAAAAAGGGGTTGTACCCCAATTGCAAAGATGGCAACACAAAGCTCGGTACCGTACTCGAATTGCTGCAGTGGAAGGCAGAGAATGCTGTGCCTGATAAAGGATTTGAGAAGCTACTAAAAATAATGAAGAAGAAGCTTCCAAAGGATAACGAATTGCCCGACAGTACATACGCAGCAAAGAAGGTCGTATGCCCTCTAGGATTGGAGGTTGAGAAGATACATGCATGCCCTAATGACTGCATCCTCTACCGCGGTGCCTACAAGGATCTGAACGCATGCCCGGTATGCAGTGCATTGCAGTATAAGATCAGACGAGATGACCCTGGTGATGTTGACGGCGAGCCTCCCAGGAAGAGGGTTCCTGCGAAGGTGATGTGGTATGCTCCTATAATACCACGGTTGAAACGTCTGTTCAGAAACGGAGAGCATGCCAAGTTGATGCGATGGCATAGTGAGGACCGTAAGAAAGACGGGAAGTTGAGAGCACCCGCTGACGGGTCGCAGTGGAGAAAAATTGAGAGAAAGTACTGGGATGAGTTTGCAAAGGACCCAAGGAACATATGGTTTGCTTTAAGCACGGATGGCATTAATCCTTTCAGGGAGCAGAGCAGCAATCACAGCACCTGGCCCGTGACTCTATGTATGTATAACCTTCCTCCTTGGATGTGCATGAAGCGGAAGTTCATTATGATGCCAGTTCTCATCCAAGGCCCTAAGCAACCCGGCAACGACATTGATGTGTACCTAAGGCCATTAGTTGAAGAACTTTTACAGCTGTGGAATGGAAACGGTGTACGTACGTGGGATGAGCATAAACAGGAGGAATTTAACCTAAAGGCGTTGCTGTTCGTGACCATCAACGATTGGCCCGCTCTCAGTAACCTTTCAGGACAGACAAACAAGGGATACCACGCATGCACGCACTGTTTACTTGACACCGATAGTATATACCTGGCAAGCTGCAGGAAGAATGTGTACCTGGGCCATCGTCGATTTCTTCCGACCAACCATCAATGTCGAAAGAAAGGCAAGCATTTGAAAGGCGAGGCAGATCACCGGAAGAAGCCCGCCATGCGTACCGGTGATCACGTACTTGCTATGGTCAATGATTTACACGTAATCTTTGGAAAGGGTCCCGGCGGACTAGTTGTTCCGAATGACGCTGAGAATCACGCACCCATGTGGAAGAAGAAATCTATATTTTGGGACCTACCCTACTGGAAATACCTAGAGGTCCGCTCTTCGATCGACGTGATGCACGTGACGAAGAACCTTTGCGTGAACCTGCTAGGCTTCTTGGGCGTGTATGGGAAGACAAAAGATACACCTGAGGCACGAGAGGACCTACAACTCTTGCACGAAAAAGAGGGCATGCCTCCGAAGCAGTATAAAGGTCCTGCCAGCTACGCTCTTACGAAAGAAGAGAAAGAAATATTCTTTCAATGCCTGCTCAGTATGAAGGTCCCGACTGGCTTCATGTCGAATATAAAGGGAATAATAAATATGCCAGAGAAAAAGTTCCAGAACCTAAAGTCTCATGACTGCCACGTGATTATGACGCAACTGCTTCCGGTTGCATTGAGGGGGCTTCTACCGGAAAACGTCCGACTAGCCATTGTGAAGCTATGTGCATTCCTCAATGCAATATCTCAGAAGGTGATCGATCCAGAAATCGTACCAACGCTAAGGAGTGATGTGACGCAATGTCTTGTTAGTTTCGAGCTAGTGTTCCCACCATCCTTCTTCAATATCATGACGCACGTCCTAGTTCATCTAGTCGACGAGATTGTCATTCTGGGGCCCGTGTTTCTACACAATATGTACCCCTTTGAGAGGTTCATGGGAGTCCTAAAGAAATATGTTCGTAACCGCGCTAGGCCAGAAGGAAGCATCTCCATGGGCCATCAAACAGAGGATGTCATCGGGTTTTGTGTTGACTTCATTCCTGGCCTTAAGAAGATAGGTCTCCCTAAATCGCGGTATGAGGGGAGACTGACTGGAAAAGGCACGCTTGGAAGGGACTCAATAATATGCAGGGACGGATATTCTTGGTCTCAAGCACACTACACAGTTCTACAGAACTCTACCTTGGTGACCCCGTATGTCGATGAACACAAGAACAGTCTGCGGTCCAAACACCCGGAGCAGTGCGACGACTGGATTACATGTGAACACATCAGGACTTTCAGCAGTTGGTTGGAAACACGTCTCAGAGGAGACAGCACTGTTTGTGATGAGCTGTACTTGTTGTCCAGGGGACCATCTTCGACTGTAATGATTTGGAAAGGATACGAGATAAATGGGAATACATTTTACACGATTGACCAAGATGAAAAGAGCACCAACCAAAACAGCGGTGTCCGCTTTGATGCAGCAACCGACAATGGAAATGACACATATTATGGTTACATAGCAGACATATGGGAACTTGACTATGGAGTAGATTTTAAGGTCCCTTTGTTTAAGTGCAAGTGGGTCAATCTGTCAGGAGGCGGGGTACAGGTAGACCCACAGTACGGAATGAACACAGTGGATCTGAAAAATCTTGGGTACACTGACGAACCGTTCGTCCTAGCCAATGATGTGGCACAGGTTATCTATGTGAAGGACATGTCTACCAGACCGAGGAAAAGAAAAGATAAGGAAGCGAATACATCATACAATGAGCCAAAGCGCCACATAGTTCTTTCAGGAAAAAGGGACATCCTGGGAGTGGAGGGCAAGACAGACATGTCTGAAGAGTATGAAAAGTTTCATGAAATTCCCCCCTTCAAAGTCAAGGCTGACCCAAGCATCCTGATAAACGATGAAGATTATCCATGGTTACGGCGCAATAAGCAAACGACACAAGCGAAGAAAAAGTGAAGACTTTCTCTCGCAACTATTATGATGATAACATGCCAACTTTGTAACAGACGAGTATGATACCATTGTCCGTTTTCTACATGCACATGCTATGCCAACTTTTTCAGAGTTCATTTGAAAACTATGAATTTTAAAACCTCGCCAACCGAAGGGCGCTCACACCGGTTTATAAATAA
The DNA here is from genome assembly GCF_002162155.2 of Triticum dicoccoides. NCBI lineage: Eukaryota > Viridiplantae > Streptophyta > Magnoliopsida > Poales > Poaceae > Triticum > Triticum dicoccoides. The sequence goes on from NC_041386.1 coordinate 19,434,430, forward strand.
AGCAACAAAGAAAACAAAAAAAGAGTTTCCAAATTTGAAAACTAATGGCACTAACAGAAAGTTTATAATTTTTCTAAAACTAAAAGCAAAAAGAATTAAAAAATAAAGCAAAAAACAACAAAAAATAAATAATGCAGAAAACAGAACAAAAAACTGAAAAAAAAATAAAAATAGCAACAATAAGTATTTTGTTGTAAGTAGAAACAAAATAAAATAAATAAAGCAACAAAGGAAACAAAAAAA
>NC_041386.1:19435722-19441161 GCF_002162155.2 Triticum dicoccoides
GCCTCTGCCTCGCCCCGCGCCGCTTTGGTCAGGGCCGGCACCGCCCCCCTCTTCCCCCTTTTTTTTGCAAATATAGTTTTTTTCCTGATTATGTGTGTATATGTATGAGTATATATATGTATATGTGTATATCTGCTTATATGTCTTTTTTTTAGATTTTTTTGTTTTTTGCATTTTTATAAAAATGTATATATGTTCTCTGTGTATATATATGTTTTCTGTTCATAGATTTTTATTTGAACATTATTTTAAAAAAAAACAAGCAATACTACTTCATGTATTTTTAAGAAGGAAGAAGAAGAAAAAGAATGAGAGGAAAAAGGAAAAAAGAAGAGGAAGAAAGGAGAAGAAGAGGGGAGGAAGAAGAGGAGAAATAAATAAGAAGAGGAAAAAAGAAGAAAAAGAAGAGGAGAAGAAGAAAGGAATAGAGGAGAAGAAGAAAAAATAGAAAATATTCTATTTTTTCTTCTTCTCCTCTATTCCTTTCTTCTTCTCCTCTTTTTTTCTTCTTTTTTTTCTTTGATCTTCTCCTCTCTCATCGTCGATATACCCCTCCCGATAACTTCAACATGAGAGGAGAAGAAGAAAGAAAGGAATAGAGGAGAAAGAAGAAACTTTGACACGAGGGGGGGGGTACCGATACCCCCTCCCCGATAACATTATTTTCCCATGTATATGTATGTTGCTTCGTTCTCGATATAACGAGGGTGTCGAGGATCACCGAGGGGTCGAGGGTCGGGAACTAGGGTAGAGGGTCGAGGGTCGTTAAGGGGTCAAGGGTCGAAGGTTTCAGGGTCGAGGGTCGTTAAGGGGTCAAGGGTCGAAGGTTTCAGGGTCGAGGGTCGTTAAGGGGTCAAGGGTCGAAGGCTCTCGACCCCTCGGCGATCCTCCCGACCCCTTCACCCTCGACCGCTCAGCGATCCACGACCCTCTACCCTACCGCGGGCGTCGATGCCCACGTCACTTGTGGGACATAGATGTAGTGTTCAACGCCGACCCCCTCCCGATAGCTTCAACACGTGGGGGGGGGGTCGATATTACCCCCTCCTAGCTTGAAGCGTTCTCGAGGCCACCCCCCTAACCCTTGAAGCGTTGTCGAGGCCACCCCAAACCCTAGAGAAGCAGCGTCGAGGCCACTAATATGATTCCTTATTGTGATTAGCTAGCTAGTTCTACGTTTGCCACTAATATATCCATATCTGTCATGTTTGAATAATAATTTCCATGTTGTAAATATTTGTAGAAACTATGGACACCCCCCGAGACAAAGCACAAGAAGTGTTGTTGAGGGGCATAATCGCAGAAGGAAGTGATGCCCTCTCCTCGATGTTTCTCAACGACAACGATGGTCTGGAAGGAGAGGGTGAAGAAGCAGCTGGCCCTCTCCTCATTGATTTACATGGCTCCGATGACCCAATGCCGGTGCAAGAAGGAGAGGGTGAAGAAGTAGACCATGAGGACGGCTCCGGTGATCACCAAACCGAGTCCGGTCAGGTATATATATTAGTTAAGCCTGTGCTGACTAGCTAATTGATGCATTCATTGTTTTGGTATGTACACATATTAATTAACTCTCGTCTTTGTTCTTTTTTCTAGCCCTCCGGATCGAGCACAACTTCGGTAAAGAGATGAGGCCCGAAGAAAAAGTTGAGCTCAGATGAAAAGTTTGAGATCATACAAATCGCGCGCGACGGCCAACCGATTGAACCCTACCAGACAAAGAAGGCATTTGTTGCTCAGTGTGGGGTTCTGGTTAGGGACAAGATCCCGATCAGCATCCAGCAATGGTATAAGCCTAAGAACGAAGACCCTGAGGTGTCTTATGTCAATGAGAAGCAGAAAAAGAATCTTTGGACTGAGCTGAAGTCAAATTTCACCCTACCGCCGGAGGATGATCCGGAGAAGCCAGTTATAGAGCCATTAATCAAGTCTTTTGCTCTGAGGAAGATGGCAGACCTATTCAGGAATTGGAAGAAAGACCTCAATAGGTATGTCGAAAAAAATGAGACACCAGAATTCATTGGCAAATATGAGAAGATCAGAGATGACTGGCCCGCATTTGTGGCCCACAAGACATCAGAAAAGAGTAAAAAAATGTTGGCGACAAACAAGAGAAATGCTGAGAAGAAGAAGCTTCACCATCGCACGGGGTCAGGTGGCTACCTCGTAGCCCAGACTAAGTGGGCCAAGGCTGAGAATGATCTGCTTGATAAAGGGATCGAACCAGAGACAATGAACTGGCCAGAACGTTGCCGGACTTGGTTCTTTGGGGCCGGCAGATCCTTGGACCCTATAACAGGGAAGTGCATTTGGACGGAGGAACAATTGGACATACCAGTCAAGAAGCTTCAGCAATATATCGAAGCAGCGCAGCAAGGGACGTTCGTTCCAGACAGGGAGAAGGACGAGCTCACAATGGCCCTCGGCAATCCTGAGCACCCTGGATGGACACGAGGCACGCCAGGCTCCGTTTCGTGGAAGGCTAGATTTCCGGACGCAGGGGGTTACAAAACCCACGAGAGGAGGAAGAAACTGGAGCAGAGCCAACTGCAGTCGCTGCACGAAAGGGTAATGGGGCTAGAGGAACGAGAAGCAGATCGCAGCAAACGACCTGCCGAAGCTTCCCCCGAAGCTACCCCACCATCTCAGCAGAAAAGCAGCGTGGCTTCCACCGAGCTGCTTCAGCCAGAGCATGCCTTGACGGCTCCTGCCAGCTATCCCGTGGATGCTATCACGGATGCTGAAAATTGCCACCTTATGGCGCAATGGAGCAATTTGAAGGTCAAGGCGGCTGTTGGCTCTGTTTATCCTACTAAACCCGACTCAACTTTTCACTGCCGGCCGATTCCAGAAGGATATGCTAAGGTGATGGTCGATGAAATAACGGAGGGATTTGAGGACCTCCGGCTTGACCACCCTACCAGTGAAGGGGAGTATCGGCTGGGTTCTACTCTAAAGACTCCATGCCTATGGCGGAAGGATCTCATCAACCTTCCGAACTGGACGCCTCCGCCTCCTCCTCCTCCGGCGAGTCAGGGCACTCCGCCTCCTCCACCGGCGAGTGACGATCAGGGCACTCGGCCCGCTCCTTCTCCGGCGCGTGGCAGCACTCCGCCTCCTTCTCCGCCTGCGCCGGCGCGCCCGAGCAGCCAGCCTCCTCCTTCTCCGCCTCGTCAGCAAGGGCGGAAGAGACCTGCCGCCGCTCCGGCTTCTACGGCGCGTCGCAGTCCTTCTCCTCCACCTCGTAAGCAAGGAAAGAAGACATCCGCTCCGTCTACTCTGCCGGTGTCTAGCAGTACAGCCAAAGGCGGGAGGAGATACAGATTCGGTCCTTCTCTGAAGACTCCAAAGAAGTTACCGTACGAGAGGAGCGAGGAGGAAAACGCGAAGATCGCGCAGACCGAAGTGGATGACTGGTTTCAAGGGTTGAAAGCAAAGAGACATCCACCTCCGGAGGAGAAGGTAGATCCGGTGAAAGGGAAGCGCACTCTGGCTGCCCTGACAAAACCACCCAAGTCTCCGCCGAAAGGCAACTATGAGCGCATTATTGGAAAGGCATTTGTCGAAGCGGAGAGGTCGGGAAGTACTAAAAGTGATCAAAGGATGAAAGAACGACGAGCCGGGAAACAAATTGCCCAGCTCGGCGAACAAGCGAAGCAATCGTGCCCCCCGCTCAAGGTGCCTGCTAGCGACATCGTCGATCCGAGGATGGTGCCCGGTTATGGCAATCCTGCAGATTACCTGCCCGACAATGTACATTATGATATCTTGGAGGTGCAGATACAAAGATACGAGTACGGGAAGCCTCTCGTCAAAGATGAAAGTTCTCTATCAACGATGATGCGAAGATTGCATGATTGGTACATGAAAACCTGCAAAGAGTCTAAGGGGAGGAGTACTTTGTATGTGAGAGTTAAAAAGGAGCATGAACTCCTTGGAATTGAACTGTTGCCTATTCCATTTGAGGAGTTCTATCAGTTTTTCAATCAATTGACCATCGATAAAGCAACGGTCACCTCCTACTGTCTGTAAGTAGTACTACTTCCGTCATTAAGTCTCTCTATATAACTCAGCCCTTTCATTTGCATGTATTTATAATTATCCTCACTATATTATGCAGATTGAAGATCGCCGAATTGAAGAAAAGACAAGTGGGAGATATTGGGTTCATTAACACGTATCGATGCAACTGAGGTTCAATATCGTGCCCAAGAAACCGAGGCCAACTTGCTACGATCGTTGGAAATAAATGAACACAAAGATATAATACTCTTTCCTTACAACTTCAAGTGAGTGTTACTGTCTTGTGGCATATTCGGTTTCCTTATTAGTCCAGGTTATAGTAATGTAATATTGATGAGTTATGCATGTGTGCGCAGCTACCACTATATTCTCCTAGAGATTAAGCTTGAGAAGGGAGTAGTAACTGTCTTAGACTCCAAGCGAAAAGATCCCAAGGAGTATGCGGACATGACTGAAATGCTCGAGAAGTAAGTTAAATCGATCATTATCCACCATATCAGCAACTTTGTTCATTTCTGATATCAAGTAATTGTTTTCTTTGTATGGAAGGGCTTGGAGAAAATTCACCAAAAAAGCTCCGGGACTACCGAAGAAGCTGCAATTTAGGCACCCGAAAGTAAGTACTATATAGTAGCATATTCCAGGCATCTCCTAGTGATTCAAGCGCTAGTTTCATCAATACCATTTAGCATGCTTGCTAATTATTACTTTGATTGACCTCTATTTCTTGTAAAGTGGTTGTGGCAGGAACAAGGGAATGATTTCTGTGGATACTACATTTGCGAGTCCATCCGCCACACGACCTGTGAGCGGGGCTACTCCGACAAACAATATGAAGTGCGTAAATAACAATATTCACAATTTTATTTTATTACCATCATTTGTGTTGAGTTTCATTCATTCATATATATATATATATATATGTATTGACCCCCTTCTTAAAATTAGATGTTTCGGATGCGGGATGAACTCCTAGCACCAGATCGCATGCGAGCAATTGAAGAGGAATTGGCGGCATTCTTTCTTGACCACGTGATCGCTGAAGACGGAGAATACTATGTGGACCACGCACCCGTATTTTAGGAGATTATATATTTGTAAAAGATAATTATTGTATATATGTAGCCGGTAGTGTCGGATAGATATACGAGAACTTGTTTGTTCGACCAATCTCTCGGAGAAGGAGAGGTGGTCGATATCACTTCTCTCTGTATGCATATATGTTCATGACGATCTTCTGTTTGCTTACTAGCTAGCTAGTGTGTCTAACTAGTCCTCTCTATACGTATGTATGTATGGTACATAGCGTCGACCAAGCATGGACAAAAGAGAGGACACTTCTCTCTATTAATTAGCTAGCTATAGCACAATATATGAAACACCTAAATTAACCCCCCAAAACCCCCCAAACCCCCC
>NC_041386.1:19441534-19551196 GCF_002162155.2 Triticum dicoccoides
AAAAAAAACAAAAACCCCAGCCACAGAAATGCTGACGCGTGGATGCCTATTGGTCCCGGTTGGTACCACCAACCGGGACCAAAGGCCCTCCTGCCTGGGCTCAGCGACAGGCCACGTGGAGGCCCATCTGTCCCGGTTCTGGATTGAACCGGGACTAAAGGGTCAGGGCATTAGTACCGAACCTTTAGTCCCGGTTCATGAACCGGGACTAAAGGCCCTCACCAACCGGGACTGTAGGCCCTTTTTCTACTAGTGTATATAGATGGAAGGAGGGAGTAGGTCCCATGCAAAAAATGAGAATAAAATTCAAACATCCGGGCATCGTTGCTCGGTCGATAACATTGAGAAACTTGGTTTTAAAATCCTGAAACTTGGCATGGTGTCATGTCATGGTAGTACCATGCCGTGGTAAAAAAATTGGCCGAATAGGAACAAATTTTGGTATAAGCTTCTTGCAAATCGGAGCTTCTCTCAAGAAGGCTCGTGGTTCTGGGAGGGAACGTGTCACATTTGTGTGCATAATTCAAATTTGAAATACAAGCATATGTTCCAGTGCACCAAAGTTGGTTGAAAAATCACATGTGTGTCCTCGGGTAAATTTCTAGGTTCCATGCAAGAAATGGGAATGAAATTCAAAATTCTGGGCATCGTGGCTGGGTTGGAAACATTGAAAAACTTAGTTTTTTAACTCCTGTAATTCTAAAACACGCATGAAAATAATGAAACTTGGCTTGGTGCCATGACATGGCACCAACATGCTGTGGTAAATTTGCAGTCCGATTTGCGAAGGCGCACACATTAACAATCAACAAAGTCATTGTGGAAGAAGTGCTGTCACGTTACAATCGGAAACACAAGTATTATTGAAACCATGGGCGTTCTACATACTAGTACCATTTACGTGCCGCCACATGTCCCCTTTTTTATTAGCTAGGAGTCGACGTGCAGGGTAGCTATTTGAGTATGAGAGGCGTGCGATCAGACCCCTGCGCGTGCTTATCAGGAGGAGAGCCCTTTGACCTCCATCTGCCATCCACCTCTCTCCCAAGGTCTCCATTAATGGCACCCGAGCCTCTTTTTAATGGCATGGCTATGTCTCACTCGACTGAGATTTAAGAGAGAGAAAACAAAAACTGAATGCACAGATCTTGATGTAAGATCCGACGGACCTATATAGCATCTACTGCGACTTATAGCAAGATTGATGAATATATAAGGACGATTAAAAAAAATTGATCAAAGAAGGGCTTGCCCCTTCCGATTTTCATTACTGAAAACCACCACAATTCACAAGAAGTTCAGCACAACTCCAGCCTAACACGCATGACTAAAAGCTACCAGATTGAAATCGCAACATCCCAAGAGGCCAACAAAGGCCAAACATCCGTGCTAGAACCCAACAATTCACAACCACCGACACAATCCACATCCTAAACCGATTATTACATCAAAAGAAACCAAGAAACTAGTCTCCGCGGCGAGCGGCAATGAGCTCTTTCGTGTCCTCAAGACGCTGCTTGAGAACATCCACGGATTCCTCCACCAGCCTTTGGCGCTCGTTGCGGAGCATGTCATTCCCGTCCATAAGTTTCTTCAACAAGGCACTAGTCTCCTCCTGCAGGTCTGCACTTCAGACGATCTTCTCCCTCAGCAAGTCGCGCTCGGCCCGGAGCCTCTCCCTGGTGGCAATCTCTCGACCCAGAACTCACGCTGGCCATGGCAGATGCAAGGGAAGGATGCTGAATGACTTGTTTGTTTTTGTGGATGAGGAGTTGAGGAGGAATGTGCAGTCATCTTGGCATACTAGTATTTATAACCGAGTACTAATACGCTCCTAAGTGGGAAACCTTTTAGGTTGTGATCGGTGTGAACAGGTTTCCAATTCAATATAGCATGGAGTAATTTGGAATGTGACGAGACGCAAGCTCAAAATTTATTGACGGTTCTAGTTTCGAAGTGCGGCACTATTCCCGGATGGAGTACTTCTTTTTCTACTCCCTCCTTTCCGGTTTTATAGGGCTTATCTCAAAATTTTAGTTTTTCCATTTTATAAGGCTCAATTTGGTTGTCCGCAACACATGTTTAGATTCCAAGGTGCATTAAATCATTGCATGCAAGTATTAAGAGCAAATTGACCAATGCATGTACTTTATGCATGCATGCATTGCAATTAATGCATTAAACCTATCTCTCATGACTTCTCGCACGCACCATCGTGCCACCCACAAAAACTTGTACTCTGAGTTTAGTAGTACGTTATACAGGAAGAGAAGAGGTGCACGCACACACTCGTCCTCTCACACACGCATCTATTTTTTCACGAAAAGGAGGATGATGACCCCCGGCCTCTGCATCTGGGACTCACACATGCAAATTATTGAAATATATCGAGTGCAGTGCTTTGATGTGTTGCATCAACTCGTACATCAACGAGAAGTTTGATTATCCTCTCCCTCGCGGACTTAACTGCACATGCCTTTGGCTGTATGACAGGTTGGCCACACACCTGTAGGGCCCACCTGTTATACACGCAAAGGCAGGAGCGTCCCTCCCTTGCCCATGAGTGTGGTGGCTGGCAAGACTAGGAGAAGCTTTCGCTACACGCTCTCCCTCCCGCACGCGGTGGACATGCAGCAGTTGAATCGGTGTTAGATGGCCAGAAGCATACTGTAGTACTCCTCCAGTGCAGTAGTATTCCATCATTGTTTGACTTCCCAAAGAGGCGAAGAGCCAAGCGCAGCCCGGACGCTCGTGTGGCAGTTTCATGTGTATAGTAGTCTACGATAGCGTGTACCGTGCCTGTAAGCTTAAAATCATTGGGGTCGGCTCCATGCTATGTGGCCGTCTCAAAGTTTTTAAAAAAATAGTCTTCTGGCCCTACCCGAAAACTGCCGTGCGTACTGCCCGGGAAAAGCCCCACCCTCAACTTTTAACTACGCGAAAACAGTTCGAGCTTGTTAGTTCTATATAAATACAATACTTACTGTATGTTTATTCATCCGTGGGGTTGTTCAATGAATGGAGGGGCGGGGAGCACAAGTGAACAATACGGTAGTACTACTAGTAGTAAGTAGGAGTCGTACAGTAGTCACCTTAAATAGAGAGTTTCTTTTCTTTAATGCCACGTACACAAATTGAAACGCTTGTTGTGGAGAGAAAAAAGATAATCACTCCACTATATATGGACACAGGGGCCTGAGCGCTTGCTTTACTAGGGTTGCTCTCTTCATTCTCTCATCCTCTCCAGATATAAACAAGACAGCAGTAGAGACATTTTCTCTCTGCTCACCGCTGGTCACAGACCCGATTGGATCCCTTCGGCCGGTGTGTGTAGAAGACTAAAAGGTGCATCGTTCACGCGGTCATCGCCGCCGAGGAAGGAAACCCACAGCTGCCGGAGGGGCCCGATCCTCTGCCCGTGTCGTTCTCTCCGACACATGGCTGGCTCGGGAGGTCCTCACCCCCTTCTTCCTCCCTGACGTATTGTCCGTAGATCCGACCTGCCGCCGCCGACATCCCGACGACCCTCAGGTATAAGTTCTTCGAAAGCGGCCTTGTTCTACTGCCCCAGCTCCCCACGTGTCTGCATGTGCATCTTTTTCTAGTCCCATCAGCTCTTCCAAAGCCACCTAAATTTTTAGTATTATTAGAGGTAAAGCTACTTCATGCATTCGAATTTAGGGCTTTGTTCAAACAACGAAGAAAGGGGGGAAAGTTGTAGCATGAATCTAGGACTTGATTCAAAGAGGAAATAGTATGGTGAAAGTAGTAGAGACCGGATACCCAACCGGTCTCTTGATTGAAAAGGGAAATAATGGGAAAACGCAGTACAAACTGGATAAGGAACAGATCTATTATTGGTTGAAAAAAGGATAGAAAGTGGCGGCTGGTGGACAAGTCAACAGAGTATGTCCATGATTATATTTGCTTCCATCACATAGTAAAAGGTCTCCAGGATTAGATTTGCTGCCCTCACATAGTAAAAGGTCTCAGGATTAGATTTGCTGCCCTCACATAGTAAAAGGTCTCCAGGATTAGATTTGCTGCCCTCACATAGTAAAAGGTCTCTAGGATTAGATTTGCTGCCCTCACATAGTACAATGGCACTCCTGCTGTTTTCCCTAGTATGATAAGTAAGTTGCTCCTTTACGCTGCTGAGTGTCCTGGTGTCCCCACGGTCCCATGCCCTTAAACCAACTCTTTAGTTGCTGTTGATTTATTGTGTCTGGTAAACAAGCAATGCCACCATTAAAGTAATCCCATATTTGAGGAATCTCATTGTTGATCGTAATGCTTCTGGTAACATGAAGCATCGCTGACGTTTTAAAATTTCTATTGTCCTTGCGAGATTGCCATGAACATAATTAAGATGCTTCTTTTCATTTTGTATATGTTTCGTATATTCTTATTGACCAGCAACTCTTTACTTTCTATCTTTTTGTGCAGATAGGGATATCCATTTCACCTTGTTGCTATTGTGACCTTTTGGTGAACTGCAAAAAACACTTTTTTGGAATGAGTGTCTTGTGCAGTTCAACTAAAATGTCACGTGGGAAACATCTCTCAATTTGGTGGAACTGCACAAAATGGTGATTAGAGTTTCCAAAATCTCCGTCAAGTTCTGCTGGTAATCTCGTGCAACATTTTATTAGCCTTTGCAAGATGGAGCCGTCACTGTCACCACAATGACACTTTATTTTAGTGGAACTACACAAAAGGATAAGAAAATTATAGTTGCACCTTACATGAGCCGGACAGCCAACCTTAATGTTCCTCAATTTTAGTGCAACTACTAAAGAAAAACCTGCCAGCTCACAAGAGCAAGTACTTCTTGCTAGCTGAATGATGCAATCTTTGCTTCATTTCAGGTGAACTGCAGAAAAAGGCGCATGAATTGAATCATGAAACTCCAGGCAGACCTCATCCAAGTAGAGCTGGAGGTTGAGTTCAAGGAGGCCACTATTAAAGCGAAATCATGCTCTCCTGTCTCCTTGTTTGTGCTATGCAAACATGCTGTGCAAACAGGAATACTCAACTACAGATGTTGTGACGGTCAAGAGCATTCGCCAAGTTCTTCGATTGTATGAGATGGCTAGCCAAGATGGATTTAATCCCGATATTCACTTTATCAAAAGGCTCTAATGGGTTGGTTCTGAATCTTGCAAGCTGGGAATCAGTGAGATGTGTAGGCATCTTTGTTGTACTTATTATTTGGATCTTATTTGTTGGTTCTAAATCTTGCAAGCTGGGAATCAATGAGATGTGTAGGCATCTTGATTATACTTATTATTTGGATCTTATTTGTTGGTTCTGAATCTTGCAAGCTGGGAAACACGACATGATGATGCAGAGGACAACAACCATAACAAATAGTTCAAACTCGGTAGTATTATCTTTGTGAAAGTGCGACAAATGTGACGATCATGTGCGTCTTGAGAATAATAATTCTAATTGTTGTGTATGTTGATCATGTAGCACTGGTAGAACGAGCGAATGCATTGCTTGTTTTAAGTACAAATTTCTATTAAAGCTAATTAAATTTAAGTAAAGTGACCACTAACTCCTGTTATTACAGTACCAATACAGACCCGCTCGTGAACCGACGTGTGGCCGAGGGTGCATCTTCTGCCGGGCGTGCAGCGGACGAGGGAGGGGTAGTAACTGTTGTCGCTTGTACACACTCAGCTTACTGTTGAATCCAGTTCCCCAAGAGCTGAAAAACGAACTGCTGTCGCCGCCTACACACTCATTCACTTGAAGAGACTCCAATGGCGATCCGAGGGGTGAGCCTGCTGGATATGGACTTCAGCAAGGAGTTCCCCTTTGAGTTCGCCGTTCAGTCCTATGGCTGCACAAAGTTGAATGTGATGTACACCAATGATATGGACTCGGTGAAGCTCTGCCTTGCCTCAGTCCTATGGCTGCACCAGGTTCTAGAGCATTCGCCAGTTTCATCGGCAGCGCCGACTGCACCTTCGCTACGGTGGAGAGAAGGAAGAACGCGATGGTTCAGCCATCTGGTGCAACAAGCTTGTCGACATCCAGAAGCAATACAAGATCATCAGCAATGGGCAGGAGAAGGACTCCGTGGTTGACCTCGCTGAGACCATCATCGACCCCTGATACGCCAACATGAAAGAAGATGACCTGAACACGTGGGAGGTACCTCTGAATCTAGCCTACATAACCTACATGGACAAGGGTGCATACGCATGCTACGACATGTACATGCAGATCTTGGACATGAGGGCGTGTCTGCTTCTCGTAACCGACGAGTACACGGACAGCCGCAGCGTCATGATCAAGCATGCCAGGAAGGTCTAGATGTTGAACTTTATCTGTTCATAAGCACCTTTATCATGTGAGTGTTTCATGCATTAGCCTATGTGTCGTAATTATCTGTTTTGTCCGAAATATTTCTTTTAAGAACCCATTAACCTGATTGCTTTTTTAGTGGCAATTTGCTTATGTATGTAAACTACTTCACTTGTCCGTAAAAGAAACTAGTTCACTCGGTTGCCGTGCTTTGAATCTCCTTCCTCCCAATATATTCCCCTCCTCAGGTGGACCCAGCAGGTCTCTGAATTTTCTCCCACTTTCTTTTTCGATGTAAACTGAGTTTTCTCCCAGTACTTTCCCCTAGAACCAACTCAACTGTCCCACGTCTAGACTAAAAAATAATAATACCCCACGTACTATTAACTCATCAAATTAAAATGATATTTTATTTCATAAGTTGAAAGTTCTTACAAAATAATAATAACAATTGTTTATATAAAACTTGGCAAGTTAACTCCTAGTGATTGCGTACATAAGCTTGCAAAGATTTTACTGACGTGCAATCATGTGTTTATGTTTTTATAACATTTCTCCGGCTAGCCCAACATGATATTTTCACCCAGCCCAGCAAGTCCGCGGCTTTCGAGAAAAATGCAAATGGGATTTAGATGGGCTGCATAGATGCTACATCATTGTTTCACCCAGCCCACCAAATGGACTAAAAAACAAATGGACTGAAAGCTGGGTCCATGGCCACAACCCAGTTTTTTTTGTGATTTGCCAAGTAAGTCGCTTTGTCAGGCCTGTTGGGCTGCAAATCTTTCAAGACGAGGAGAGCTTTCATTCGGCTGGCCAAGAAAATGGCCCATCAGTAATGAGAAATGGGTTGTACATTTTTAAAACACATCAAACCGGCAATTAGTTTCAAATATCATTTTTTTTTCATTTCGAGATTTTAAATTAAATTAATTTTTATGCGTGGAGAATTTGTTGGATTTTATATTGATATACATTTATTTTTTAAATCAGTTTGAATGTGAGTAGAAATTTCAGGATTAAAAACAGTTCGGACCGCACCGAAATATGCAAAACTTCGTATAATTTTTTAACCGTGGCCACAATATGGGATGTAATGCTAACAAAAAGAATATGGGCTCCAAAAAACCTTAAGAATTAGCAAATGGGCTGTATGCTGTTTTCCACAGATTTGAGGCTTTCCTAAAAAAAGGTTGGCGCACAAGCAGTGACTGTTGGATGGCCATCCAACGGCCGGCGTGCTTCTTCAATCTCTGCTCTTCCTGCTCCAGCCGCTCAAACAGGCGTCGGCGGGACTGCCTGCTCCCTCCTCCCCGCGGTCGGCTCTGCTGCCGCGCAGGCCTCACCACCCCATCATACTCCCATCGCTGGCCTAGCCATCCCTCTACTCACCCACACCTGTTGTTATTCTCCGACGACGATAGACGAACCAGTAAACCCTCGTACAGTCGTACTCCCCTCCATGTGGGAAACAACTGCCGAGTCTTCCCTGCCTCCGTGTCGTTCCCTTCCTAGGCCTCGCCGTCGTCCACCGCCCTCGTGCTCTCGGCGCGGCCTGGTCAATGTGGTCAACGACCGACATGCATCTGAAGTGGACTTTACGTGGAGAGGCCGACAGCTGGGTCCACGACCGCACGCAAGGAAATGCCTCCTTATTATGTGCAAAATAATGATTCCTCCACCTGACATTAGGGACCCACCAAAAGGGCCTCTATATTTCGTGAAAAAACGTTACCGCCGCTGACAGCTCAGACCCACCAGTTATATCTTCGCACGCAAGGAAGTGCCTCCTTTTTACACATAAAAAAATGAATACTCCCCCTATTAGCTGGGACCCAGTATAGTGGCAGGCTGACTTGTGGGCCTACTAAGTTGATGGGGACGGAGGGCTTTGTCAAATTAGTCAATATGCATGATTCTAGCTCCAGTGACCGTACGATGTCCATCCAACGGCCGTAGTGCTTCTTCAACCTCTGGTCTTCTTGCTCCAGCCGCCCAAACCAGCGCCGGTCATGCCTCGTGCTCCTGCCTCCCGTGGCCGGCTACGATGCGGCGGAGGCCTCACCGCCCCCTACTACTCCCACTGCTGGGCAGGCCATCCCTCTACTCACCCACACCCCATGTTATTCTGCGGCAACAGGAGCCTCACACCGCAACGAACCAGTGAACCCTCGTACTCCTCTACGCGTGGGCATCCACTGCCGCGTCTTCCTTGGCTCCGCGTCGTCCCCTTCCAAGGCCTCGCCGTCGTCCATCGCCCTGGTGCTCTCGGCGCGGCGTGGTCAATGTGGTCAAGGAACGGCTTCCATCGGACGTGGACTGTACGTGGAGAGGCTGACAGCTGGGTCCACGGTCGCAGCAAGGAAGTGCCTCCTTATTACGTGCAAAATAATTATTCCTCCACCTGACAGCGGAATCCACCGGACGGGGCACCGTATTTCATGAAAAAAATGTTTGCCCCTGACTGCTGGGAACCACCAGCTACATCTTCGCACGCAAGGAAGTGCGTCTGGGCAAAAAAAACGATTCGCCCCCTGACTGCTGGGACCCACCAGCTACATCTTCACAGGCAAGGAAGTGCCTGACAGTCGGGACCCACCTGGTCGAAGCGTACGTAGCGTTGTCATTCTGGTCGCGAACGCGTACGTACATACTGGTCGATGTAGAGGCGCGCACGTAGCATTTACACGTACGTACAACGGCCATGGTGCAAGAAAGAAAATACGGCCATGTATGTGTACATACGGGCGGGGTCTCGAACGCCTACTCGCGCATACGTACGGCCAGGGCTCGTGTACATGGCTGGGTCGGAACGGAGAAACAACGTCGTCGTCGTGTTCATGGGGAGGCAACGGAATGCGTCGTGTTCATGGGGACGCAACGGAATGCGCCGTGTTCATGGGGAGGCAACGGAATGCGGCGTGTTCATCGGGAGGGCTTGGACAGAACAGGCGATGGAAATGAGGCCTGGCGTACCGCAGAACGGAGGAAACGGCCTTGTGTTCGACCGGCCATGTTCGAAATGGGATCCTGTTCATCGGGAGGGGTCTGGCGTACCGCAAAACGGAGGAAACGGACCTCCTACAGTCGAAACGGGGTCCTGTTGATCGGGAGGGGTGTGGCATACCGCAAAATGGACGAAACGGACTTGTGTTGGAGCGCTACGGTCGAAATGGGGGTCCTGTTCATCGGGAGGTGTCGGGGGACTGATCCACGAACACCTATGGGACCGGCGGGCCGAGTCCCTTTCGGTTCGGCGGTGGCGGAGGTCGCATGAAGAGCAGATCGAGGCGAAAACACACGAGCAGTTTACCCAGGTTCGGGCCGCACGGATGCGTAAAACCCTACTCCTGCTTTGTGGTTTGTATTGAGTTCTTGCTCGGGAGCGTGGAGTGCTACAGTACACACCAGCAGCTAACGAGACCGAGCCTGAGTGTTCTCTTCCTCCGAATCAGCCAACCCCCTCTACGTTGCGCATGGGCCTCCTTTTATATGCTCAAGGGGTCACCGACAGGTGGCAACGTAGACAAGTGTAAAAATGGAAAGGTGCTGCGGTAGGTACAGCTACCTGCTAAAGTGTATCATACCTAACCCTGACGGCAGGGGACAAAGGCATTAAATGCCCGTCTGCGTCGCCTAAATAGTGCAAAAGGGACCGTCAGGGACGCCACCGCTCGCCACGATGGCAATCTTGTCAGCGCCGCTTGCCACCGCGCACCCCTGGCTGCACAGCCTCCCGCCACGTACGCCTGGAAGGGTCCCAGAGCGACACGTTGGTGGATGTGCTGGAGCGTGGGCACAGAGTGGTGGTTTGCCGCGGCAAGCGCCTTGCCGCGGTCTTTGTCTTGTCGTGTCCGGGAGCTTGTCGCTCACCGGGCCTTGCCGCGACGCGCAGCGCATCGCGGCAAGTTCCTTGAAGTGCCTTGGTTGGCCTTCCCGGCAAGCTCCTCTTGCCGGGGTCTTGAGGTGCCTTGGTTGGCCTTCCCGGCAAGCTCCTCTTGTCGGGGTCTTGAGATGCCTTGGTTGACCTTCCCGGCAAGCTCCTCTTGCCGGGGTCTTGTGATGCCTTGGTTGACCTTCCTGGCAAGCTCCTCTTGCCGGGGTCTTGTTTCCTTGGCTTGGATACTTTGTCCTTGAATGGCTTCAAAGGAACCACGGAGGACCTTGGCGGTCACCTGGCAAGCCTTGCCGCGGGATGCTGCGACTGCCCGTGCACAAGTTCGGGATACTAGGGTACCCCTACTCTAGTACACCAACAGGAGCCCCCGGGCCTGGGCCATACACGGTGCCGAGCGCTGTTGGGCCAGGCCCAAAACAGGGCACGGGCACGCGCGGCCTAGGTTACGCCGTATCTCTCTCCGTATCCACCGCGCCCTCCCCGAACGGCACGCGTTGAATGCGGTGTCGTGGGAGAGATCGTGGGTGATTTCTTTATTCGGAAATGCGGAACGTCCGCCCCCTCCCTCTTTATAAGTAGGGGAAACAGGGGAAGTTCGCCCATTCGCCCGTTGCTGCTCCAATCTCAGAAATCTCCGCCGCTCCCTCATCTTCCCAAAGCCGAAAGAGAGCAGCGCTCCGCCCCCCATCGCCACCAGCACCACCAACACCGTCGACATCCTCCACCACTTCCGCCATGGCTCCAAAAGCTGACAAGGGGAAGGTGGTGAAGTCGACCGAGGCGCAGCGGCTTGCGGCGCTGCGAAAGGAGCGGGCGGTCTTCCCCCCCAAGCTTGCCGCGATGGAGCTGAGGGAGAACTACTACCTCTTCTAGTCGACGGAGACACGAGTGCATCCGCGCACGAAGGTACTTCCCGCCGCCGCTTGGAAGAAGGCCCCAAACGGATACCCTTTCTTCGCCTTGTTCTTCTACTGCGGGCTCTGCCCGCCTTTCTCTGAATTCTTCTGTGACATTATGAACACCTATGGGTTCCACCTCCTTGACTTCACCCCCAATGCCGTTCTGACCATGGCAGTTTTCGCACATCTCTGCGAAAACTTTGTCGGAGTCCATCCCAATGTAGCCCTCTTTCGCCACTTCTTTATACCCCGAGTAGAGAGAGGAGAGCCTTTATCCGGCGGAATCGCCTGGATCTCAAGGGCTAGAAAGAAGGAAACTTATCTGGAGAGAGAATTCCGCGGCAAGTGGGAGGAGTGGAGAGCAGACTGGTGCTGGATTGACGAGGAGAACCCGCAGCCATTCACCACCCGACGCCAAACCCCAGTAGCATGCGGCAGCGATTGGAGTGACGTGGCCCCGGAAGACGACAGGCTGAAGATTGCCGTCACCCGGATCCTGCGCCTCAGGCTTGCCGGGCTCACTGTAGGCGCTGTTGGCGCCGATTTTCTTCGCCGCCGCATCGCCCCCCTGCAGGAGCGGGGGAGACCCGCCTGGGAGTTCAAGAATGCGGCAGATATCATGAGGCTGCGGCCGGGCCTCAATTTCAACTTCACTGTTCTGGAGCTCAACGCGATGCTGCAGGAGCTGTTCAAGTATGACCCCCAACATCCCGAAGTGTTCAGGTTCCCGGGGGGTGTCGTTCCGCTGTGCAACAACTCCGCGCTCGACCGCATCCGTGCAATGATGCCGCTGTGCGACTCGCATGGAATTGTCCCAACCTGGCAAGAGCCTATAGATGACGTCGTGCAGCAATTCTTTGATGGCTTGGTAGAACTGCCGATCCACCCCGACGAGAAGGATAGCCTCACTCGCGACACCACCGATGCGGAGATGACGCGCATCGCCACTAGGCTGGAAGAGGCGGCGGCAGCCGCTGCCGCGGGCGTTTTTGGATTCACCGTGGAGGAGGCAGATGCAGCAGAGGCGGCAAGCCGTGCCGAGTGAGGGGAGCCTGCCGGCGATAAAGAGCTTGCCGGGCATGGCGTCGAGTCGAGCGAGCCCGCCAAGGATACGAGCGGCTCGCTGGAAATCAACTCCTCTTCCTCCTCATCTTCAGGCAGCTCGCCGCAAGCAGAGCCTCCATCCCCACCAAGAAGGCGTCTCCGCAAGGCCGGCGACGTAGCGGAGCGGCAGGTGGGCCAACAGTCGCCGCGCCGCGTGACGCGCTCCACCGCGGAAAACACCGTTGCCGCGGTAGCGCCTCATGCTGCGACGGCAACTGGAGCGGGGTCTAGCCGGACCACCGCTTCTGCTCCTACCGCTTCTCACGCCGCGACGGCAACCGGAGCGGGGTCGTCTCAGACCACCGCCACCATTCCCGCCAAGCGGCCAAGGGAAACTACTCCTCCGTCTCCCCGCGTCGGGCGTGAGCCGGACTTCGACTTCTCCGCGTTCAGCTCCGACGAGGAAGAAGAAGAAGAGTAAGATTCTCTTGTTGTACTTGTAGTTCTTCAATCCTTGTTGTTTTGTCTTGTATCTCATTTGCTTTACTCTGAACTTGTTCCTTTTTAGGACTTTGGCCCAGAGAGCAGCAAAGAGAGCCAAGGTCCCGGTGATTGTCATCGAGGACGAACCTACTGCGACAGCAGGGGGTGCGCCCGAGACAACCTTGCCGGACCCGGCAACTTTTTTCCAGAGCAGCCCCCAGCGTAAGTATATGGTTTGCTTTCCGCTGTGAGGTGCGCATGGATATTCTGTCTTTGCTGATATCTGACTGCCGGTTTGTGTAGGAGCGGAGCAGCCCCACCAGGAGCCAAGGGAGAGTCCTCCGGCAAGGGAGAAGTCTCTGGCAAGGGAGAGTTCTCCGGCAAGGGACAGCACCAGCGCCCCCCCGACAGCGGAGACCACGACTGCAGGACCCGGTACAGGTACTCCTCTCGCTGCAAGACTTCCCTTGGATTCTTCTTTTTTTGATCTTCTTGAGTTTTTGTTGGATTTTGCTTGACTCTTCTCCCTTTTCCGGCTGTCAGACCCATCTGATACGGAGCCGATGGAGACCGAGGTTGCCGCCGATGAAGCAGTCGGTGCTGACGATCCCGCCGGCGCAGAGGCCGCCAAGGCTGTCGCCGCAGCAACTGGCGAGGGGTCCAGCGATCGCACTGATGGCCCTGAGGCCGCAGGAGCGCCAGGCGCTGCGCCGACCGCCGACCCGTCTGCCACTGCCGCAGCGCCAGGCTCCGAAGAGCCCCAGCCCGGCGTCTACTTGAAGGTCGGCGATGACGTCTTCATCAACCTCCCCTGGGCGTCAAGCTCCAGGATGCCGGTCAAGGGAGAGATCTTCGACGGGGAGGTGCTCGCTTCCGCTGGGCTGACGCTAGTTGACGCGCCAAGCAGCAGCAGCAACGAGCCTAAGGAGGAGCGACTGCTGCGGAAGTTGTTGTCGCTCTACCGCGCGCGGCAAGCCAAGCTGGAATCCCGCGAGGCACTTGTCGCGAAGGCGGGAGTGGACATCGAGAAGCGCGCGGAGGAGCTCCGGGGTCTCCACCAGGAAGCTCTCCGGTCCTTGGCAGAGGAGCGGGAGCAACTTGCCGAAGCGCAGAAGGCCTTCCTCCTCGAGAAGGCTGAAATCAGAGAGCAACAGCGGCTTGCCGCTGAGAAGCTGTCTGCGCAGGAAGGTGAGCTGGCGCAGTGGAAGGTCAATCTTGACGCCCACGAGGAGGAGCTTGCCGCGCGCGAGGAAAAATTTGGCGGAGCCCTCAAGCAAGCGGAAGATGCTGCCGCAGCCGCCGAGGCCGCCAAGAAGGAGCTGGAGACGAAGGTGGCGCAGCTGGAGGCCGATTTCACCGAGAAGGGCAAAGAGCTCAGCGCCGCCAAGGTCTCCAACGTGGATCTTGAGTTGAAGCTGACCACTTTGACCAAGACGCTGGACGGCGCCAAGGAGCAAGAAGCGGCCCTGAAGGAGGAGATCAGGGCCGACAAGGCGCTGCTGGAGAGTGCTGCCGCCACCCAGAATGCTTTCAGGGAGACTGTGGAGTACTGGATGGAGAGTCTTGTGAGTGTTGCCACAGACATTGACAGGGAGCTGGCGCAGCTGGGGATGGAGGATCTTGGGTATCCCTCCAACGAGAACCTCCAATCCAGCGCCAAGCTTGTCTTGTTCTTCAAAGGCGTGGCGACGGCCCTCCAGCGACTCCGGGAGAGGATCCCAAAGCAGCTGGCCGACGAGTCACGCAAGATCTGCGCGGGAGCTCTTTAGAAAGTGTTGGTGAAGGTGGCCTTCCGCAATCCAGGCCTCAACCTCACCAACGTCCTCAAGACCCTGCCGCCGGATGCTGATCTGGAGGCGCTCAAGACCCTTGTCGCACCCATTGTGGACAAGGTGAGCGGGATCAAGAGGATCGAGGGCGCTCGCGTAGACTAGGCCGCCCGCTTCTTCTTTTCTTGTCGCTATTTGTCATGTTATGAAAACAATCTGTTAGAGCCGCGACAAGCTATCTTTGTAATATAACTCTATTCTGGGTAATGATTGCAATGTTATTCCCTTTACTTGATTCCTCTCTTTGTATGTTTTTGCCCTACGCTTTTAGGGAACTTGCCGGTGCAGGCACCTGAGCCGCGAGCGCTGAGTGCGGGACGTCAGCAGCCTGCTGGCGGTGCTGCTACCGACAAAAAACCTTGTCGCAACCAGTTGCAGCTCACTTAAGTTGTTGAGCGGACTCGAAACAAAGTAAGGGCGCAACTAGCTACGAGTTGGTTCCTCCGCGCACAGGTTTTCCATACAAAGTACGGTCGTTCAAGGGAGATAACTTAAAAATTTTAAAAATCTGATTGCTCAAACTTTGGCAACTTAGCTTTTCTGTTGTTTGCTTCCCGGTAAGGCAAAACTTTCTTGAACGACGCCTGGTCCATACCGTTATCTTCTCCTTTCCCCCCGGCAAACCTGTGGGCGAGGGAACCTTCCTTTCCTTGAGAAAAAGAAAGAAGAGAAAATAAAGATATGGAGCCTTACGGCTCGTTATTGCTTACCGGGGAGTAGGTGCTGCACAAAGTGTCAGATCACATATGCAAAGAATAGAAAGCATGAAATTGACAAGATGTGCGGAGCACATGAGCTTTACTTATGCACGGGGTCTGCGCTCGGCTTTGTACAAAGGATTACATGCAACAGCGGCAAGACTTGTACAAAAGGTGGTTGCCGGAACAGGTTCCGACAACCGCGCCTTACGGGTAAAACTTATGAAGGCGCTCAATGTTCTAGGAGTTGCTCACCGGAACGGCATCTTTGGTCTCAAGGCGGACAGCACCAGGCCTAGTGACTCGTTTCACCCGGTAAGGGCCTTCCCACTTCGGCGTCAACTTGTTTGAATTCTTGGCGGACTGAACATGCTGAAGAACAAGGTCGCCTTCCTCGAGACTTCTGGCATTAACTTTGCGGCTATGGTAGCGGCGCAAAGCTTGCTGGTAGCGAGCAGCTCGTACAGCAGCCTGAAGACGGTCTTCCTCAAGGAGCAGCGCGTCATCTTGTCGCAGCTGCTCTTGCTCAAGCTCATCATAAGCGAGCACTCGAGGTGACCCGTATACGAGTTCCGTGGGGATAACTGCCTCTGCTCCATAGACTAGAGCGAAAGGTGTCTGGCCAGTGGCTCGATTTGGCGTCGTCCTGATCGACCAAAGAACCACCGGCAGCTCCTCGATCCAGTTTCTTCCGCATGTGTGCAGCCTATCAAAAGTTCTGGTCTTGAGGCCACGCAACACTTCAGTATTTGCCCTCTCCGCTTGACCGTTGCCTCTCGGGTGAGCAACAGAAGCGAAGCAGACCTTGGCGCCAAGATATTGGACGTACTGCATGAAGGTGCGGCTCGTGAATTGTGTACCGTTGTCGGTGATTATCCTGTTAGGGATCACGAAGCGGCAAACAATCGACCTGAAGAACTTGACTGCTGACTGTGCTGTCACCTTCCTCACTGGTTCCACTTCCGGCCACTTTGTGAACTTGTCGATTGCAACGTACAAGTACTCAAAGCCCCCGATTGCTCGGGGAAAGGGGCCGAGGATGTCGAGCCCCCAGACCGAAAATGGCCAGGATAAAGGGATCGTCTGGAGAGCTTGAGCTGGTTGGTGTATCTGCTTGGAATGGAACTGGCACGCTTCACACTTGGTTACTTGTGCAGTTGCATCCTGGAGGGCTGTCGGCCAGAAGAAACCTTGCCGGAATGCTTTGCCGGCAAGTGCTCTTGCGCCAATGTGGTGACCACATATGCCTCCATGTATCTCTGCCAACAGCTTTTGTCCATCTTCCCGGTGAATACACTTCAATTTCACACCATTGAGTCTTCTTCTGCATAGTGTCTTGTCGACAAACTGGTACATACTTGACTGCCAGGCCACCCTTTCCGCTTCTTCTTGCTCTTCGGGAAGTTCTCCTGTCTGAAGGAAACGGACAATCCGCTGTGCCCATGCTGGAGCTTGTGGCTCGACAACAAGGACTAAAGGCAAATCTGCTGCTGCGGGAACATCCGCTTCTACAGCGAGAACCTGCGGCTCTGCCGGAGCTTGACGTTTCCAGGCAAGCTTGCCGAAGCAAAACTTGTCGGGAGCTTCTGCTTCAACGGAACAAACCCTAGGGTTTGCCGGAGCAGATTTCTCCTCAGCGCAAGGCAAATCTGTTGCTGCGGGAACGTCCGCTTCTACGGCGAGAACCCGCGGCTCTGCCGGAGCTTGACGTTCCCCGGCAAGCTTGCCGGAGCAAAACTTGCCGGGAGCTTCTGCTTCAACGGAACAAACCCTAGGGCTTGCCGGAGCAGACTGCTCCTCAGCGCTAGGCAAATCTGTTGCTGCGGGAACGTCCGCTTCTACAGCGAGAACCTGCGGCTCTGCCGGAGCTTGACGTTCCCCGGCAAGCTTGCTGGAGCCAAACTTGCCGGGAGCTTCTGCTTCAATGGAACAAACCCTAGGGCTTGTCGGAGCAGACTGCTCCTCAGCGCTAGGCAAATCTGTTGCTGCGGGAACGTCTGCTTCTACGGCGAGAACCTGCGGCTCTGCCGGAGCTTGACGTTCCCCGGCAAGCTTGCCGGAGCAAAACTTGCCGGGAGCTTCTGCTTCAATGGAACAAACCCTAGGGCTTGCCGGAGCAGACTGCTCCTCAGCGCTTTTGGCGTTGATCTTGGGGACTTTGTTGGCGGCGGCTTCGGGAAGCTCTGCCGGAAAATAGTCACCAGAAAACAACTTCCTCTTCTTGCTCTGTCCAGTTGATGGCGTTACAGACGGTTGAGTTAGCTTGAGCACCAACATCCCTGGTTCCACAGGTAATTTAAGTGCGGCGCACTTTGACAGGCCATCGGCAATGGCGTTCTGAGCTCTTGGAACATGCTCCATTTGTAGGCCATCAAAGTGCTCTTCTAGCTTTCTCACTTCGTCGACGTAGGCTTCCATCAACGGACTCTGATAGTTCTTGTTTACTTGGCGGACGACAAGCTGTGAGTCACCCCTGACAATGAGCTTCTTGATCCCAAGGTCTGCCGCGATCCTAAGACCGGCAAGCAAGCCTTCATACTCTGCAGTATTGTTTGTTGCTTTCTCCTTGGGAAAGTGCATCTGGACTACGTACTTGAGGTGCTCTCCGGTGGGTGCAACAAGCAGCACGCCAGCGCCGGCGCCTTGCAGCGAAAAGGCACCATCAAAGTACATCAACCACTCTTTGCTTGCTTCCTTGACGGGGATGCTCGTTTCTGGAATTTCTTCATCTGGTGTTGGCGTCCATTCTGCTATGAATTCTGCCAATGCTCTGCTTTGGATAGTTGAAGTACTCTCAAACTTGAGGCCAAAGCTTGACAGTTCCAGTGCCCACTCAACAATCCTGCCTGTCGCTTCTAGATTCTGTAGTATCCTCTTCAGCGGAAAGCGAGTGACAACTGTGATCTTATGTGCTTGGAAGTAATGGCGCAGCTTTCGCGAGGCCATAAGAAGGCCGAAAAGCAATTTTTGCACGCCATAGTACCTTGACCTAGCCCCCTGCAGAAGGGAACTGACAAAGTAAACTGGGCGCTGCACCATTCTTTTCTGTATCTCCTCGCGCGTCTGCGCAGATCCAACCTTGTCGGGACCAGAGCTTGTCGGGGAAGCCCCTTGCTTGTCGCTGGATGCGCCTGCCGTGGTTGCTGGCTCATCATCTGCCTCCCTCTTTGGCACTAACGCAGCACTAACCACTTGATTGGTTGCCGCTATATACAGTAGCAACTTCTCTTGTGGCTTAGGTGCGACAAGTGTTGGAGCGGAGGACAAGTATCTCTTCAAGTCTTGCAGCGCAGCCTCCGCTTCCGGAGTCCATTTCATTGGACCTGCCTTTTTCAATAGTTTGAAAAACGGCAGGGCGCGCTCAGCAGACCTAGAGATAAACCTGCTGAGAGCAGCCACGCAACCGGCAAGTCTTTGTACATCCTTGACGCGCTTTGGTGCTTCAATCTGCTCAATGGCCTTGATCTTGTCGGGATTGGCTTCGATTCCCCACTGAGACACGAAGAACCCGAGAAGCTTGCCGGAGGGGACTCCAAACACACACTTCTCGGGGTTGAGCTTGAGGCTGATCTTGCGCAGATTTGCAAAGGTCTCATCTAAATCTTGAATCAGAGTTGCTTTGTCTTTGCTCTTGACCACTATGTCATCCATGTAGGCTTCCACATTTCTGTGTATTTGTGGCTCAAGAGCGACATGGACTACTCTTGCAAATGTTGAACCAGCATTTTTCAAACCGAAAGGCATCCGTATGAAATAGTACGTGCCACATGGAGTGTTAAATGCGGTCTTCTCCTCATCCTCTTCTGCCATGATGATTTGATGGTATCCTGAATATGCGTCAAGAAATGAAAGCAAGTCACATCCGGCCGTGGAGTCAACAATCTGGTCAATGCGCGGCAAAGGAAATGGGTCTTTGGGACAAGCTTTGTTAACATCGGTAAAGTCGATACAAAGTCTCCATTTCCCGTTCACCTTGCGCACGACTACAGGATTGGCCAACCACGTAGGATGGAGCACTCCTCTGACAAGGCCTGCTACTTCCAACTTCTTGATATCTTCTGCGATGAATTCTTGGCGCTCCACTACTTGTTTCCTGACCTTCTGCTTGAGGGGCCGCGCATGAGGACAAACGGCAAGATGGTTCTCAATTACTTTCCTGGGAACACCGGGGATATCAGACGGCTGCCACGCAAACACGTCGACATTCGCCCGCAGGAAAGCAATGAGCGTGCTTTCCTATTTAGGGTCGAGAGTGGCACTGATGGTGAAGGTACCACCAGTGCCGTCCTCCTTGGCGGACACCTTCTTCGTCTCTGGCGGAGCTGCCATTGTCTTCTTACACTTGCCGGTGGAGCTCGATGGTGCGTCCTCGACGGCAGCGCAGCACTCCGAAGAGGTGCGCTTGCCGGAGTGGGCATCAGAACTCTTGCCGGACTTGGTCTTCTTCTTCCCCCCGGGAACTTCAACGGCAAGTGACTTGCAATCTATTGCGGCCGCCGCTTCCCAGTAGATCTTGTCGGCGCAGATAAGAGCATCCTTCTTGTCCCCGGGGACAGAGATGACGCTTATCGGGCCTGGCATCTTCAGCATGTTGTATGCATAATGAGAGGCTGCCATGAACTTGGCGAGCGCTGGATGGCCGAGTATCCCATTGTAAGGCAATGGAATATCAGCAACATCAAAAGTGACCCTCTCAGTCCTGAAGTTCACCTCGCTGCCAAATGTTATTGGCAACGTGACCTTCCCCTTCGGCTTGCTCCTTCCTGGGTTGATTCCTTGGAATGTGCCGGTTTCTTCGAGCTCGCTGTCAGGGATCTGGAGTTTCTGGAGTACAGTGGAGGAGATCAGGTTCAAGCCGGCCCCGCCGTCAACTAGCATCTTAGTGACCTTGAGGTTGCGGATAGTTGGTGAAACCAACATCGGCAAGCATCCGAATGTAGTTGTGCGATTAGGGTGGTCCTCAATATCAAAGATGATAGGCGTGCTGGACCATTTCAGAGGTTTGCGTGATTCGACGGGTGGTTCTGCCGCATTGACTTCCCGCACCCACTGCTTGAGTTGGTGGTGCGAAGTATGCAGAGTAGCACCTCCGTCAACGCACAAGACCTCTGTGGCTTTCTGGAACTCCTGCTCACTGGTCTCGACATCATCCATGTCTTCGTCGTCGTCATCTTCATCCTTGTCGCGGCCGCGGGGAGGTCTGTCTCCTTGGTGCTGCTTGGCCTTGCCGCGGCGTCCTCCCCGGCCGGCGCGCTTCTTGCCGGATTCTCCAGCGCCACCTTGGGCCCTCTCCTTGTCGCGTCGCTGGTATTCAGCCTTTTGCTGCTGGACAAGCTGCTTGACCTTCTTGCAGCTTTGGAGGTCATGGCCCTTGGTGCGGTGGATCTTGCAGTACTGCTTGTCGGTGCCGTCCTGCTTGTCGGCGACCGCCACAGCCTGGCAGTTGGTGCATGCGGCAATCTCCTTGCCGGAGCTACCAACTTTGGCTTTGTTGGCGCCACCTTCGTTGCTGGACTGCTCAACAACTAGCACATCTTTGCCTTTCTTCTTACTATTCTTCTGCCGCCGGTTTTTCTTTGCCGGGGCAGCATCCTCGCTATCAGATCCTTCTGCTCCTGTATTTTCTCCGGGGAGTTTCCTCCCTTCCTCAGCACGTGCACACTTGTCGGCCAGGGCATACAGCTCACTGACGTCTCTGATCTTGCACATCGCCATCTCCTCCCGCATCCTGCGGTTACACACGTTCTGATGGAACGCGCTGATGACCGCGGCAGGGTGGACATCTGGGATGTTATGCTGTACACGGCTGAATCTCTGAATGTACTTGCACAGGGGCTCTCCTTCCTTCTGGGCGAGCAGGTGAAGGTCATTCTCTTGGCCATGAGGTTTGTGGCCGCCTGTAAAGGCGC
This sequence comes from Triticum dicoccoides, assembly GCF_002162155.2. Lineage (NCBI taxonomy): Eukaryota > Viridiplantae > Streptophyta > Magnoliopsida > Poales > Poaceae > Triticum > Triticum dicoccoides. The sequence goes on from NC_041386.1 coordinate 19,462,610, forward strand.
CGACAAACTGATGGCATAGGTATGCCCAGGAGGATATGGAGTTGTCCCGGCAAATGCATGAGCCAGGACCTGACGTTGGGCTTGAGCACCAGCAGGAAGTAGTTGGCAAGGATCTTGTTGTCCCGCCCCCCGGCAGCCTGCACCGCGATGGTGTAGATGCTGTGGAACTCCAACGGATGCGACTTGCTGTAGTACTTCTTTGGTACGTCTGGCTTGAAATTCTTCATGCTGGGCCACTGGACTTGCCGCAGCTCACGAGTAAACGCACGGCAACCTACCGTGTACGGCAAGTCGCCTGGTTCCCCTGGCGCATGCATGTCGACAGAGGGCCCAGCGCGCTGGTCTGATTGACGTCGCGCTTCTCTTCGGCGCTTGATGCGAGTACGAGCGTCTTCTTGCTGTCATTCGTGAAGAACTTGGCGCTGATCGCGACGAGCTCGTGGATCTGATGACGCGGTGGAGTCGCTGTCGAGGTAGATCCGGCGAGTTGGCGATCTTGGCCTTCGGGGCGGAGAGTGCACAGTGGTTGCACCCCCACCGGTCTTGTCGCCACCGGCTCATGCCTGGCTGACTTGCTATGGCTGCGACGTGCTTGGCTGCCGTTGAGTGTCGCCGTTGGCGAAGCCGATGAGATTCTGAATGGTGGCCCTCCAATCGTCGATCTTGTCTGCCGTTGGAGGGTAGTCCAGGAGTATTTGAGCTCGCGCCAAAGCTTCTGCTGGAGTGGCGGCTGGCGGTGGCGAATGGTGCGAGGAGCGAGATATGCTCGGACTTCTAACTATGTTAGAAGGAGCAGTATCCCGTCCAGGCGACCGTGCCTCGCTCGTGCCAGCATGCTGGCGTGCATGCTAGTCTTGAGCACTCCGAGATCCACCAGCTCAATCATGGTCCAGCAAATGCATGGTACCGTGAGTACCATGACGCTGCCGGTCCCGCGCCTCCTGAGATGGGCGCGGTGCATGCACGGACGCTGAGGTCTTGGAGTGCGCCCGGTCATTATGGGAGCCGGCCACGCCGCCGATGGGCAGCACAGCCTTGTCCTTGGACCTGGCACCACCGCGAGCTCCCTCGTCGACGCCCGTTCTTCCGCCAACGTCCGCCTCATCAGCCGTTTGCTCCGGTGGTGGTGGGGCAGACGGAGCAGCCGCCTCCGAAGCCTTCTTCTTCGGCGGCATGTCGATGAAGATGATGAAGATCTAGCTCGCGTGAATGCCAGATCTGGTTCACACAACCTCGACGCCCCCCTACCTAGCGCGCCAAAGATGTCGGGGGACTGATCCACGAACACCTATGGGACCGGCGGGCCAAGTCCCTTTCGGTTCGGCGGGGGTGGAGGTCGCACAAAGAGCATATCAAGGCGAAAACACACGAGCAGTTTACCCAGGTTCGGGCCGCACGGATGCGTAAAACCCTACTCCTGCTTTGTGGTGTGTATTGAGTTCTTTCTCGGGAGCGTGGAGTGCTACAGTACACACCAGCAGCTAATGAGACCGAGCCTGAGTGTTCTCTTCCTCCGAATCAGCCAAGCCCCTCTACGTTGTGCATGGGCCTCCTTTTATATGCTCAAGGGGTCACCGACAGGTGGCAACATAGACAAGGGTAAAAATGGAAAGGTGCTGCGGTAGGTACAGCTACCTGCTACAGTGTATCATACCTAACCCTAACGGCAGGGGACAAAGGCATTAAATGCCCGTCTGCATCGCCTAAACAGTGCAAAAGGGACCGTCGGGGACGCCACCGCTCGCCACGATGGCAATCTTGTCAGCGCCGCTTGCCACCGCGCACCCCTAGCTGCACAGCCTCCCGCCACGTACGCCTGGAAGGGTCCCAGAGCGACACGTTGGTGGATGTGCTGGAGCGCAGGCACAGAGTGGTGGTTTGCCGCGGCAAGCACCTTGCCGCGGTCGTTGTCTTGTCGCGTCCGGGAGCTTGTCGCTCACTGGGCCTTGCCGCGACGCGCGGCGCGTCGCGGCAAGTTCCTTGAAGTGCCTTGGTTGGCCTTCCTGGCAAGCTCCTCTTGTCGGGGTCTTGAGGTGCCTTGGTTGGCCTTCCCGGCAAGCTCCTCTTGCCGGGGTCTTGAGATGCCTTGGTTGACCTTCCCGGCAAGCTCCTCTTGCCGGGGTCTTGTGATGCCTTGGTTGACCTTCCCGGCAAGCTCCTCTTGCCGGGGTCTTGTTTCCTTGGCTTGGATACTTTGTCCTTGAATGGCTTCAAAGGAACCACGGAGGACCTTGGCGGTCACCCGGCAAGCCTTGCCGCGGGATGCTGCGACTGCCCGTGCACAAGTTCGGGATACTAGGGTACCCCTACTCTAGTACACCGACAGGAGGGGTGTGGCGTACCGCAAAACAGGACTCCACGGGATACTGTTCATCGCCACCGTCGACCTCCTCCACCCTCCACGGGCTCCTGTTCATCCAGCCTCCACCACGCGCTACTCCACCGGCTACTGTTCAACCACCCCTCCACCGTCTACTGTTCATCCAGCCCTCCACATCACGGGGTCCTATTCAACCACCCCTCCACGGGCACCCCTCCACCTCTACTATTCATCCAGCCCTCCACACCACTGGGTCCTGTTCAACCACTCCTTCACCGTCTACTGTTCATCCAGCCCTCCACACCACGGGGTCCTGTTCATCCACCCCTCCACAGGCACCCCTCCACCGTCTACTGTTTATCCAGCCCTCCACCACACCACGGGGTCCTGTTCATCCAGAGGCAACGCCACCGCTCACTGTTCATCCCATCGATCGGCTTCAGTTAGTAACAGTAGCAAAGGAATCGCTCGATCGGGTTCAGTTTACAGCCATCGATCGATCGCTCGGGTTCAGTAACGCATAGCCTACAGTGCAATTGCTCGGGTTCAGTTAGAGCCCAACGCCTCGCTCGGGTTCAGTTAGAGCCAACGCCTCGCACACACGCGCATATGTGTACAAGAGAAACGCGCATCGCTCGGCCCCCGACCTCCCACCGTTACCGGGAACTCCCCGAAATTTTCCTCGCCCTCACTTCTACCACGGTTTTTTCCGTCATGGACGGCCCAAAGAATGTCATGCAGCTGCTTCTCCGGCCTTCCCAGGACGAAAGGCCCATTTTCTGTCATGATTTTTTGTCATAGAAGTAGGAGCCCACCACATCTATGATGATACCGAGTTTTTTCACAATTATCGTCATAGAAGTGTCATATGTATGACAGAAAAAAATTTCATTCGGCCCAAAATGTCACGGATGTGTCTTTTTTTGTAGTGTTGGAGCGTCTTGTATGGTTTGAGTCTTTTCTTTTTAGTTTGCCACAATCATCCTTGTTGTACACACCTTTTGAGAGAGACACGCATGAATCATGATTTATTAGAATACTCTATGTGCTTTACTTATATCTTTTGAGCTAGGCAATATTGCTCTAGTGCTTCCCTTATATCTTTTTAGAGCATGGTGATGGTTTTATTTTATAGAAATTGATGAACTCTCGTGATTCACTTATATTATTTTGAGAGTCTCTAAACAGCATGGTTTCTTTGGTTATAAATTTAGTCCTAATATGATAGGCATCCAAGAGGAATATAATAAAAACTTTCATATAAAGTGCATTGAATACTATGAGAAGTTTGATTCATTATAATTATTTTGAGATATGAATATAGTTATATTAGAGTCATGCTAGTAAGTAATTGTGAATTTGAGAAATACTTGTGTTAAAGTTTGTGATTCCCGTAGCATGTACGTATGGTGAACTGTTATGTGATGAATTTAGAGCATGATTTATTTATTGATTGTCTTCATTACGAGTGGCGGTCGGGGACGAGCAATGGTCTTTTCCTGCCAATCTATCCCCCTAGGAGCATGCGCGTAGTACTTCTTTCGATAACTAATAGATTTTTTCAATGAGTATATTAGTTCTTTATGACTGATGTTGAGTCCATGGATTATACACACTCTCACCCTTCCACCATTGCTAGCCTCTCTAGTGTCACACAACTTTCGGGGGTACCATAAACCCACCATATACCTTCCTCAAAATAGCCACCATACCTACCTATTATGGCATTTCCATAGCCATTCCGAGATATATTGCCATGCAACTTTCCACCATTCCGTTTATTATGACACACATCATCATTGTCATATTGCTTTGCATGATCATGCAGTTGCCATCGTATTTGTGGCAAAGCCACCGTTCATAATTTTTTCATACATGTCACTCTTCATAGTGATAATATGATAATAATTCCAAGTGACTCAACAAATATAGTTATGTTCCCCGGCAACGATGCCAGAAAAAGGTCTTGATAACCCACAAGTATAGGTGATCGCAACAGTTTTCAAGGGTAGAATATTCAACCCTAATTTATAGATTCGACACAAGGGGAGGCAAAGAATATTTGAGGGTATTAGCAGTTGAGTTGTCAACTCAACCACACCTGGAGATTAATTATCTGCAGCAAATTGATTAGTAGCAAAGTAGTATGATAGTTTTGATAATAGTAGCAGCAGCAATGGTAACGGTAACAGTGATAGCAGTAATTTTGTAGCAAGTGTAACAATGATAGCAGCAGTAGTAACTTAGCAGGAATAATATAGGATAAATTCGTAGGCATTGGATCAGTGACTTTTTGGATGACATTCATCATGACACAGTTATAACTTAGGGCGATACGGCACTAGCTCCAGTTCGTCAATATAATGTAGGCATGTATTCCATAAATAGCCATACGTGCGTATGGAAAGAACTTGCATGACATCTTTTGTCCTACCCTCTCGTGGCAGCGGGGTCCATAATGGAAACTAAGGGATATTAAGGCCATCTTTTAATAGAGAACCGAAACAAAGCATTAACAATAGTGATTACATGAACTCCTCAAACTATGGCCATCACCGGGAGTGGTCCCGACTATTGTCACTCCGGGGGTGCCAGATCATAACACGTAGTAGGTGATATAACTTGCAAGATCGGATCTAGAACATGGATATAATGGTGATAACATAAACGGTTCAGATCTGAAATCATGGCACGCGGGCCCAAAGTGACAAGCATTAAGCATGGCAGAGTCATAGCAACATCAATCTAAGAACATAGTGGATACTAGGGATCAAGCCCTAACAAAACTAACTCGCTTACATGATGAATCTCATCCAACTCCTCACCGACCAGCGAGCCTATGAAGGAATCACACACACCCGGTGGGGAGCATCATGTAGTTGGTGATGGAGAAGGGTTGGTGATGATGAAAACGAAGATCCCCCTCTTCGGAGCCCCAAACGGACTCCAGATCTGGCCTCTCGATGAAGAACAGGAGGTGACGGCGGCTCCGTCTCGTGGATCGCGATAATTCTTTCTCCCTGATTTTTTCAGGAAAAATAGGATTTTATAGTGTGGGAATCAGGGTCTGCGGGGCCACCAGGTGGGGACAACCCACCTGGGCGCGCCAGGAGAGGGGGCGCGTCCTGGTGGGTTGTGCCCACCCAGGTGCCCCTCTCCGGTAGGTCTTGGCTCCAGAAATTCTTATTTATTATATAGAAATCCCTCGCAAAGTTCCGTTCCATTCCGAGAACTTTTATTTCTGCACAAAAACAACACCATGGTAGTTCTGCTGAAAACAACATTAGTCCAGGGTTAGTTTCATTCAAATCATGCAAATTAGAGTCCAAAACAAGAGGAAAAGCGTTAGGAAAAGTAGATACATTGGAGACGTATCAACTCCCCCAAGCTTAAACCTTTGCTTGTCCTCAAGCAATTCAGTTGATAAACTGAAAGTGAAAAATAAAAAAAGTTACAAACTCTTTTGCTCTTGTTCGTTTAAATAAGCTTAAACAACACCCAGATTTTCAGCCATCATTATAACTAACCATGCCGACAATAACTCTTAAAGATTATAATGACTCATATCAATGACATAATCAGCTAGCGAGCAATAATAAGGCATCTCAAATGGCAACACGTTGTCAAAACAACCATGATATAATATGACAATAATGGTATCTCGCTAGCCCTTTCTGAGACCGCAAAACATAAATGAAGAGCACCTCCAAAGTTCAAGCAATGACTAAACATTGTAATTCATGGTAGAAAAGATCCAGTCATGATGCACCCAACATTAGCTACACACAATGCATAAGTCATGACAGCTATGCTCTCAGGTTCTAGCGCTTGTTTTAGAAGGTGATGATGCAACATAAAAGTAAATAGATAGTCCCTTCACAAAGGGAAGCGGTGATTTCCAAAGGTGCCTGAGCTCAAGTTTTAAAAGAGAGGTAAATGATATTTTGAGACATGCACCTTTCTTATTTCCTTCACGGCCATCAGTTATCAATATCTTCCATTCTAAGCACACTAGTGGCGGTTCCCAAGTGATAAAAGTAAATGTTTACTCCCCCTCCACCAACAATCACATTCCACGGCTTGTACGAAGCAACGGTGCCGTCCAAACCAACAACAGTCCCCGGGGAGTTTTGTTTAATTATTTGCATTTTTTAGTTCAGGACTGGGAATCCCTATTACCGCCCTTTTCTCGTGCGATGGCGAGTGAATAAACACTCGACCTGAGAATAACCGGCTTAGCATGGAAGATACCGACCACCTCATGTCGTTCCATGAATGATCCAGGCACACAAAAAGGATATTTATTTAGAAGTTTTTAGAGGTGGCACATGCAAATTTACTTAGGATGGCAGGGTAATACCGCATATAGGTAGGTATGGTGGACTCATCTGGAATAACTTTTGGGTTCAAGGTTTTTGATGTAAAAGCAGAATTCCCACTTAGTGCCGGCGAAGGCTAGTAATTAGATTGAGAACCTGCCAGCTAGAGAGCAACAACGATCATAAACATGCATTATGCATAAGTAACATTGGACACTAGGCTATGTTGGTTTTGATTCAACTACATGCATGAACATGTACCAAGTCAAGCCACTCGAACATTCAGAGGAGGATACCATATCATCATACTACATCACAATCATTTTAACGCAATGTTGATATCCAAGATAAATCATTATCCACTCCCAGCTACTTAGGCATGGCATTAGAAACTATAATCTCTAATTGTCATTGCAAACATGATTAATCATAATGGCTGAATCATGGATACTAGGTTAAACATATTTACACAAACAAAACAAGTCGAGTTCATACCAGTTTCTCTCTGCCACAGCCAGTTCATCGAATGTTGTCATTATTGCCTTTCACTTGCACGACCGAATGATATGAAAATAATAATAGTGCAAGAGTGTCGTGGACAAAGCTGGAATCTGCAAACATTTTATTCAACAGGAGAAGACAAGGCAAAATGGGCTCTTTATTAGATTAACATTTATTAGTATGAGAGCCAGTCAACATTTTCATCGTGGTCTTCTCCTTGGTACAACTTGAATGAAAGAAAAGAAATTCAGAGAAACACACTGAAATATTTTTGGAGTTTTTGGTTTTCTTGAACAAGCAATTAAAAAGGGAAAAGCAAAAACGAGAAAAACTATTTACACGGGAAAGCTCCCAACAAGCAAAAGAAGAACAAGGAAATCTTTTTGGATTTTCTTTTTAATATTACTACTAAGAATGCATAGAAAGTATATTAACTACAACTAATTTTTTTTGGTTTTTCTAAAGTTTTTCAAACACACAAGAAGAAAGCAAAAAAATAAATCTAAGCATGAATAGTACAATGAAAAAGTGTGAACACCAATAAATGAAAATAGTTGGACATGAATGTAATGTCGGTGAGAAACACATACTCCCCCAAGCTTAGGCTTTTGGCCTAACTTGGTAGTCGATCAGTAGCCTGTATGGTAGTAGGGGTACTGAGGAACGGGCATCCACTCGTCCCACTGCTGAGGCTCATCCTCTACCTCTGCAGTAGCCTGAGTGTTCCGGTAGCCGCTGATGTCCGCAGGCATGTGTCGTATTTTGGGTTCCGGCAAACCCTTGAGGTTCAAACTATGGGACGCGCACAAAGAACTCTCTCTCCCTAGCTCGCTCTCACAATGATCTCAAGGCCTAGCTCGTCGAACCCAAGGAACAAGAGACACGAGAGTTTATACTGGTTCAGGCCACCATTGTGGTATAATACCCTACTCCAGTGTGGTGTGGTGGATTGCCTTGTAGGCTAAGGATGAACAAGTACAAGGTATGAACAGCCTCCTGAGGAGAGGTGTTCTTGAGCTCGGTGAGCTAGTGTGTGTGAGGATGGTCTGAATGATCATCCAACATCAGTTGCCTCCTATGGTGGTGGCTAGTCCTATTTATAAAGTCCCTGGTCCTCTTCCCAAATGTTTAGGCGGGAAGGGATCCTACAATGGCCAATTTTGAAGGGAGACAACTAGTACAAGTTATCCTAACAAAAGGTGGTCTTCGCCTGCCAAAGGCTCTGGTGGTGACGCTACTGTGGGCTCCACGATGACCCCCGTCATGTCGTCCTGCTGTTCTTGGTCTCGTTGCACCGATATGGAAACCTTTGCCGGATGCCTCGGGACTCCTCGCCTGTGCCAGCCTCTTTAGCACCAAAGAGGAAACTGGTACTCTACACCCACTGGCGCCCGCCTGGCCTTGGTCGTCATGGCTCACATCACGCGAACCTCGCGAGGTGCCCCCTGCCTTGATATCTCCGCTCCTCGGGAGTCAGCCTAGCGAGGCTGCCCCCGAGGAGGTCTTGTGTCGTCCGCCTCGTGAGGCTTGGCCCCTCGCGAGGGTCTCGAGTGCTTGCTGTTGAAGATGGGCCATACCAGGCTGCTGGTGGAGCCACGCCATGGGCCGCAAGCAGGCAATTCTGGGTACCCCCATTCCCAGGACGCCGACAGCATGATCCTATATCCGCCCCTGGCAACAGTATGAAGCAAGGCAGGAGCAAGCAACGGGATAATATGACGAGTTTCAATGCTAAAAACCAGGTCATAAGGAATAAGAATGTTAGGAGATTCTTTATAAGTGAAATGGTGGTGATCCATGGCTGTGCAGTCTAGGTAAACCTTGGTCAGGGGGTAGTCATGATGGCGTATCTCAACATTAAAGTGAGCCACCAAACGAGTAGCAACAATCCCACCATGTATTTTTGTTGGGGAACATAGTAATTTCAAAAAAATTCCTACGCACACTTAGGACCATGGTGATGCATAGCAATGAGAGGGGAGAGTGTGTCCATGTACCCTCGTAGACCAAAAGCGGAAGCGTTAGCACAACGCGGTTTATGTAGTCGTACGTTTTCACGATCCGACCGATCCAAGTATCGAACGTATGACACCTCCGAGTTCAGCACACCTTCAGCTTGATGACGTCCCGCAAACTCCGATCCAGCAGAGCTTCACGGGAGTGTTCTGTCAGCATGACAGCGTGATGACAGTGATGATGTTGCTACCGATGCAGGGCTTCGCCTAAGCACCGCTACGATATGACCGAGGTGGAATATGGTGGAGGGGGGCACCGCACACGGCTGGAATAGATCAACAGATCAACTTTGTGTACTCTAGGGTGCCCCTACCCCAGTATATAAAGGATCAAGGGGGGAGGCGGCCGGCCAGGAGGAGGGCGCGCCAGGGGGGAGTCCTACTTCCACCGGGAGTAGGACTCCTCCTTTTCCTTGTTGGAGTAGGAGAGGGAAGGAAGGGAGAGAGGAGGAGAAGGAAAAAAGGGGACGCCGCCCCCTCCTTGTCCAACTCGGACTAGAGGGGGAGGGGGCACGGGGCTGCCCTGGCTGCCCCTCCTCTTCTCCCACTAAGGCCCATGAGGCCCAATTAACTCCCCGGGGGGGTTCCGGTAACCCCCCGGCACTCCGATTTTTATCCGAAACCACTCGGAACACTTCCGGTGTCCTAATATAGTCGTCCAATATATCTATCTTTACGTCTCGACCATTTCAAGACTCCTCGTCATGTCCGTGATCATATCCGGGACTCCAAACTACCTTCGGTACATCAAAACACAAAATCTCATAATACTGATCGTCACCAAACTTTAAGCGTGCAGACCCTACGTGTTTGAGAACTATGTAGACATGACTGAGACACGTCTCCGGTCAATAACTAATAGCGGAACCTGGATGCTCATATTGGCTCCTACATATTCTACGAAGATCTCTATCGGTCAAACCGCATAACAACATACGTTGTTCCCTTTGTCATCGGTATGTTACTTGCCCGAGATTCGATCGTCGGTATCTCAATATGTAGTTCAATCTCATTACCGTCAAGTCTCTTTACTCGTTCTGTAATGCATCATCCCGCAACTAACTCATTAGTCACATTGCTTGCACGGCTTATAGTAATGTGCATTACCGAGAGGGCCTAGAGATACCTCTCCGACAATCGGAGTGACAAATCCTAATCTCGAAATACGCCAACTCAACAAGTACCTTCAGAGACACCTATAGAGCACCTTTATAATCACCCAGTTACGTTGTGAGGTTTGGTAGCACACAAAGTGTCCCTCCGGTAAACGGGAGTTGCATAATCTCATAGTCATAGGAACATGTATAAGTCATGAAGAAAGCAATAGCAACATACAAAACGATCAAGTGCTAAGCTAACGGAATGGGTCAAGTCAATCACATCATTCTCCTAATGATGTGATCCCGTTAATCAAATGACAACTCATGTCCATGGCTAGCAAACTCAACCATCTTCGATTAACGATCTAGTCAAGTAGAGGCATACTAGTGACACTATGTTTGTCTATGTATTCACACATGTATTATGTTTCTGGTTAATACAATTCTAGCATGAATAATAAACATTTATCATGATATGAGGAAATAAATAATAACTTTATTATTGCCTCTAGGGCATATTTCCTTCAATTTTACCCTTGGATTTATTAATGTGGAGGCGACGAGCCACAATAGCTCCCAACCTATAAGTGTTGTCGCCCTCCAATGCATGACGTAAAACAACAAGGTCTGGTGAACTAAGTGCACCCACCTTCTCTCTAGCAAGCAAGCATTTTGCAATGAAAAGAGCAAAGTAATGAATAACAAGAAAATGCAAGCCAGCTACAGTGCTAGCTGACACCCCTCTCTCATCTCCCACTGTCAAGGTGCGATAAAAGGCCTCAAACTCAGCCGGCCTAGGCTCAGCTAAGTTCCCATCAGAAGGGATCATGCATATGTCACAAAATTCAGTAAGTGGTATCTGATGGTTTTCAGCATATAAGTCAAAGCTCACTTCAGGAGGATTATTCCTAGGAATGAAAGTAAAACTTTGAACAAATATGCTTGTGAGGATTTGGTGTTGTTCACACTCATCTGCGATGAAGTCAGTGAGGCCGGCATTAGCTGCATATTGTGTGAACTCCTGAAGGATTCCAGCCTCTTCCAGGTACAGAGTATGCGGCCATTCACACGGCCGTACTTCCGCCAACCTCCAAGGATGAAGATCACTATCAGATGACTCCCCAATCACACCCTTGGAGTTCTTCTTGGAGCCAAACTTCCTAAAGATATTCACGGTTTTCCTATGAACAGAATTCTGAAATTTATTATCCCACAAAATTTTCTCAACAAAACTTCACAAAAATGATACCAACTACTCATAGGGATACATATAGGCCATAGTAAGCATTCAAACTACTTAGAGCTCTAAGAATTCAATATGAAAGCTCATCTACAGCAGCACCAAGAGTAGCTAATTATTAAAAATATAATCCATTAAAACAAAAACTAATTGGACAAACGGTGGAGTCACATACCAAGCAACAATCCCCCAAAACAGTTTTGGAAACGAAGCTTCAAGCAAAGAGATTGAAATCTGTGTGTTTGAGAGCAAGAACACGGGAGGGAGAGAGAGAGAGCAATGGAGATTTGTTTTCTGGAGGTAAGTGATGATGTGGTGTGAAGAGATAAGTGAGGGGCCCACGTGGGGACCACAACCCACCAGGGCGCGCCTGGGGGTCCTAGCGTGCCCAGGTGGGTTGTTCCCACCTGGTGCACCTCCCTATGATATTATTTGCACCAGGAATTCAGAAATATTCAGAAAAATTCATATTAAATTTTCAGGGCATTCTGATAACTTTATTTTTTTTCATTTTTTTATTGCAAGGGAAATTCAGAAAACAGACAAAACTTGGCATTTATTTTATTTAACTAATAAAAACAGAAAAAAAAAGTAGGGACATAAAGTAGTGCTTACTAAATTCATCAACTTCATACCACTAAAAATGATCCATTAATAAGGTTGATCAAGTCTTATTAACAACCACTTTCGATTAGCATGAAACCGAAGAACTTTCGTAAATCACTAAGTTACCTCAATGGGGATATGAATGTCCCCACCAATGAGAATTTCATATCTCTTTTTAATAATAATTAGAGGTATTTGAAAACTTCCAATAGTGATTGTCGGAGATTTCCCAATAACATTAATATCATTCACTTGGAATTGTTTCTTCGAAAAGTGCACCATATGTTCATTACCATTGATATGAAAAGTGACCTTGCTTTTATTGCAGTCAATAACAACCCCTGCAGTATTCAAGAAGGGTCTACCAAGGATAATCGACATGTTGTCGTCCTCGGGCATTTCAAGTATAACAAAGTTAGTCAAAATAGTAACATTAGCAACAACAACGGGCACTTCCTCAGAGATACCGATAGGTATGGCAGTTGATTTATCAGCCATTTGCAAAGATATTTCAGTAGGTGTGAGTTTATTCAAATCAAGTCATTTATATAAAGAGAAAGGCATAACACTAACACCAGCTCCTAAATCACACAAAGCAGTTTTCACATAATTCTTTTTGATAGAGCAAGGTATAGTTGGCATTCCTGGATCTCCAAGTTTTTTAGGTACTCCATCTTTAAAAATATAATTCGCAAGCATAGTGGAGATTTCAGCTTCCGGTATTTTTCTTTTATTAGTGATGATGTCTTTCATATACTTTGCATAAGGAGGCATTTTCAAGATATCAGTCAAGCGAGTACGCAAAAAGACTGGCCTTGGGATTTCAGCAAAGCATTCAAATTCTTCATCATCTTTCTTTTTAGTTGACTTAGGTGGAAAAGGCATAGGTTTTTGAACCCACGGTTCTCTTTCTTTACCGTGTTTTCTAGCCACAAAGTCACTTTTATCATACCTTTTATTCTTAGGTTGTGGGTTATCAAGATCAACAGGTGGTTATATCTCAACATCATTATCTGGTTCCTTTTCATTATTTGGTTGAGTATCTTCATGAACCTCATCATTATCTTTTTCATTATCAGAAGGTGAGTGTTCATTATCAGGTTGAGTTTCAGCATCAGAGATAGAAACTTCATTATCATTATCAGGAGGTTTTTCTATTTCAGGTTCACTAGAACTATGCAAAGTCCTATCATTTTTCTTTTTCTTTCTAGAAGGACTAGGTGCACTAGTGTTATTTCTTTTGATTCCTGTTCAATTCTTTTTGGGTGTCCCTCGGGATAGAGTGGTTCCTGAGTCATTTACCTCCTCTAATTGCAACTCTAACGTCAAAGTCATGTATATTATGATTCATTTCATCAAGCAATTCTCTTTGTGATTTAGCAACTTGTTCTAACTGAGTTTGAACCATAGAAGCTTGTTTTCCAACACCTCTAACATCATTTGATATTCTAAATAACAAGTCACTCAAGCGAGCAATCATATCAGAATTGTATTTCAATTGTTTCATAACATTTGCATTGAAGTGGTCTTGTTTTCTAATGTAGTTTTCAAACTCATAAAGGCATTGGCTAGGGTGCATATTTTGAGGATTTTCATTATCATTGAACTTCATTAGAGAATTTACCTCTACCACCTTAGGCATTGGTGGTGTATTAAGCCCATGTATTTCTTCAATAGGAGGTAAATGTTTAACATCCTCAGCTTTAATACCTTTTTCCTTCATAGATTTCTTTGCCTCTTGCATATCTTCAGGACTGAGATATAGGATACCCTTCTTCTTCGAAGTGGGATTAACCGGTGGTTCAGGAAGAGTCCAGTCATCATAATTTTTCAATATGTTATTCAATAATTCTTCAGCTTGTCCAACAGTTCGTTCCCTGAAAACACAACCAGCACAACTATCTAGGAAGTCCCTAGAAGCATCGTTAGTCCATTATAGAAGATATCAAGTATTTCATTTTTCTTAAGAGGATGATCAGACAAAGCATTAAGTAACTGGCAAAGCCTCCCCCAAGCTTGTGGGAGATTCTCTTCTTTAGTTTGAACAAAGTTAAGTAACTGGCAAAGCCTCCCCCAAACTTAGGATCATATTTCCTTCTAGCATTCAGAGATTTTTTCTTTATACTTGCATAGTAATTTCTCTAGATCATCTCTATCCCTACAAGCAAAGAATATCTCTAGTTGCCTCCTCATTCATAACATAACCTTCCGGTGCCTTAGGCAATTCATATCTAGGAAGGCTGATTCTAGCAGGTGTTTCAGGAGTTTCAGTTTAAAGCTCATCATCAGAATCAACAACATCAGGTTGTATTACTCTAGCAATTTGTTTATCAAGAAAATCACCAAGTGGCACATCATCATTATCAAGCAAGGTACTAGCATCATCATAAACATTATCCAGAGCAGAAGTAGCATCATCAATAACTTGCCACATATCAGAATTAACAGCATGTGGTGGTGTTGCAAGTTTATTTATAAAAGAAGGTGAATCTAAAGTAGAACTGGATGACAGTTCCTTACCTCCCCTCGTCTTTGAGGGAAATATCTTAGTCTTAGCATCCTTCAAATTCTTCATAGTGATAATATGATAATAATCCCAAGCGACTTAACAAATATAGCAATGTTCCCCGGCAACGATGCCAGAAAAAGGTCTTGATAACCCACAAGTATAGGGGGTCGCAACAATTTTCGAGGGTAGAGTATTCAGCCCAAATTTATAGATTCGACACAAGGGGAGCCAAAGAATATTTGAAGTTATTAGCAGCTGAGTTGTCAATTCTACCACACCTGGAGATTAACTATCCGCGGCAAAATGATCAGTAGCAAAGTAGTATGATAGTTTTGATAATAGTAGCAGCAGCAATGGTAACGTTAACAGTGATAGCAGTAGTTTTGTAGCAAGTGGAACAGTGATAGAAGCAGTGGTAACTTAGCAAGAACAATATAGGACAAATTCATAGGCATTGGATAGGTGACTTGTTGGATGATATTCATCATGAGACAGTTATAACCTAGGGAGATACGGCACTAGCTCAGTTCGCCAATATAATGTAGGCATGTATTCCATAAATAGTCATACATGCTTATGGAAAGAACATGCATGTCATCTTTTTTCCTACCCTCCCATGGCAGCAAAGTCCATAATGGAAACTAAGGGATATTAAGGCCTCCTTTTAATAGAGAACAGGAAAAAAGCATTAACACATAATGAATACATGAACTCCTCAAACTACGGTCATCACTGGGAGTGGTCCCGACTACTGTCACTCCGGGTTGCCGGATCATAACACGTAGTAGGTGACTATAACTTGCAAGATCGGATCTAGAACATGGATATAATGGTGATAACATAAACGGACAAGATCTGAAATCATGGCACCCAGGCCCAAAGTGACAAGCATTAAGCATGGCAAAGTCATAGCAACAGCAATCTAAGAACATAGTGGATACTAGGGATCAAGCCCTATCAAAACTAACTTGATTACATGATGAATCTCATCCAACTCCTCACCAACCAGCGAGCCTACAAAGGAATTACTCACTCCCGGTGGGGAGCATCATGGAATTGGTGATGGAGAAAGGTTGGTGATGATGAAGAACGAAGATCCCCCTCTCCGGAGCCCCAAACGGACTCCAGATCTGGCCTCCTGATGAAGAACAGGAGGTGAAGGGGGCTCCGTCTTGTGGATCGCGATAATTCTTTCTCCCTGATTTTTTTGGAAAAATAGGATTTTATAGCGTCAGAATCAGGGTCTGCGGGGCCACCAGGTGGGGACAATCCACTTGGGCGCGTCGGGAGAGGGGGGTGCGCCCTGGTGGGTTGTGCCCACCCAGGTGCCCCTTTCCGGTAGGTCTTCGCTCCAGAAATTCTTATTTATTATATAAAAATTCCTCGCAAAGTTTCGTTCCATTCCGAGAACTTTTATTTCTGCACACAAACAACACCATGGTAGTTCTACTGAAAACATCGTCAGTCCGGGGTTAGTTTCATTCAAATCATGCAAATTTGAGTCCAAAACAAGAGGAAAAGCGTTAGGAAAAGTAGATACGTTGGAAATGTATCAATTGCGTGAAAGTTGAAAAGGTTTGAGAACATCGAAAGTATGAAACAATTGCTTGGCTTGTCATCGGTGCATGATTTAAATATTTTGTGATATGAAGATGGAGTATAGCCAGACTATATGATTTTGTAGGGATAGGCTTTCTTTGGCCATGTTATTTTGAGAAGACATAATTGCCTTGTTAGTATGCTTGAAGTATTATTGTTTCTATGTCAATATTAAACTATTGTTTTGAATCACAGGGATTTGAACATTCATGCCACAATATAGAAATTACATGGATAAATATGCTAGGTAGCATTCCACATCAAAAATTCTGTTTTTTGATTTACCTACTCGAGGACGACCAGCAATTAAGCTTGGGGATGCTTGATACGTCTCCAACGTATCTATAATATTTGATTGTTCCATGCTATAATATTATTTGTTTTGGATGTTTTATACGCATTAATATGCTATTTTATATGATTTTTGGGACTAACTTATTAACCTAGAGCCCAGTGCCAGTGTCAGTTTCTATTTTTTACTTGTTTTAGAGCTTCGCAGAAAAGGAATACCAAACGAAGTCCAAACGGAATAAAACTTCCGCGATGATTTTTCTTGGACCGGAAGACATCCAGAGGACTTGGAGTGCATGTCAGGGAAGCCACGAGGCAGCCACAAGGATGGAGGGCGCACCCAGGGGGTAAGGCATGCCCGCACCCTTGTGGGCCCCTCGTGACTCCACCGACCTATTTCTTCTGCCTATATATTCCCATATATCCCAAAAACAACCAGGGAGCCACGAAAACACTTTTCCACTGACGCACCTTCTGTACCCGTGAGATCCCATCTAGGGGCCTTTTCCGGTGTCCTAACGGAGGGGGATTCAATCACGGAGGGCTTCTACATCAACACCATTGCCTCTCCGATGAAGCATGAGTATTTTACCACAGACCTATGGGTCCATAGCTAGTAGCTAGATGGCTTCTTCTCTCTCTTTGATTCTCAATACAAAGTTCTCTTGGATGTTCTTGGAGATATATTCGATGTAATACTCTTTTGTGGTGTGTTCGCCGAGATCCGATGAATTGTGGATTTATGATCAGGTTATCTATGAATATTATTTGAATCTCCTCTGAATTCTTATATGCATGATTTTATATCTTTGCAAGTCTCTTCGAACTATCGATTTGGTTTGGACAACTAGATTGGTTTTTCTTGCGATGGGAGAAGTGCTTAGCTTTGTGTTCAATATTGCGGTGTCCTTTCCCTGTGACAGTAGGGGCAGCAAGGCACGTATTGTATTATTTCCATCAAGGATAAAAAGATGGTGTTTCCATGATATTGCTTAAGTTTATTCCTCTACATCATGTCATCTTACTTAATGTGTTACTCTATTCTTCATGAACTTAATACTCTAGATGCAGGCAGGAGTTGGTCGATGTGTGGAGTAATAGTAGTAGATGCAGAATTGTTTCGGTCTGCTTGACACGGACGTGATGCCTATACTCATGGTCATTGCCTTATTAGATATCGTCATAACTTTTCACTTTTCTATCAATTTCTCGGCAGTAATTTGTTCACCCACCGTAATACTTTCTATCTTGGGAGAAGCCTCTAGTGAAACCTATGGTCCCCGGGTCTATTTTCCATCACATAATCTTTTATTTTCCATCATATTAGTTTTCGATTTACTTCCTTTGCAATCTCTTACTTTTCGATCTATAAAACAAAAATACCAAAAATATTTACTTTAAAGTTTATCTATCTCTATCAGATCTCACCTTTGCAAGTAACCATGAAGGGATTGACAACCCCTTTTTCGCGTTGGGTGCAAGTTGTTGTTTGTTTGTGTAGTTATTCGGTGACTTGTGCATTGTCTCCTACTGGATTGATACCTTGGTTCTCAAAACTGAGGGAAATACTTACTCTACTTCGCTGCATCACCCTTTCCTCTTCAAGGTAAAAACCAACGCAAGCTCAAGAAGTAGCACACATCGACTATAGGTATTTCCATCAGTGATGAGATCAAGGTTATCAAATCAGTAGTAGAATCACGCAACACTATGTAAACAGTACCTGCACACAAAGAACAAGTACTTGCAACCTAGCGTGTTAAAGGGGTTGTCAATCCCTTTCGGGTAACGGTGCTAGAAATTGTCAAGTTGACGGGATAAAAATATGATAGGTTGGATAAATAGATCTCTAATAAATGCAAAATAAAATAAAGTGCAGGAAGGTATTTTTGGTTTTAGGAAATATGGATCTGAAAATGAAAGCGAATAAAAATATATCTTGCACGCAAATATAATAACAAAGAGACCCGGGGGCCGTAGATTTCACTAGTAGCTTCTCCCGAGAAAAATAGCATATGGTGGGTAAACAAATTACTGTTGGGAAATTGATAGAACTTCAAATAATCATGACGATATCCAGGCAATGATCATTATATAGACATCACGTCCAAGATTAGTAGACCAACTCCTGTCTGCATCTACTACTATTACTCCACACATCGACCGCTATCCAACATGCATCTAGTGTATTAAGTTCATGGAGAAACGGAGTAATGCAATAAGAACAATGACATGATGTAGAAAAGATCTATTTATGTAGAAATAGACCACATCTTGTTATCCTTAATATCAATGATACATGTGTGTCATTTCCCCTTCTGTCACAGCGATCGAGCACCGTAAGATCGAACCCATCACAAAGCACCTCTTCCCATGGCAAGAAAAACTGATCTAGTCGGCCTAACTAAACCAAAGATTCGAAGAAGAAATACGAGGCTATAAATAATCATGCATGTAAGAGATCAAAAGACTGAAATAACTTTCCTAGATAAAAACATAGATCTGATCATAAACTCAAAGTTCATCAGATCCCAACAAACACAGTGCAAAAAGGGTTACATCAAATAGATCTGTATGAGACCATTGTATTGAGAATCAAGAGAGAGAGAGAGAGAGAGAGAGAGAGAGAGAGAGAGAGAGGAAGACATGTAGCTACTAAATATGGACCCGTAGGTCTACAATAAACTACTCATGCATCATCGGAGAGTCACCAATGAGGATGATGAACCCCTCCATGAGGGTGTCTAGATTAGATCCATGGTTTCTGGAATTTGCGGCGGCTGCAATTGATTTTCGGCGACTCTCCTAGGGTTTCTAGAATACTGAGGTATTTATAGAGCAAAGAGGCGGTGCGGGAGGACACCGAGGTGGGCACAACCCACCTGGGCGTGCCCTGTTGGGTTGTGCTCCCCTCGGTGCTCCCCTCTGGTACTTCTTTGGCCCAACAGGTGTTTTCTGGTCCAGAAAAATCTCCAAAAGTTTCATTGCATTTGGACTCTGTTTGGTATTGATTTCCTGCGAAGTAAAAAACAAGCAAAAACAGCAATTGGCACTGGCACTATGTCAATAGGTTAGTCCCAAAAATGATATAAAGTTGTTATAAAATGATTGTAAAACATCTAAGAATTGTAATATAATAGCATGGAACAATAAAAAATTATAGATACGTTCACTACTGCAGGATGTTGCTAACGCGACACTACGATCAGAGACCCTTCGAGAAATTGTGTGTGATGCCATAATCGCAAACGGTGCTGTATGAAAACTGTCAGAAATGTGTAAAACATTTGCGATAACGGATGCATCAAACATGATTCGGGTTTTAGTTGCGCGTGTGATGAATGGCATACGGTTCAGTTCAATGAACTGTTTGCGATGAGGAGGAACAAAAGAAACGGGCATCTAGATGGAGGCATGTGCGATACACAGGATACGGTTCACTTGGATGAACTGTTTGTGATTAGGAAACACAAAAGAAACGGTTAGCCAGATCAAAGGTGTGTGCGATATACGGCATGCGATTCACTTGGATGAACTGTTTGCGTTGACACAAGAGAACAGAAACGGCTCAACTTAACAAGATGTGTGTGATACGCGGCAAATGGGTCTGTAATCATAAATGTTTCTGAAGACCGATAAGAACACAAACAGTTGCTACTAATAAGATGTGTGTGTTGTGCGATGGGACTGCATACAGAACAAGAACAACATACACACACACACAAACACACACTTATAAGGACATGCTTGCATAACCAAAGTAAACATCCACTTACATAGGTAGCTACTACAACCATGGCATTTGCACACACCAAAGTAAACTATTACATGCATAATTACATAGGTGGCTACTACACACATGATATTTCCACACACTCCAATAAAGTAAACTATATATTACATGCATGATTAACTAGCATAAACGATCATCTGATCATCATCTACTTGTTGTGATGCTTGCTCTTCTTGTGGCTCGATCCAGGCTCGTCGATTTGGGTAATGATGCACTTCCTCATGTCAACGATCCGCCTGTGCATCTCGTAGCATGTGTACACGCTCTTGGCCGCGAACCTGAGGTGAGGTTCATCCAGTTGCCACATCCAGGCCATGTGCCAGGATACGGGACTTGTTCTCTGGGCATCCTGCTTCATCTTTTCGTAGTAGGGGTTGATGATGAGGCCAATTCGACTAGGGATTCCTGCTTCGTGCTGCCCCAGAGCCTGTAGTGGTCACGGATTTCGACAAGGTTCTTGCAGGCCAAGCCAGTAACACTGAGCGCTTTTACATCGTCTTTGGTATCCACCGTGGCGAACTTGTAGTCGGTGTTGTTGACAAACCTGTTGAAACGGTCGCAAGGCCCTGTGGCCATGCAGTAGTGGTAGATGAGGACATAATGGCGCACACACAACTGGGCGACGGCAACCTTCTGATCTATGTCGGGACGACCGGCGGTGTACTAGAGGTCGATGCCAACCACCTTGTACTTGTCTCCAGCAAGCAACTACTCAACGTTGTTGATGTAGTTGTCCACCATGGCCGGGTTGATGGTGTACACCACCAAGAGATCCCTCTCCCTCGCGTGGGTCTACACTCTATGCTCACCAAACTCCATTGGAGCGCCGCCGGACATCCCCTCTCTATGTGTCGTCGTGGGTGTGCTTGTTGTGTTGTGGGGCGCGATCGAAAGGTTGAAGAGACTAAGGTTATAATGGCCGCGGGAATTAAAGGGGAAGCCGGACGGCCAGGAATATCGGCAGGCCCTAATGGCAGTTCTAATTTGCCACGCGTAACTCCATCGTGCCGCACGTAACTGCATCATGTGGCAATGCGTGTGGCGCAACCGCATGCATATGGGGCCCCCAACATGGTCATGCACATGCCCAACCGCTGGCAGAGTGCGCGCAGAGGGACGTGAGCAGAGCGCTCCGTGGTCGCCTCAAGGAAAAGCTGTCCACAAGCCAAGCGTGCCGACGGACACGAGCAGAGTGCGCCAACGGACGCGACCGAGCGTGCCGCAGTGCCTAACGGTGAGCAGAGCTTGCCGAGGGACGCGAGCACAGGACGGCACAGCGATACGTTGCAAATAAGACGAACTGTGTGAGCGATGTCGGAGACAACAAGCACGAAACAGATTAGAGTTGCGTGTGCGATACGTGGCAGACAGTTGATCCATCAGAGCTGTTTGTGATGGAATAAGCCGTGTGTGTTGCTGGCAATCGCTTGCTGGTGTATAACCTTAAATTTAACCCAAAAAAGTGTTAATGCATGTTACAAAAATTGTATAGCTGGAAACTATGTTCAAATACGACTCCAATGATATAATCTATTGCGACATGCATTCGTATTTTATTAGTTAATAAATCCTACTTCTAAACCAGGACGGGGGTATAGTAGGTAATTAAATCGCAAACGTTTTTTACTAACTGTATGTGTACGTGTCCTCTCGTCCTCCTCTCGCACGTCTTGTCACCCCGCTGCTGTAGACGGCTTACAGCGCAAGCTTGCGCAGCGCGCGGGGGCGTTCTTTTGGCCAAACAGCGGCGCCAATGAATCGTCGGTGAGCCCATTCCCACGCAACCTCGCAGGTTCCCGCGCAAGCTTCCCGCATGACTCCATGAAATCCCCCAAAATCCCAATGCTTACCGGCCTGCTATAAAAACCCTCACGGCCGGCGAGTCATGCGTCGCATTTTCCCCTCCCTCCATGTAGCTCATCTCTTCTGCTTCTTCCACAAACGCCAATGGCGCCAGTCCGCCGTCGTCGCTCAGCCACTCCGCCATCATCAGAGGACAGCTCTAGCTGGGAGGCTACACCGCGGCGACGGCGCAGTCCCCGACGTAGTGTAGTGTGTGTGGCGTCCCTCTTGGATGTGCGCGGAACACCCACCACACGCTCCACCGCTGCTGCCCGTCGGCAGCTATTGCCGGCCGCCGTTGCCGCCACACCACCATCGAAAGCTAGGGCCATCTCCCGCTCCGCCGTCGCGGCCCGAAGGCGGGAGCACCCCACTGACGACCACCGTGGCCATCACCCGCTCCACTACCCCAGCCCGAAGGCAGGAGGTGGTGGTCGTGGCCGCCACCCCATCATCGGCCACTGTGGCCACCAGCCCACCGTCGACCGCCGGGATCATCACCGGCTCCACCACTGCCACCCGAAGGAGGGGCAGAAGTGGAGGCCCGCACGTGTGGCAGCGACCTTGCACGCTACATCGAGTGCCTATGGAAAGAGGAGGAGCGCCTCATCGGGAAGAGGCAGAGGCAAGGAATCAGGAGATCTACGAGCAGTCCGGCCGCTTCGAGAGGGATCGTCTGGAGTGGCAGTGGGTGTTCGAGCTGGCGAGCGTCGCTGAATGTGCAGCAACGGCAGGCACCATATTGCATTTGTCCAGCTCGTCGGTAGGCTCCTCCTCCTCCGCCTCTTACTGAGTGTGCTCGGGAGAGGAGAGGCTGCCGGAAGTAGCACAAAGCCCCTCTGTGGTAGTATGTAGTAGTATTTAGGAGCTATTTTGTTCAGTTCATCTGACTATAGATGTGTGGTCGAACTGTACAACGTACTTAAAATTAGCTAGTATATATAGTTGAACAAGCTATTTTAGTATGTGGTTGGCAACAATTGGGGAATGATTTCTCGCTTAATTACTGAATTTTAGTTGCAAAAATTACATAGTGCTAATAATTGCTAGCTGCATATTTTGAAAAATCACAGTGTTACAAGGATTGACAAATGGCAACGTTACTAGATCAACAAATGTAAATCTTTCCAGTTTGACAAATGGCAACATACCCAATATGACAGATGCAAATCTTACCAAATTTTTTATACGTGGTTGCACACGGGTCATCCAGAACAACCATTTGCGTTGAAGGGATGCACAAATCCTGCGCTGATCTCACTTTGCATACGGGTGTTCTATCTAAATCGTTTGCGATCAACAGCTGCAGGAATCCTGCTCGACACATTTTCTCTTGGCTTCCCGGGGAAGCTGTCGGTTTGCATACGGGTGTTCTAACTAAAACGTTTGTGATGAGTGTTTTATATTTAAAAAGTGAATTAAACTGCGGCTTGGGCGCCATTAATGGAGAGGACGCGAGCAAGGTGGGCGGCCATGGAAATCAAAGGGCTCGCTTTCCAGTGAGCCTGTGCAGCGTACAGCTCGCGCGCTTCCTAGTGAGCCTGTGCACTCGAGGACAGCTTGCATGCTTCTCGGTCAGCCTGCGCACCGGACGGCGCTCGCACGCCTCCCGTTCAGTCAAGGTCAAGCAGTTGTCCGCACGGCACCTCCTACAACCATTAAAACCAAGACACGTGGCGTCACATGAATGATTAACAGAATTTTGGATTTACTAGAATATAAAACCCAAGCATCTCAATGTTTTGCCGGCAATCAATGGTGCCCTGGTGTTTGAAATTCATGCCCATTTCTTGCATGGGACCTAAGCATGCACCCAAGGACACAGATTTGATTTTTCAACTAATTTATATGCACTCGAGCATGTGCATGTAGTTCAAATTTGAATTATGCACATAAAATGCATTGAAAACTCTGTTAATGCATAAAAATGTCCAAACGAACCCCGAAAAATCACAAAAAATCACACAACACTCCTGTTGTTCTATGTTGACACGAGAAAAAAATTTGAAAGCAATAAGAGGCAATGGATACCGTTTTGTCCCCAAAGGTGGGACGTTCTCAACCGAAAACCATCATGCTTGTTGTGAGAAGCTCGGGTTTGTGAGAAGCATATACCCAAACTAGCCCCATATGGGACAATATTTGTACCACAGCATGTTGATGCCGCTCCATGATAGCATGCCAAGTTTCATGAATTTCATACGAGTTTTGGATTTACTAGAATTTAAAAACCAAGCATATCAATATTTTGCCGGCAATCAACGGTGCCCCGGTGTTTGAAATTCATGCCCATTTCTTGCATGGGACCTAAGCATGCACCCAAGGACACATATTTGATTTTTAAACCAATTTATATGCACTGGAGCATGTGCATGTAGTTCAAATTTGAATTATGCACATAAAATGCATTGAAAACTCGGTTGATGCATAAAAATGTCCAAACGAACCCCGAAAAATCACAAAAAATCACACAACACTCCTGTTGTTCTATGTTGACACGAGAAAAAAATTGAAAACAATAAGAGGCAACGGATATTGTTTCGTCCCCAAAGGTGGGACGTTCCCTACCAAAAACCATCATGGTTGTTGTGAGAAGCTCCGGTTTGTGAGAAGCATATACCCAAACCTGCCCCATATGGGACAAAATGTGTACCAGGGCATGTTGATGCTGCTCCATGATAGCATGCCAAGTTTCATGAATTTTAGACGAGTTTTGGATTTACTATAGAATTTAAAAACCAAGCATCTCAATGTTTTGTCGGCAATCAACGGTGCCCCGATGTTTGAAATTCATGCCCATTTCTTGCATGGGACCCAAGCATGCACCCAAGGACACATATTTGATTTTTCAACCAATTTATATGCAATGGAGTATGTGCAGGTAGTTCAAATTTGAATTATGCACATAAAATGCATTGAAAACTTAGTTAATGCATAAAAATGTGCAAACGAACCCCGAAAAATCACAAAAATTTACACAACACTCCTGTTATTCTATGTTGACACAAGAAAAAAATTTGAAAGCAATAAGAGATAATGGATATCGCTTCGTCCCCAAAGGTGGGACGCTCCCTAGCGAAAACCGCCATGCTTGTTGTGAGAAGCTCCGGTTTGTGAGAAGCATATACCCAATCCTGCCCCATATGGGACAAAATTTGTACCATGGCATGTTGATGCCGCACCAGGATAGCATGCCAAGTTTCATTAATTTCAAACGAGTTTTGGATTTACTAGAATTTAAAAACCATGCAGCCCAATGTTTTGCGGGCAATCAACGGTGCCCTGGTGTTTGAAATTCATGCCCATTTCTTGCATGGGACCTAAGCATGCACCCAAGGACACAAATTCGATTGTTCAACCAATTTATATGCATTGGAGGATGTGCATGTAGTCCAATTTGAATTATGCACATAAAATACATTGAAAACTCAGTTAATGCATAAATATGTCCAAATGAACCCCGAAAAATCACAAAAATTCACACAACACTCCTGTTGTTCTATGTTGACACGAGAAAAAAATTGAAAGCAATAAGAAGCAATGGATATCGTTTCGTCCCCAAAGGTGGTACGTTCCCTACCGAAAGCCATCATGCTTGTTGTTAGAAGCTTCAGGTTCTGAGAAGCATATACCCAAACCTGCCCATATGGGACAAAATGTGTACCATGGTATGTTGACGCCGCTCCATGATAGCATGCCAACTTTCATGAATTTCAGACGAGTTTTGGATTTACTAGAATTTAAAAACCAGGCATCTCAATGTTTTGCCAGCAATCAACGGTGCCCCGGTGTTTGAAATTCATTCCTATTTCTTGCACGGGACCTAGGCATGCACCCAAGGACACAGATTTGATTTTTCAACCAATTTATATGCACTGGAGCATGCACATGTAGTTCAAATTTGAATTATGCACATAAAATGCATTGAAAACTCTGTTAATGCATAAAAATGTCCAAACGAACCCCGAAAAATCACTAAAATTCACACAACACTCCTGTTGTTCTATGTTGGCACAAGAAAAAAATTGGAAAGCAATAAGAGGCAATGGATATCGTTTCGTACCCAAAGGTGGGACGTTCCCTACCGAAAACCATCATGGTTGTTGTGAGAAGCTCTGGTTTGTGAGAAGCATATACCCAAACCTGCCCCATATGGGACAAAATGTGTACCAGGGCATGTTGATGTCGCTCCATGATAGCATGCCAAGTTTCATGAATTTCAGACGAGTTTTGGATTTACTAGAATTTAAAAACCAAGCATCTCAATGTTTTGTCGACAATCAACGGTGCCCCGGTGTTTGAAATTCATGCCCATTTCTTGCATGGGACCTAAGCATGCACCCAAGGACACAGATTTGATTTTTCAACCAATTTATATGCACTGGAGTATGTGCATGTAGCTCAAATTTGAATTATGCACATAAAATGCATTGAAAACTTAGTTAATGCATAAAAATGTGCAAACGAACCCCGAAGTGTTCTTGATCCTATCTTGCAAGTCTATAGTCACCTATTGTGTGTTATGATCCATTAACCCCGAAGTGACAATAATCGGGATACTTACCGGTGATGACCGTAGTTTGAGGAGTTCATGTATTCACTATGTGTTAATGCTTTGTTCCGGTTCTCTATTAAAAGGAGGCCTTAATATCCCTTAGTTTCCGTAAGGACCCCTCTGCCACGGGAGGGTAGGACAAAAGATGTCATGTAAGTTCTTTTCCATAAGCACGTATGACTATATTCGAAATACATGCCTACATTATATCAATGAACTGGAGCTAGTTCTATGTCACCCTAGGTTATGACTGTTACATGATGAACCGCATCCGGCATAATTCTCCATCACTGATCCATTGCCTACGAGCTTTCCATATATTGTTCCTCGCTTATTTACTTTTCCATTGCCATTGCTATCATCACTACAAAATACCAAAAACATTACTTTTACCACGGTTACCTTTTAATACCGTTACCACTACTATCATATTACTTTGCTACTAAACACTTTGCTGCAGATATTAAGTTTCCAGGTGTGGTTGAATTGACAAATCAGCTACTAATACTTGAGAGTATTCTTTGGCTCCCCTTGTGTCGAATCAATAAATTTGGGTTGAATACTTTACCCTCGAAAACTGTTGTGATCCCCTATACTTGTGGGTTATCATGACTATTTTCTGGCGCCGTTGCCGGGGAGCATAGCTCTATTCTTTGAGTCACTTGGGATATATATCTTCTTATCATTATGAAGAACTTGAGAGATCCAAAAACCAATATCTATCCCTCAACTACGAGGGGAGGTAAGGAACTGCCATCTAGCTCTGCACTTGATTCACCTTCTGTATTAAGTAAGCTTGCAACACCTACACCTGCTTCTGCTATTTGTTCTGATATGTCGCATGTTATTGATGATGCCACTTCTGCTATGCATGATACTTATGATGAAACTTCCTCTATGCCTGATACTACTGTGCCACTTAGTGATTTTCTTGATGAACAACTTGCTAGGGCTAGAGAGATTGAAAATATTGAATCTGATGATACTGATGAAAGTGATGATGAAGAATCACTTGTAATTCCTAATGGTTATGTTTTTGATCAAGAAGCTTCTTTCGCTATTTTAGCTTGCAAAAATAGAAATGAACTCAAAAGGTTATTAGCTAAATGGAGTAAGCAATCTCTAAATGCTAGAATGAAACCTGACCCTGCTTTTGCTACTTCACCTATCTATGTTACCGATAAGGATTATGAATTCTCTGTTGATCCTGATATAATTACTTTGGTTGAATCTGATCCTTTTCATGGTTATGA
Source organism: Triticum dicoccoides (assembly GCF_002162155.2). Taxonomy (NCBI): domain Eukaryota; kingdom Viridiplantae; phylum Streptophyta; class Magnoliopsida; order Poales; family Poaceae; genus Triticum; species Triticum dicoccoides. The sequence continues at coordinate 19,490,553 of NC_041386.1, forward strand.
ATCTGAAACTGTTGTGGCACATCTTACTAAATTGAATGATATAGCCACCCTGTTCACTAAAGATGGGAGAACTCGTTACTTTTATATCCTTAAAATATTTCCGTTCTCATTAAAGGGTGATGCTAAGATATGGTTTAATTCTCTTGATCCTGGTTGTGTGTGTAGTCCCTGGGATATGATTTATTACTTCTCTGCTAAATATTTCGCTGCTCATAAGAAACAAGCTGCTTTAAGGGATATATATAATTTTGTGCAAATTGAAGAAGAGAGTCTCCCACAAGCTTGGGGGAGGCTTCTCCAATTACTTAATGCTTTGCCTGATCATCCTCTTAAGAAAAATGAAATACTTGATATCTTTTATAATGGACTAACCGATGCCTCCAGAGATTACCTGGATATATAGTTGTGTTGGTTCTGTTTTCAGGGAAAGAACACCGGATGAAGCTGAAATTCTATTGAACAATATGTTGACAAATGAAAATAATTGGACACCTCCGAAGCCAATTCCTGAGCCTATTCCTAAACCAACTCCGAAGAAGAGGGGTATTCTATTTCTCAGTCCTGAAGATATGCAAGAGGCAAAGAAATCTATGAAAGAAAAGGGTATTAAAGCTAAAGATGTTAAGAATTTACCTCATATTGAAGAAATGCATGGTCTTAATTTACCGCCTGTTGAAGAAGCATATAATCTTAATCCATTACCTATTGAAGAAACTCATGGTCTTGATAACCCGACACAGGTAGTAAAGGTAAACTCTCTCTACAGATATGATAAAGCTGAAATCCCATTTACTAAAATAGCTAGCCCATGCTTAGATGAGTTTGATAAATTTATGGCTAAGCAAGAAGACTTTAATGCTTATTTTGGTAGACAATTGAAATACAATTCAAATATGCTTGAACACTTGGGTGATTATATGGCTAATGTTAAAGGTGAACTTAAACTTATTAGTAAACATGCTTCTATGGTTACCACTCAAGTAGAACAAGTACTTAAAGCTCAAAATGACTTGCTCAATGAATTGAATAGTAAAGATAATGATAATGATAATGCTGTTAGAGTGGCTACTAGAACCGGTAAAATGACTCAGGAACCTTTGTATCCTGAAGGCCATCCTAAGAGAATTGAGCAAGATTCTCAGAGAAATAATATAGATGCACCTAGTCCTTCTAAAAGGAAGAAAAAGAAAAATGATAGGACTTTGCATGCTTCTAGTGAACCTGTTATTGAACCACCTAAGAATCCAAATGATATTTCTATTTCTGATGCTGAAACACAATCTGTTAATGAACCTGAAACTAGTGATAATGTTAATAATAATGTTCATGATAATGCTCAACCTAGTAATGATAATGATATAGAAATTGAACCTGTTGTTGATCTTGATAACCCACAATAAAAAAATCAATGTTATGATAAAAAGGACTTTGTTGCTAGGAAACATGGTAAAGAAAGAGAGCCTTGGGTTCAGAAACCCATGCCTTTTCCTCCCAAGCCATCCAAGAAAAAGGATGATTAGGATTTTGAGCACTTTGCTGAAATGATTAGACCTATCTTTTTGCGTATGCGATTAACTGATATGCTCAAAACCAATCCTTACGCTAAGTACATGAAAGATATTATTACAAATAAAGGAAAGATACCGAAAGCTAAAATTTCCACCATGCTTGCTAATTATACTTTTAAGGGTGGAATACCAAAGAAACTTGGAGATCCCGGTGTACCAACTATACCATGCTCCATTAAAAGAAACTATGTTAAAACTGCTTTATGTGATCTTGGAGCCGGTTGTTAGTGTTATGCCTCTCTCTTTATATCGTAGACTTGATTTGAATAAGTTGACACCTACTAAAATATCTTTGCAAATGGCTGATAAATCAACTGCTATACCTGTCGGTGTTTGTGAGGATGTGCCTGTTGTAGTTGCAAACGTTACTATTTTAACGGACTTTGTTATTCTTGATATTCCCGAGGACGATAGTATGTCTATTATTCTTGGAAGACCCTTTTTGAATACTGCAGGGGCTGTTATTGATTGCACTAAAGGCAATGTCACTTTTCATGTTAATGGTAATGAGCATACGGTACACTTTCCGAGGAAACAACCTCAAGTTCATAGTATCAACTCTATTGGAAAAATTCCATCGATTATAGTTGGAGGTTTTGAATTTCCTCTTCCTACTGTCAAGAACAAATATGATATTCTTATTATTGGGGATGTGCATATCCCCGTTGAGGTAACGTAGTGTTATTCGAGATTTCTCTGGTTCCATGTTATTCGGAATGAGTTCGTTAACAAGACTTGATCAACCTTGTTAGTGGATTCCTTTTGATGACCATGAGATGGATGAAACTAGAAGGCACAACCCTCTGTACCCCACTTTTACTTTCTGTTATTTATATTAAATAAAATAAAAATAATTTTTTTTCTATCTGCTATCTGATTATCCGTGCAATATAAAAATACCTCGAAAATAAAAGTTCTCCAAATGCCCTGAAATTTAAATATGATTTTTTCTAGAATATTTGAGAATATTTGGCACTAAGAACACAACAGGGGGGGTCAACCACCTACCCATGAGGGTGGAGGGCGCGCCTCCTGCCTCGTGGGCCCACGGTGGTCCTCCTCCACTTATTCTTTCACCCATACACTTCTTCTTCCTCCCACAAACACGAATATCCAGCTCAAGCACGAGTTCTAGCTCATCTTGCTGCCATTTTTGATCTCCTTGCTCAAAGCACCTCTCACAAAATTGCTTGGGGAGATTGTTCCTTGGTATGTGACTCCTCCATTGGTCCAATTTGTTTTTGTTCTAGTGCTTTATTCATTGCAAATTTTTGCTGCTTAGGTGACCATGTTCTTGAACTTGCATGTCAAATTTATATGGTCAAAAATAGTTTTGATGCATGATATAGGCCCTAGGCACTTGTAGGAGTAGTTGCTATCAATATTATTGAGTTTGGTTTACTTTTATTTTGAAGTTACTAAAAATTTCAGAATTTTTCAAAAAATGATGAGGAGACTTTTGAGGGGCTCATCGAGCCAAAGCTCGAAGGAAAAGGCACCAGTATAATCTGCCTCGCACCGCGGAGGTTCGGGCATGTGAATGGCCTTCCGATGATTTCTTGAGAGCAGCCGGTATTTATGAAGATTTTCATGAATTGGCTAAGAATGCAGGCCTCACCACTTTCCTCCATGACCAATGCGATCAGTATCTCTTACCCACAAATACCTTTGTGCAAAACTTTCATTTCCATTCTAGGAACTCGCCACCTATGGTGGAGTTTCATTTATATGATGAGCATAAGGAGATGTCACTTTATGATTTTTGTCGGGTTTGTTTAGTCCCTTTTGAGGGCAAGACAGAAGAACCACATCGCGATGATGTGGAGGGGTTTATTGATACTATCACTATAGGGAAAACAAGGAAGGTTGCTGATGCACGAATCACTAGCATACATTTTCCTGTTTTACGTTATTTTGCATTATTTGCTAGTCGTTGCTTAATTGGTCGCGGAAACTGTGGAAACCTTAGTATCCCTGATATTATTATTCTGCTCCACGGTTTATACAGTGATAACTCTGTTAGTATGGGTGGTATTATTTCCAAACGGTTAAGTCTGAACCGTACCAAGGGCCCCATCTTTGGAGGCATCTATGCTTCACGCCTAGCTGCACATTTTAACATACCTATTAGGCATTTTGAGAAGGAAGAAAAGGTGTTGCCCCGTGTTTATCTAGATTATAAAAGTATGGTGGCACATGATTTTATTGTTAAGAATAGGGAAGGAGAGCTTAAATATCAATTGTTCTTTAATAAGCATCATCCTGAGACTATTACCCTTCCTGCTCCTTCTTTGTTTGATTTATCTTCAGGCACGTACCTTGTTCCGTTGAAGGCTATTCACGCCTATCGGAACCCTACACCAGCCGTGGAGCCAGAGCCGGAACCACAAGTTAATCCTTCACGACAGTCTAATTACTAGTGGGATCCGGAGATGATTGTCAGCCAGTGGCAATCGGAGTCTTCCTCTTCTTCTTCTCAGTACGACCCCAACTACTATTATGGATATCCGCCAGGCCAGCCATGGCCATAGACCAACTTAGGCCAAAAGCCTAAGCTTGCGGGAGTACGTATTTCCCACCGACATTACATTTATGTTCACACACTCATTGCTAGATGTCGGTGCTCATACTTTTTCATTGTATCATCCATGCTAGTTTATTTCCCTTTTTATGCTTTCTTCTTGTGTGTTTAATAAACCTTAAGAAAACCAAAAAAATTAGTTGTAGCTTTTAGTTAGTTTAATTTTCATGCTTGTAGTAGTAACTAAAAAGAAAACCCAAAAAGATTTCATGTTCTTCTTTTGCTTGTTGGGAGCTTTCTCGTGTAAATAGTTTTATTTCTTTTCTTTTCTTTGGGAGTCGATAGGAGAAGACCATAATTAAATTGTTGAAGTGGCTCTTATATGCATTATTGTTGATCTGACAAAAGAGCCCATATTGCCTTGTCTTCTCCTGTTTATTGAATGCTTGCAGATTCTAGCTTAGTCCAATGCACGTGCACTATTATTATTATTCACATCGTATGGTCGTGCAAGTGAAAGGCAATTATGACGATATATGATGGACTGGCTGAGATGAGAAAAGTTGGTATGAACTCGGCCTCTTTTGTTTTTTGTAAATATGATTAGCTCATCGTTCCTGATTCAGCCTATTATGAATAAACATGTTTGCAATGACAATTAGAGATCATAGTTTCTTGTGCCATGCTTGATTAGCTATGAGTTATAATGGTTTACCTTGCATGCCAACATGCTATTGAGATAGTTATGATGTGGTATGATAGGGTGGTATCCTCCTCTGAATGATTTAAGTGACTTGAGTTGGCGCATGTTCACGCATGTAGTTGAAACAAAATCAACATAGCCTTCACGATATTTATGTTCATGGTGGATTATATCCTACTCATGCTTGCATTCGGTGTTGATTAATTTTAATGCATGTTCATGACTGTTGTCGCTCTCTAGCTGGTTGCTTCCCAGTCTTTTGCTAGCCTTCACTTGTACTAAGCGGGAATACTGCTTGTGCATCCAATCCCTTAAACCCCAAAGTTATTCCACATGAGTCCACTATACCTACCTATATACGGTATCTACCTGCCGTTCCAAGTAAATTTGTATGTGCCAAACTCTAAACCTTCAAATAAATATCCTGTTTTGTATACTCGAATAGCTCATGTATAAACTAGGGTTGTCTGTATCTTCCATGTTAGGCAGGTTATTCTCAAGAGAAGTGGACTCCGCTCCTCACTCACGAGATAAATGGCTGGTCACTGGGATGCCCAGTCCCATGCTTTATGCAAACTAAATCAAAATAATTGCAAACAAAACTCCCCCTGGGACTCTTGTTAGTTGGAGGCACTCGTTGTTTCGAGCAAGCCATGGATTGATGCTTGTTGGTGGAAGGGGGAGTATAACTTTACCATTCTATTTGGGAACCGCCTATAATGTGTGTAGCATGGAAGATATCGCCATCTCTTGGTTGTTATGTTGACAATGAAAGTATACCGCTCAAAATATTATTCACCTCTATTTTAAAACCGACCTCTGGCACCTCTACAAATCCCTGCTTCCCTCTGCGAAGGGACTATCTATTTACTTTTATGCTCACTCATCATCCTCTTATGAAAAAGCACCAGTTGGAGAGCACCGCTGTCATTTGCAATCATTACTGTTAGTTTACATTGAGTATGACTTGACTGGATCTCTTTTACCATGAATTACAATGTCTAGTCAGTCCTTGGTCTTTAAAGGTGCTCTGCATTTATGCTTTGCGGTCTCGGAAAGGGCTAGGGAGATACCATCTTGTTATATCATATTATGATTGTTTTGAGAAAGTGTTGTCATCCAAGATTTATTATTATTGCTCGCTAGTTGATTATGCTATTGATATGAGTAAATTTGAGACCTAAGCGTTATTGCAAATGTGGTTAGTTATAATCTTTGCTGAAAACTTGATTGCTGGCTTTACATAATTACAACAACAAGAGCAAACAGAGTTTGTAAAAGTTTTTTCTTTATCACTTTCAGTTTGTCAACTGAATTGCTTGAGGACAAGCAAAGGTTTAAGCTTGGGGGGGTTGATACGTCTCCAATGTATCTACTTTTCCAAACACTTTTGCTCGTGTTTTGGACTCTAACTTGCATGATTTGAATGGAACTAACCCGGACTGACGTTGTTTTCAGCAGAATTACCATGGTGTTATTGATGTGCAGAAACAAACGTTCTCGGAATGACCTGGAACTTCATGGAGCATCCACCTCGGTCATATCATCGTAGTGCTTAGGCAAAGCCCTGCGATGGTAGCATCATCATCACCATCATCACGCCATCGTGCTGACGAAGCTCTCCCTCGACACTCGGCTGGATCAAGAGTTCGTGGGACGTCACCGAGCCAAACGTGTGCAGATCACGGATGTGTCGTACATTCGGTACTAGGACCGGTCGATCGTGAAGACGTACGACTACATCAACCGCGTTATCATAACTCTTCCGCTTACGGTCTACGAGGGTACATGGACAACACTCTTCCCCTCTCGTTGCTATGCATCACCATGATCTTGCATGTGCGTAGGATTTTTTTTTTGAAATTACTATGTTCCCCAACAGTGGCATCCGAGCCAGGTTTATGCGTAGATGTTATATGCACGAGTAGAACACAAAGGAGTTGTTGGCGTGGGTATATACATATTTCTTGCCGTCACTAGTTGTTTCTTGATTCGGCGGTATTGTTGGATGAAGCGGCCCAGACCGACATTACGCGTACGCTTAAGCGAGACTAGTTCTACCGACGTGCTTCCCACACAGGTGGCTGGTGGGTGTCAGATTCTCCAACTTTAGTTGAATCGGATTCAATGAACAGGGTTCTTTCTGAAGATCAAAAAGCAATCACTATGCCGCGTTGTGGTTTTTGATGCGTAGGTAAGAACGGTTCTTGCTCAGCCCGTAGCAGCCACGTAAAACTTGCAACGACAAAGTAGAGGACGTCTAACTTGTTTTTGTAGGGCATGTTGTGATGTGATATGATCAAGACATGATGCTAAATTTTATTGTATGAGATGATCATGTTTTGTAACACAGTTATCGGCAACTGGCAGGAGCCATATGGTTGTCGCTTTATTGTATGCAATGCAATCGCCATGTAATTGCCTTACTTTATCACTAAGCGGTAGCGATAGTCGTAGAAGCAATAGTTGGCGAGACGACAACGATGTTTCGATGGAGATCAAGGTGTCAAGCCGGTGAAGATGATGATCATGACGGTGCTTTGGAGATGGAGATCAAAGGCACAAGATGATGATGGCCATATCATATCACTTATATTGATTGCATGTGATGTTTATCCTTTATGCATCTTATTTTGCTTAGTTCGACGGTAGCATTATAATATGATCTATCACTAAATTTCAAGGTATAAGTGTTCTCCCTGAGTATGCACCGTTGCTACAGTTCTTCGTGCTGAGACACCACGTGATGATCAGGTGTGATAAGCTCTACGTTCACATACAACGGGTGCAAGCCAGTTTTGCACACGCAGAATACTCGGGTTAAACTTGACGAGCCTAGCATATGCAGATTTGGCCTCGGAACACTAGAGACCGAAAGGTCGAACGTGAATCATATAGTAGATATGGTCAACATAGAGATGTTCACCATTGAAGACTACTCCATCTCACGTGATGATCGGACATGGTTTAGTTGATATGGATCACATGATCACTCAGATGATTAGAGGGATGTCTATCTAAGTGGGAGTTCTTAAGTAATATGATTAATTGAACTTAAATTTATCATGAACTTAGTCCTATTAGTATTTTGGCATATCTATGTTGTACATCAATTGCTCGCGTATAGCTACCCCATTTTATTTATGATATGTTCCTAGAGAAAACTATGTTGAAAGATGTTATTAGAAATGATGCGGACTAGCTCCGTGATCTGAGGATTATCCTCATTGCTGCATAGAAGAATTATGTCCTTGATACACCGCTAGGTGAAGGACCTATTGCAGGAGCAGATGCAGATGTTATGAATGTTTGGCAAGCTCTGTATGATGAGTACTTGATAGTTTAGTGAGCTATGCTTTATGGCTTAGAACCGGGACTTCAAAAACGTTTTGAATGCCATGGAGCATATAAGATATTCCAAGAGTTGAAATTGTCTCATACTCATGCACGTGTCAAGAGGTATGAGACCTCTGACATTTCTTTGCCTACAAGATGGAGGAGAATAGCTCAACGAGTGAGCATGTGCTCAGATTGTCTGAGTACTACAATTTCTTGAATCAAGTGGGATTTAATCTTCCCGATGAGATAGTGATTGACAGAGTTCTCTAGTCACTGTCACCAAGTTACTAGAACTTCGTGATGAACTATAATATGCAAGGGATAACGGAAACGATTCCCAAGCTCTTCGCGATGCTGAAATCGGCGAAGGTAGAAATCAAGAAAAACATCAAGTGTTGATGGTTGACAAGACCAGTAGTTTCAAGAAAAGGGCAAAGGGATAGAAAGGTAACTTCAAGAAGAATGAAAAACAAGTTTTCACTCCCGTGAAGAAGCCCAAAGCTAGACCCAAGCCTGAAACTGAGTGCTTCTACTGCAAAGGAAATGGTCACTGGAAGTGGAACTGCCCTAGATACTTGGCGGATAAGAAGGATGGCATAGTGAACAAAGGTATATTGGATATACATGTTATTGATGTGTACTTTACTAGTGTTTATAGCAACCCCTCGGTATTTGATATTGGTTCAGTTGCTAAGAGTAGTAACTCAAAACGGGAGTTGCAAAATAAACAGAGACTAGTTAAGGGTGAGGTGATGATGTGTGTTGGAAGTGATTCCAAGTTTGATAAGATCACCAATACCTTCGGGGTTAGTGTTCAACCTAAAATAAATGTTATTTGGTGTTTGCGTTGAGCATGAATATGATTGGATCATGTTTATTGCAATACGGTTGTTCATTTATGTCAAAGAATAATTGTTGTTCTATTTACATGAATAAAACCTTCTATGGTCATACACTCAATATAAATGGTTTATTGAATCTCGATCGTAGTGATCATACACATATTCATAATATTGAAGCCAAAAAATGCAAAGTTAATAATGATAGTGCAACTTATTTGTGGCACTGCCGTTTAGGTCATATTGGTGTAAAGCGCATGAAGAAACTACATGTTGATGGCCTTTTGGAATCACTTGATTATGAATCACTTGATGCTTGTGAACCATGCCTCATGGGCAAGATGACTAAGACTCGGCTCTCTGGAATAATTGAGCGAACAACTGACTTATTGAAAATAATACATACTAATGTATGCGGTCCGATGAGTGTTGAGGCTCGCGGCGGGTATCGTTATTTTCTCACCTTCACAGATGATTTGAGCAGATATGGGTATATCTACTTGATGAAACATAAGTCTGGAACATTTGAAAAGTTCAAAGAATTTCAGAGTGAAGTGGAAAATCATCGTAAAAAGAAAATAAAGTTTCTACGATCTGATCGCCGAGACGAATATTTGAGTTGCGAGTTTGGTCTTCAATTAAAACAATGTGGAATAGTTTCACAAATTTGTGCCACCTGGAACACCACAACATAATGGTGTGTCCAAACATCATAACCGTACTTTATTGGATATAGTGCAATCTATGATGTCTCCTACCGATTTACCACTATCATTTTTGGGGTTATGCATTAGAGACAGCTACATTCACATTAAAAAGGGACCACCTAAATCCGTTGAGATGACACCGTATGAACTGTGGTTTAGCAAGAAAGCTAAGTTGGCGTTTCTTAAAGTTTGGGATTGCGATGCTTGTGTGAAAAAGTTTCATCCTGATAAGCTCAAACTCAAATCGGAGAAGTGCGTCTTCATAGGATACCCAAAAGTAACTGTTGGGTACACCTTCTATCACAGATCCGAAGGCAAGATATTCGTTGCTAAGAATGGATCCTTTATAGACAAGGAGTTTCTCTCGAAATAAGTGAGTAGGAGGAAAGTAGAACATGATAAGGTAATCATACCTTCTCCCGAATTGGAAAGTAGTTCATCACATAAATCAGTTCCAGTGATGCCTACACCGATTAGTGAGGAAGTTAATGATAATGATCATGAAACTTCAGATCAAGTCACTACCGAACCTCGTAGGTCAACCAGAATACGTTCCGCACCAAAGTGGTATGGTAATCCTGTTCTGGAAATCATGTTACTAGACCATGACAAACCTATGAACTATGAGGAAGCGATGATGAGCCTAGATTCCACGAAATGGCTTGAGGCCATGAAATCTGAGCTAGGATCCATGTATGAGAACAAAGTGTGGACTTTGGTTAACTTGCCTGATGATCGGCAAGCCATAGAGAATAAATGGATCTTCAAGAGGAAGACGGACACTGATAGTAGTGTTACTATCTACAAAGCTCGAATTGTCACAAAAATGTTTTCGACAAGTTCAAGGTGTTGACTACAATGAGATTTTCTCACTTGTATCGATGCTTAAAAGTCTGTCTGAATCATGTTAGCAATTGCCGTATTTTATGAAATTTGGCAAATGGATGTCAAACCTGCATGGATTTCTTAAATAAGAGTTGTATATGATGCAACCAGAAGGTTTTGTCAATCCAAAAGATGCTAACAAAGTGTTTGAGCACTAGCGATCCATTTATGGACTAGTGCAAGCATCTCGGAGTTGGAATGTATGCTTTGATAGTCTGATCAAAGCATATAGTTTTATACAGACTTGCGGTGAAGCATGTATTTACAAGAAAGTGAGTGGGAGCACTACAGCCTTTCTAATAAGTATATGTGAATGACATATTGTCGATCAGAAATGATGTAGAATTTTCTGGAAAGCATAAAGGAGTGTTTGAAAGGAGTTTTTTCAAAGAAAGACCTCGGTGAAGTTGCTTACATATTGAGCATCAAGATCTATAGAGATAGATCAAGACGCTTGATAAGTTTTTTTCAATGAGTACATACATTGAGAAGTTTTTGAAGTAGTTCAAAATGGAACAGTCAAAGAAAGAGTTCTTGCATGTGTTGCAAGGTGTGAAGTTGAGTAAGACTCAAAACCCGACCACGACAGAAGATAGAGAGAGAATGAAAGTCATTCCCTATGCCTCAGCCATAGGTTCTATAAAGTATTCCATACTGTGTACCAGACCTATTGTATACCATGCCCTGAGTTTGGCAAGGGAGTACAATTTTGATCTAGGAGTAGATCACTGGACAGCGGTCAAAATTATCCTTAGAGGACTAAAGAAATATTTCTCAGTTATGGAAGTGATAAAGAGTTCGTCGTAAAGAGTTACGTCAATGCAAGCTTTGACACCGATCTGGATGACTCTGAGTCTCAATCCGGATACATATTGAAAGTGGGAGCAATTAGCTAGAGTAGCACCATGCAGAGTATTGTAGACATAGAATATTTGCAAAATACATGCGGCTCTGAATGTGGCAGGCCCGTTGACTAAACTTCTCTCACAAGCAAAACATGATCACACCTTAGTACTCTTTGGGTGTTAATCACATAGCGAGGTGAACTAGATTATTGACTCTAGTAAACCCTTTGGGTGTTGGTCACATGACGATGTGAACTATGGGTGTTAATCACATGGTGATGTGAACTATTGGTGTTGAATCACATGGCGATGTGAACTAGATTATTGACTCTAGTGCAAGTGGGAGACCGAAGGAAATATGCCCTAGAGGCAATAATAAAGTTATTATTTAATTCCTTATTTCATGATAAATGTTTATTATTCATGCTAGAATTGTATTAACCGGAAACTTAGTACATGTGTGAATACATAGATAAAACAAAGTGTCCCTAGTATGCCTCTACATGACTAGTTCGTTTATCAAAGATGGTTATGTTTCCTAACCATAGAAATGTGTTGTCATTTGATGAACGGGATCACATCATTAGGAGAATGATGTGATGGACAAGACCCATTCGTTAGCTTAGCATTATGATCGTTACAGTTTCATTGCTACTGATTTCTTTGTGACTTATACATGTTCCTCGGACTATGAGATTATGCAACTCCCGAATACCGGAGGAACACCTTGTGTGCTATCAAACGTCACAACGTAACTGGGTGATTATAAAGATGCTCTACAGGTGTCTCCATGGTGTTTGTTGTGTTGGCATAGATCGATATTAGGATTTGGCACTCCGTGTATTGGAGAGGTATATCTCGGCCCTCTCGGTAATGCACATCACTATAAGCCTTGCAAGCAATGTGACTAATGAGTTAGTTACGGGATGATGCATTACGGAACGAGTAAAGAGACTTGCCGGTAACGAGATTGAACTAGGTATGATGATACCGACGATCGAATCTTGGGCAAGTAACATACCAATGACAAAGGGAACAACATATATTGTTATGCGGTTTGATCGATAAAGATCTTCGTAGAATATGTAGGAATCAGTATGAGCATCCAGGTTTTGCTATTGGTTATTGACCGGAGATGAGTCTCGGTCATGTATACATAGTTCTCGAACCCGTAGGGTCCGCACGCTTAACATTCTGTGACGATTTGTATTATGAGTTATGTGATTTGATGACCGAAGTTTGTTTGGAGTCCCGGATGAGATCGGGGACATGATGAGGAGTCTCGAAATGGTCGAGACGTAAAGATCGATATATTGGAAAGCTATATTTGGACATCGAAAAGGTTCCGAGTGATTCGAGTATTTTTTGGAGTACCGAAGAGTTACGGGAATTTGTATTGGGCCTTAATGAGCCATACGGGAAAGGAGAGAAAGGCCTCAAGGGTGGCCGTGGACTGGTCCGGATTGGACTAGGGAAAGGGGACGCCCCCTTCCTTCCTTCTCCTTCTCCCTTCCCTTTTTCCTATTGCATGTGGGAGGTGGAATCCGACTATGACTCCACACTTTGGGCGCGCCCTATGAGGGTCGGCCTCCTCCTCCCTCCATCCTTTATATACGTGGCCAGGAGGCACCCCATAGACACACAAGTTGATCATTGATCTCTTATCCGTGTGCGGTGCCCCCTCCACCATAATCCACCTCGGTCATATCGTAGCGGTGCTTAGGCGAAGCCCTATTCTGGTAGCATCATCATCACCGCCATCACGTCGTCGTGCTGACGAAGCTCTCCCTTGACACTCTGCTGGATCGTGAGTTCATGGGACGTCACCGAGCCGAACGTGTGCAGATCACGGAGGTGTCGTACTTTCGGTACTAGGATCGGTCGATCGTGAAGACGTACGACTACATCAACCGCGTTGTCATAACGCTTCCGCTTATGGTCTACGAGGGTACGTGGACAACACTCTTCCCCTCTTGTTGCTATGCATCACCATGATCTTGCGTGTGCGTAGGAATTTTTTTGAAATTACTATGTTCCCAACAATGTCATCATTCTTATTGCATTACTCCATTTCTCCATGAACTTAATACACTAGATGCATGCTGGATAGCGGTCAATGTGTGGAGTACTAGTAGTAGATGCAGGCAGGAGTCGGTCTACTAATCTTGGACGTGATGCCTATATAATGATCTTTGCCTGGATATCTTCATGATTATTTGAAGTTCTATCAATTGCCCAACAGTAATTTGTTTACCCATTGTTGCTATTTTTCTCAAGAGAAGCCACTAGTGAAACATACAGCCCCCGGGTCTCTTCTTTATTATATTTGCCTTTATGGTCTATTTTTATATGCTTTCATTTTCAGATCTATTAATCCAAAAACCCAAAAATACCTTGCTGCAATTTTTATTTATTTATTTTATCTCGCATTCCCGCGAGATCTATTTATCCAATCTACTATAATTTTACCTATCTTTTTACCCGTGAGGGATTGACAACCCCTCTCTTACGTCGGGTTGCAAGTATTTGTTCTTTGTGTGCAGGAGCTATTTACGTGGTGTTGCGTGATTCTCCTACTGGTTCGATAACCTTGGTCTCATCACTGAGGGAAATAACTAGCATAGTTGTGCTACATCATCCCTTCCTCTTTGGCGAAATACCAACGTAGTTCAAGCCGCATCAGCTGCTCATCCGTGGTCAGGTGAAAAGAAGAAAAAAAATCGTTATTAAAGCGGTTGGGCGGTGAGCACATCCTTCTTCCCCAACAGAGTTCGGCTGACCGTGCGATTTTTTTAGCTAGGAGTAGTGCCTAGGGGATGATAAACTGAAGAATGAATGGAGCAAGCAGCGGCATTGCCATCTTGTGCAGTAAAATACTGATGGCGGCAAGCATCACCAGAGTTGGGGAAGAAGGATGTGCCTCCGTCCATTCGTGTGGTTGCTCATGTAAGTGAGGCTCACGGCAAGGTGCCTCTTCCACCTATTGTTTTACACCTTGTCCTCGACGATTGTCCAGGTCGGGCACCCACAGCGGTCGTCGTCGGGTGAGATGACATTGCACACGGCGATGTACCCTTTTTGGTGTGAGCAGAGCCCGACCCATGCATCCAGCCATCGAATGAATTAGGCCTCGCCATGGAAAGATAGGAGCCAGCTCCCGTGACACGTCCAGGTGAGGCGGCTAGTGTCGAAGGAGAAGGTGCCTCTGTTCATGAGGGAGTGGAAGATGGTGGATTCGTTGGGATGCACCGCTTGGGACGAGACAAGGATGTGCAGCTTGATCGGCGGCGGGCAGAGGGACTCCCACTGCCATTCACCCCAGCCACAGCGTGCTATGAGCTCCTATTTCTATATGATCCTTTCAGGTGTTGCTGTTATATGATGAAAACTAGCCACTTGTACCATGGAATTTGATAAAAAAAATGTTCTTCATTTAAATTTAGGCAATTATCCACTGTTTGGAAGACATCGACCAAAGTAGATTATGCCAAGTAGATGGTATCTTTGTATTTGCATTTTGACCAAATAATGATGGTTTTTTCCTATTATATAAATTACTATGATGGGTTCAAATCATATTGTTCATATGTCAAATTTATTTTAATATGGGTAAGTTGAAAAAACAGGTAATGAAAAGAACTAGTTGGCTTATTATTTGGAGCTTATATTCACAGGAGCTTATTTTCATAGGATAACTCAAAAGAACTGGCCCTAAGAACCCTGGTCAATAGCAATGCCAAACAATTAACATGTACTCCCTCCGGTCCTTTTTACTCTGCATATTAGAATTCTCTGAAGTCAAACTTCACAAAATTTGACCGTATTTATATGAAAAAATATCAACATCTGCCATGCTAAAGTTATACAATGTGAAACTTTAAGTCATGACACATTTATTGGTATTGATTTCAGATTGTAAATGTTGGTACTTTTTTCTATAAAATTGGTCAAACTTTACGAGGCTTGACTTCAGTCAAATCTTATATGCGAACTAAAAAGGGCTGGAGGGAGTACCATGATTGCAATGGAACTTACCATACCACATTGTATAGGCTCACAGTTGCCCCTCCTTTTTTTGCGATGTTCCATGAAGATTCCCCATATATCTTGTACTAAGAAAGCATGTACTTTTTCATTGTTGCACCCCATCTACAGGTTGACACAGCTAATTTGAGATATCTCTAGATGATAATACATTGCATATCCCTTGCACATAAATTAACCACCAATTAATGATTGCGTGTGTCGCACGAACTAGTCATGAATCTGTGTACTGGACTTGCAGGCACTCTTAGGGAGCCTAATTTTGTACACTAGCATTCCTCCATGCCACCTACGACTGTGTAATGTATGACGTCTATATATCTAATTTGGTAGCCAGTAGTGGTAATCATTGGCTACACAAAAAGGGATTATTGGTCGAAAATACAAGATCATACAATACTAAAAGTGAGAGACCCACTTACAAGATCATACCAATGCTTCGGCCCAATATTTTGGTTGGCCAAGGTGTTAGATGCAGAAGAAACATCGTCCTTGTAGCTGTTGCCAGCTCCATAACATGTAACAGCGACCTGCTAGTATATTTGAAGTACAATAGGCAGGTGATGTTGGACGAGTTTAAAGGTGACAACTACCTAGGTCGCGGCAGTTGCTTGGAGTCATGGTAGATGGTGGGAATCAAGTTAAAAACATAAAGGGTGATGCCACCGCGGTGGTTGTCAGGGTCCGGGAAGGAGATCTAGGACCATAGACGAGGGTGTTTGTGAAGCGGCTCCAGTAGTGTGGACGACGATGTGGACAAAGTGGATCTGAGGCCGTGGAAGAGTGCGTCGGTGAAGCTGCTCCGGCAGGGTTGAGGACGGTGTTGACGATGCGGATCTGCGGCCATGGACAAGGGCATTGGGAAGCGGCTCCAGTAGGGTTGAGGGTGGTGTCAACGAAGCAGATCTACGACCATGGACGAGGGCATCGGGAAGCTGCTCTGGTGGGGTGGACGACGATGTCAACAAATCGGATCTGAGGCCGTCGACCGGGGCATCGATGAGGCGGCTCGAGAGGTGTGGACGATGGTGTCGACAAAGTGGCTTTGATGCGATGTAGGAAGGAGCCGCTGCAGATGCGCTGCGGTTGACGAGAGCACCGGCGAAGCAGATCCGGCGCGGTGGACAAGACCGGCACTAAATGGGCTCTGGTACAGTGCTGGATGAGTAGACTTTTTAGGGGAGGTGGGAGGGGTAGATGCGGCCGCAGAAGTAGATCTGGCGAGGTGGACGACGCCAATAGTGAATAGGCTCTGCTCACCGGTGGATGAGCAGTCTAGGGTTTCAAGAGGAAGAAGGGGTAGAATCATCGATGAAGTACGAATGACATGATGTAAGGTGCTCTGGTGCTATGGAGTAGTCGTTTTTGCATGAGGGGAGAGAAAATGGGGGTGCCGTGTGGTGTGGGGAACCGAAAGTTACCAAAAGCAACCCCGACCTATTATGTAAATGAGGGTTGTGTTGTTCTCCGTGCACCAAGGTAGAAAGGGAATTTCGCATGATCCATACTAGGTCGCGGAAATTTTAGAAGGAAGCGGGAGATTTTGCCGCCCGCGGGGTCGTTCGTATTCAATTTCGACTAATTTTTGACAGTGCAATCAGGAAGCCAGTGATGTGCGATTGTGTACAAGGCACACACGTCAGCAATAACTCGTATACTATCAAGTCGACCCTAGAAAAAAAGACAATAACTCCAGATGATGCACTAATAACTTCTTGTATGATCACACGGGCGCGGCTGATCGTATGGGTGTAACTGAGGCGCATTCATAAAAAATGGAGCAAACTCTCAGCCTATGTATTTCCCGTAAAACTATATAATTTTGTGTCATTGGTTATTTATTTTAAACACATTGCGTAACAAATGGATATTACGGTCCTCTACTTAGTCAGGGGTTTTGTTTTTATTTATAGAATCTTTAGCAGTTTAGTTAGTGATTTATCCTTTCTGAAAAACTATCTTATTTAGTACAATAGAATACTTGAGCTAAAAAGGTTGAATTATCATTATCCTTTCAGAAAGAAAAAAACAATGAAACTACTCTTTTGTTACTTACAGATATATGCTATAACATATTACCTTTGTGCTTTTCAAATTTCAGTATACCCCTGCAAAAACAAATGTCATTAATATGAGTGCCTAAGAATTATTTTGTTTGTCATTCTAATCTGTTCAGCAAAGAGCGATGGATATAGAAGAAATATGGGCACAACTTTCCCTAGGTGCAGCATCTTCTGCTAATAACCAACCTCGGCAACAACCTACTCAGGTTACTTGTCACGCTAAAAGAAAAGCCAATCTTTCAATTGTTCAACATTAGTCCCTCTGTTCCTAAATACAAGTCCTTTTAGAGATTTCAAATACGGACTTCATATGAAGCAAAATGAGTGAATCTACACTCTAAAATGCGTCTATATACATCTGTATCTAGTCTTTATTGAAATCTCTAAAAGGGCTTATATTTAGAAATGGAGGGAGTAGTTCGGAAAAGCGGCATGGTCAATTTCGCTGATAAATAACTCTCCAGTCCTGAATGACAACTTGGTGGTGAAGCTCATGTGTTGGATGGATTTTAGATGGTCTTCTATCTCTGAATATCTCAAAGCTCCAGGGCCAGGTGGAATGCCAGCCTTATTTTACAAGAGATTCTGGCATATTGTGGGAGAGAAGGTGATAGATGAAGTACTAAGGGTGCTGAGAGGGGGTGACATGCCCTTGGGCTGGAATGACACAATGGTGGTCCTCATCCCCAAGGTACACAATCCTGAAAAATTAAAAGATTTGAGGCCAATCAGCCTGTGCAATGTAGTGTATAAAATCATCTCCAAATTAATCACTAACAGGCTAAAAATCATTCTGCCTGAGATTATATCGTATAACCAAAGTGCATTCATCCCTGGGAGAATGATCTCCGATAATATTCTGTTGGCATATGAATTAACACATTTTTTGCAGAATAAACGAAGGGGAAGGAAGGGGTACACGGCCTTGAAGTTGGATATGAGCAAAGCCTACGATCGTGTGGAATGGGCTTTCCTCCATGACATGTTGATGAAGCTGGGCTTTGATAGAAGATGGATCAGCTTGGTGATGAAATGTGTGACCACAGTTAAATATCAAATCAAGATAAATCAAGATATAACAGAGACCATTATTCCTACCAGAGGACTTCGACAAGGTGATCCTTTGTCCCCATATCTTTTCTTAATATGTGCAGAAGGCTTTTTGGCTTTACTGCAAGAAGCGGACATGCATAAAAAGATAGAAGGAATTAAAGTCTCTGTTAGGGCGCCAAGCGTTAATCATCTTCTGTTTGCAGATGATTCCCTACTTCTCATGAAAGCGGAAGCAAGCAATGCGCAGGAGATAGAGAGAATTTTGGAAACCTATGCAACTTGCTCGGGTCAAGTGATCAACAAAGATAAATCTGCAATCATGTTTAGCAAGAACACACGCGACAAAGATAAACAAGAAGTGATGGGGATCCTTCAATTAAGACGTGAAACAAGATCAGAGAAATACTTGGGCTTACCGGTGTTCATTGGCAAATCTAAAAGCAGGGCGTTTGAGTATTTGAAGGAGAAAGTATGGAAGAGGATTCAAGGTTGGAAGGAAAGAATGCTTTCAAATGCAGGGAAAGAAATCCTAATTAAGGCTGTAGCACAAGCAATCCCCATATATGCAATGGCGTGCTTTGATATAACCAAAACCCTGTGTGATCAGATGAGCACCATGATATGCAGATACTGGTGGAATCAATATGACAAAGAGCACAAAATCCATTAGATTAGTTGGGAAAGATTATCACAACCAAAAAGGGAGGGTGGATTAGGCTTCCGCGATCTTCACACCTTCAACATGGCTATGCTTGCAAGACAAGCTTGGAGACTCCTTCAAAATCCACAATCCTTATGTTCTCAGGTGCTCTCAGCAAAATACTTTGCAGATGGCCATATCCTAAAGGAAAAACCAGTTAGGGGAATGTCGTACTCATGGCGAAGTAACTTAAAAGGAGTAAGGCTCCTAAATGAAGGTATAATATGGCGCATAGGAGATGGCCGAAGTGTTAATATCTGGAAAGACCCTTGGTTACCAAGGAATTATACTCGAAGGCCAATTACTCAAAGAGGGCAAAATATAATTCAGAAAGTCTCGGAGTTGATAGATCCAGTAACAGGAGGTTGGGATGAAGCCATGGTCAATCAGACATTTTGCGAGGAGGATGCCAATTTAATTCTGCAGATCCCTATAAGCGAGGACTTAGAAGACAAGGTAGCATGGCACTATGATAAAAAGGGCATTTTTTCGGTAAAATCAGCTTATAAAGTCATTGTTGATTGGGAGGCCAAGAAAACTAATAAAGCCATTCAATTAACTACTGGTATCTCATAGAGTACATCTATGTTTGATTGGAAGAAGTTGTGGAAACTGCCCCTCCCAAACAAAATACTTCACTTCCTCTGGAGATTTGCAAATAATAGCCTGCCTTTACGCCACAAACTAATTAGAAGAGGGGTTGATGTCAGCCCAAAATGCCCTGTCTGTAACATTTATTATGAAGATGGAGGGCATTGTTTTTTCAAATGCAAGCAAGCTAAGCAGGTTTGGAGGGCTACACAATTGGAGGATATGAGGGCACTGCTTGTAGAGTGCATCAACCCACAAGATGCTCTTACAGAAATTTTTAAGCGCAAAGAAGAGGAGATCTCCAAGATATGCACACTCCTATGGTTGTTGTGGTACGAGAGAAACAGAGAAAATGCTAGAGAATGTTCAAGAAATTGCATAGAAATGGTATCATCAGTTGAACAACATAAGATGGAGTTTTTGGAATATAGCAAGAAGGGGAAACAGAATAGGGGTGTGGCTAAACAGAGCAGATGGATACCCCCACTTGGTCCTTACCTGAAGATAAATATTGATGGAGCTTTTCAAGCGGAAAGTCATACAGGTGGTTGGGGCTATATAATCAGGAACTCGGAGGGGTTAGTTGAAGCTGCTGGAGCAGGGAAGCTGCAGAATTTATCGGACGCTCTTCATGCAGAAACTACAGCATTTATCATGGCGGCAAGACGAGCCGGAGAGATAGGGTGCAGTCAGGTTATTTTTGAAACTGACGCTTTAGCACTAAAGCAAGCTGTGTTGGGTGTTGAATATGACCTCTCTTTACATGGTGCTCTGTTCTTGGAAGCCAAGTATTTACTGAGTATGTATTTTGATGATGCAACTGTAAATTGGTGCTCAAGATCATGTAATTCTGTTGCCCATGTACTCGCGTCTTATGGCGCAGGTTTGGAGGCTGGAAGCCAGCACCACTGGCTTACAGAACTCCCAGACTTTGTATCATCTGCAGTTGCTGGCGATTTAGCCAGCCTGTGAAAGTAATAGAATCTGAGTGTTCCTTCTCAAAAAAAAAGTTCCTATGGAGTTGTTTCCATGAAGTGATGGGTGGAAGTTGGTGTCACAACAACTTCCCCGATCTCTCCGCTGAACTCTAGGCCTTACCACTCGCGGTTCACCACATTAGGTGGCTGACCATTAGGGTGCTTGCCTGGACGTTGTGGACGGTTCCGAATAAGCTTGTGATTCCATATATACCTCTGCGACGTGCTACTGAGGCTGTGTTCAAATGGTGTGGTTATTTGCAGCTTTGGTGGCCGCTTAGCCGCCCCCGGGACCGAAATGCCATCAACTCCATAATTGCCCATCTTCGCGCGACAGCGCTCCGACTGGCACCGCCGCTTCCCCCTCCACCAGCAGAGCCGGACTAGATCTTTTCCATCTACGCCGTCACGTGTGTTGTGTTTTTATTTTCTTTGGGCTTGTTGAGTTGTGCCCTCAGCAGAACCTTCTTACTGTGTGTTGTGCTACTTTGCGTGTGGCGTGTGTGTATGTGCTTGTTGGGTACTGTGTTGAACCTTGTGCTCGGTAGTTTGCTTTATACATAAAGTGAGGCGAAAGCCTTTTTTGATACTTGTGTCGCTATTTTGCTAGGAGATTATCATTTTATCTCTGAATATTTGTATCCCTGAATATTTTTACTGAAGCTCATGTGTTGGATGGATTCTTCTATCTCTGAATATTTATACTGAAGCTCATTGGTACTTGTGCTGACATTTTGCTAGGAGATTATCATCTTTTCTCTTGAGTATTTATACCGAAGCTCATGTGTTGGATGAATTTTAGATGACCTTGTATCTCTGTATATTTCTACCGAAGCTCATGGGCACTTGTGCCGATATTTTGCTAGGAGACTATCATTTTATCTTGTACTGAAGCTCATTTGTTGGATGCATTTTATATTGCCTTGTATCTCTGAATAATTGTGCAAGAATATTATTTCTTATGGCAATCTGTTTCTTTTTCTATACCTATACCTAATACCTAATACCTAGTGCCTATACCTTATATGTAATATTAAGGAAGGAAGATTTCATAGTTTTTCTTGTGTCACTTTTTTATATCTATTGATTTTGTGGTAATCATAAAGATTGACAGCTAAGATTTAAAAGAAGTATTATTAAGGTTTTGTCCTCCCATCGTCCAGTCCCGATTTCATGTGTTATAACAGGCCAGCTGCTCCCGCGTGGTCTAATCCATTGCAAGTGTCGAAATTAAACACGACAACATGTTTTGCTCAATCATTGTACGGTGTCCTATTCGGATAATATAGGAATTAATCATGACTAGGACTTGCTACGAAAATTCAATTTGTACGGTTCCCGGTAGCACATGCTCCCGGGCCAAAAATAATTTTTCAAGTCAAAAAAATCAAGACAAAAGTTATGTGATCTTAGTCACATTAAAATGCTATCTGAAAATTTTTAAGGCAAGAAGGCTAAGCATTTTGGCTTGTAAAAAATCAAATTGAAGACTAAATATCATCACAGTTTTGTTTTCTCACCAACGAAACACTGCTGCCCCATTTTGCATAAAATGTGTCAACTATGCTTTCAAGACTAACTCGAATATCTGCAAAAAAAAATCAGATGTTTTGTTTTTTCATATATTTTTAAAATCTATTGTTCATCCGGGAGCCTATGCTCTCGGGAGCCAAAACGCCAGAGGTTAAGTCCACGTATTCACTGTAATCATATATATATATATATATATATATATATATATATATATATATATATATATATATATATATATATATATAAAGCAAGGTGCGTTTCTCTGAATTTTTCATCCGTTCATCGCCAAAAAGATTTTTCTTTTATTTGAGGTGGTACTAAATATTTTTGCATCCATGTGTTAGAAAAGAATAATGGTTTGTCCGGAATTTCGTATTTGGGCCACGCACCCTTTGACCAGCGAAACCAGACAAATTAATTTACTGCCCATGTAGTGGGGAAACACTATTTACTGCAGTGCGCGCCATATAGTCGGGCCTTCGCATAGGGCACCCAAGACTGGGCCGACCCATTTTCTTTTTTTTTTCTTTATTATTTTTTTTTCTTTCCTGTATATTTTTTCTTTTCTTCCATTGATTTTTTTATTTTTGGTACAATTGTTTTAGAATTTCAATTTTGGTTAAATTTCTGAAAACTTTTCAGAAATTTTAAAAAGTAATTTTTTGAACTATATTTTGGAATTTTATTATTCTCGCTCCAAAATTTGTTCAATATTCAAAAAATTATACTTTTTCCCAAATTTTCTTGAGATTTTCAAACAGAGTAACATTTTTAAAAATGTTTTAAATTCTAAAATTATTTTTCTTTTACGAAAATGTGCACAAATTAAAAATAATGTTTGCATCTGAAACCCCATTTTTTGAAATTGTTCTGAATGTTGAAAACATGTTCCTATTTTTTAAACAGAATACCAATTCAAAAAATATTAGTGATTTTATAAAAGGTTCATGTTTTCCAAAAAAGTTTGTAAATTTCAAAAAACGTTCATGTTTCATATTATTTCTCCTGTTGCAACGTACGGACATTTGTGTTAGTAAAAGAAATGAATCAGACCGACTACCTTTGTGTGCGCACGTGAGTTGTTACGGCCAGAATCGATCAAATCGATCTGCTAGCTAGGTTAAGTACGTACATGACTACATGTGTATTACTTCAGCCTCTTGCGACAGAAACCTAAGATATCTAGCGTGCGCTGTTCATCGTCATCGTGGCGTGTCACCATCGCTAAAAGTACTTGGTGTCGAGACTGGACCAATAAATAGCAGCAGTACGATACGTACCAAGGCGCTACGGTGCACCATCGTGCTAGCAGCTGCAGAGGGGCACGATCACGGCCGTGCGCCGGAGCATGTCGTGCACGAGGATCAGCTGCGACTACGTACTGACCACAATCTAGCTCGTACGTGGGGTTCTTGCTCCTTTGCTTTCCCTATACGTGATATACTCATCTATTCGTGGTATAGAACTCTAGGTGAATCAACCAGCTCAATCAGCCAAGTCGAAATATGGTTGCGAATCAACCTATCGTTGGATGGTTAGCTGGACAGTGATATCTCTAACTCATCGGGGCTATGTTTGGTAGCGAAGTATTGTAAAAAACAAAGAAACGAAAAACCACATTATTTTAGCATGTAGGTACACAATACTACAGTTTTGACATACCAGTGTATTTTGGAGTATTCAGAATACAGCGACCTGTTTGGCAAGCGATTATATACAACAACCAGGGGCGGAGCCAGGATTTGAACATGAGGGAGGCGAGAAACCAATGCTTAGAATGAAAGAAATATCATGACATATTAAGTCTCGTAATAGTGTTGAGGACAAAGCATAAGAAATACTCATAGACCTATAAAATGAAGTTACATATCTATTAGCTTAAACTCAGCTCTACGACCACGAGTGTCGAACAAATTGATTATCTCATCAGACGTGATCTTTGCAGCTATTTCCTTCCCAATATAGATCATCATGTAATGCCGAAGAAAGTCATCTCCCATTCAGTTTCGAAGACGTGTCTTGACTAGTTTCACAGCTGAAAAAACTCGCTCGGTTGTCGCGGTTGACATCGGAAGATTTATGACCAACCGTAGTAATCTATCAACCATTGAGTACGTAGCAGCTTTACCTGCATTTAATAATCAAGCAGTCAAATAAGCAAAAGTTATGAACAACTGCAGTAGTCTATCAATCATTCAACCATTGAGTATGTAGCACCTTTACCTGTTTTAACTAATCCAATAGTCAAATCAGCAAGTGTCAGTAACAAAACCGGCGGATCTCGGGTAGGGGGTCCCGAACTGTGCGTCTAAGGCGGATGGTAACAGGAGGCAGGGGACACGATGTTTTACCCAGGTTCGGGCCCTCTTGATGGAGGTAATACACTACGTCCTGCTTGATTGTTCTCGATAATATGAGTAGTACAAGAGTTGATCTACCACGAGACTGAAGAGGCTAAACCCTAGAAGCTAGTCTATGGTATGATTGTATGTTGTCATACGGACTAAAACCCTCCTGTTTATATAGACACCGGATGGGGCTAGGGTTACACAGAATCGGTTACAAGGAAGTAGATCTACATATCTGTATTGCCAAGCTTGCCTTCCACGCTAAGGAGAGTCCCATCCGGACATGGGACGAAGTCTTCAATCTTGTATCTTCATAGTCCAATAGTCTGGCCAAAGGATATAATCCGGCTGTCCGGATACCCCCTAATTCAGGACTCCCTCAGTAGCCCCTGAACCAGGCTTCAAGGACGATGAGTCCGGCGCGCAGATTGTCTTCGGCATTGCAAGGCGGGCTCCTCCTCCGAATACTTCATAGAAGATTTTGAACACGAGGATCGTGTCCGGCTCTGCAAAACAAGTTCCACATACCACCGTAGAGAGAATAATATTTGCAGAAATCTAATCTGCTGACGTACCCTGTAGTGTGGCATCTAGGGGTGGAAATTGGTAGCGGATAATCCAAAATATCCGATATTCGTATTCGAGAAAATGCCTATTCGTATCCGAAACATCCGCATCCGAACCAAAATGGAAATGGAAATTATCCGTATCCGAATTTATTAAACAAATAAAAAATAAAATATGGTAGGAGATTTTGAGACAAATATGGATATGGAAGTTGATATATCCGTATCCGAATAAGATTATGGTAGGTGATTTTTAAAATTCTAGACCCAATATTCCAATTATCCAACATAAAAGCCAAATAAGTAGTCAAATTTTACTCTTTATATGATTAAACTTATAAATTATTATGCATTACAATAGTATTTATTCGTAAACCTATTTATCATTGACTTATTGTATGTCACAAGTTGATTATTTCAGGTCACATAGCTATCGACTAATTTACTTAAGCAATATGTTGATATTATTCTTATCCGTTTCGAATCAAGAAAATATCCTATACGTATCCGTATTCGAATACTATCCGAGCCGCATCCGTATCCGATAACATCCGTATTCGGATTCGTATTCATTTTGAAAATATGAAAATGGAAATGGCAAGAGCACTATCCGATCCGCATCCGATCCATTTCCACCCCTAGTGGCATCACACCACAGCCAGGTCTTTATTCGAATCGCTTTTCATAACCTATCTCAGCGTGTTTCGCGAGGTGGTTTCCTTGACACGTCTTGTCGAAGCAGAGATCGTGTCCCCTTATTATGGGATTCCCATCAATACGGACGTGGGTAACCCAACCGCGCCATCAATTACGGTGCTTGGAGGATAAGCGGGTTTTACCAGACTGGTGGGGGCGCATAGTTTCGTCCGCCCTTATAAAGGGATAAGCTTTCACCTTTTTCTACCCACGCCTTCTTCCTCCTTGCTCATCCATTCTCGCGCACTCGAGCTCCAGCGCTCAAGTCCACATCCTTCTCCTCAACTCTCTCCAAACATGTCCGGAGCGGGAGGCAAGTGGATGATCTCCTCCGTCACGGAGGGACACATCAAAAAACTACGTGGGGCCGGATACTTAGCCGCGGAAATCGCGCACCGGCTGCCAGCCGCGGGGCAGATCGTCCCTACCCCGGAAGCTTACGAAAGGGTAGTTTTCCTCCCCCACTTCGTCCGTGGACTGGGGTTTCCCCTCCATCCATTCGTCCGCGGCCTTATGTTCTATTATGGGCTGGACTTTCATGATCTAGCCCCGAATTTCATCCTCAACATCTCGGCGTTCATTGTCGTGTGCGAGGCTTTCCTCCGCATCCGGCCCCACTTCGGCCTGTGGCTGAAGACCTTCAATATCAAGCCGAAGGTAGTAGGCGGCCAACAAGCGGAATGCGGCGGAGCCATGGTGGGCAAAATGCCCAACGTTACATGGCTCGAGGGCTCCTTCGTGGAGACCATAAAGGGGTGGCAATCGGGGTGGTTCTACATCACCGAGCTGCGCGACACCAACTAGGTGGCGGCCCCCGAGTTTCGATCCGGAATCCCCACGCGGCTCACTTCCTGGAAGGAGAAGGGCGTGTCCTGGGGCTTATCGGTGGAGCTGGACGGACTCCAGAAGTGTATCCGGAACATGATAAGCAAGAAGCTTAAGCTTGTCAACATAGTCCAGGTCATGCTCTTCCGCCGGATCCTCCCGTGTCAACAACAGGCTTTCAACTTATGGGAGCTCGACCCGACCCAGCACCAGACTCTAAGCGAGCTCTTCGACACGATGCATAAGGACGTCTGGAAGGTGCTGTTCAAGGGCGCCGAGGTCCCCCCTTCTCTTACCGAGGACCGCGGGCTAAGCGCGAAGCGCCCTGCGAATCCGGTAAGTTCTGTACATCTGGTAGGGTATTTATTTCCCATAGCTTAACCATGTGCGGGGTCTGAGCTCCCATGCCTTTGACAGGACTGGGTGGAGACATCGAAGCAGATTAACTGTCCGGCTCCTCTTCCCGAAGACCCTGCAGACACTCTCCTGACGGAGATGCGGACTCCGGCTCCTTATGAGGTGCCAGAGAAGACCAAGAAGAAGGCCACGAGAACCCGAAAGAGTTCCCAGCGCCAGGTAGTATCAGACTCATCGTCCGATAACTCCGAGACGCACGCCTCCCGTGAAAATGAGGAGAAGGAAGATGAAGATTCTCCCCCTCCAGCCGGGGGAGACAAGAAAAGGAAGGCCGCCCCAACCGGGAAGGCCGAAGGGTCCAAGAAGGGAAGGACTCTCCTTTCGGACTGTTCCACCACCGCCACCGATGGCGAAGACGAGTGGTTACTCAAGCCAAGCCCTTGGCGAAGTCATAAGTATTCGGATACCAGAGTAACTCATAACATACTTTTGTTGCACTGTTTCTCCTAACGTTGAATAGCCTGTATCGACGTATCCTCGTCGGACGGTTCCTTGAA
The DNA here is from genome assembly GCF_002162155.2 of Triticum dicoccoides. Taxonomy (NCBI): domain Eukaryota; kingdom Viridiplantae; phylum Streptophyta; class Magnoliopsida; order Poales; family Poaceae; genus Triticum; species Triticum dicoccoides. The sequence continues at coordinate 19,518,270 of NC_041386.1, forward strand.
CTCGTTGGATATGAATAGTGATACACTTCCAACCGCCTCCTCTCCTTGCCCTACGGACAATGTCGAGGTATTGTCTCAAGGGGCACCGAGCTGGGGGGAGATAGTCCCGGAGGTGCCTCAAGGTGACCTTTCGGACTACAGGTGCGAAGGGAGCAAGACTCCCAAGGGCTCCAAGTTCGGCCCCCAGCCGAACGCCGCGCCGGAACCTCCAGTGGTTCCGGACTCCGGCAGGCGGCCCCCTTCCAAGAGGGGTAAGCCGCCCGTGCCGGTGACCTCTGTCCATCTAGAGGCACCGGACAACCTACTGGGAGCGCTTCGTGGCGCTTCCATCGACGAAGAGCACCGCACTATTATGAGTGCGGTGATCAAGAAGGTTCAGTCCACCAAGAGCGGACTGACTGAAGCCTGTGCCAGCCTTCTAACAGGCTTTGAGGTAAGTATTTAAAATATAGGAAAATATTACCGCATAGACAGTAGCCCCTGATGCTCTGTTTGGTGTTCACAAAGAAAAGCCGAATAGAGGATCAAATAATATCTGCAGGAGTCTAATATAAGTATGTCTATATGCGTATGCAGGCTTCGCTGCTGACCTCTGCCGCACTGAATGCGGAGGTCGCTGCACTGAAGCAGAACCTCGAGCGGTCCGAGAAAGAGCTCGGTCTTGCCAAGAGGCAGCTCGAGGAGAACAAAGGTAAGTAATACCTTCTCTCTCTCTCTCTCTCTCTCTCTATATATATATATATATATATATATATATATATATAGATGCGGTTGCAAAATGATAGGATCATCATGGATGTGCCAGGGGCCACGACCGAAGTGGCGACCCTGAAGCAAGCATTGTCCGAGGCCGAAAACAAAGAGGCCAAGGAGTGCACTGAGCGGGAAAAACAAGAGGCACGGGTGGGCGAGGTGCAGCAAGAGCTCCAGGCTCTCGTGAAGAAGCACGAGGCTTTGGAGCTTGACTCGAAGACGCGAGAGTCCGAGCTTGCCGCGGCCCTCGAGAGCACAAAGCATGCCAAGGCTGAAGCCCAAAAGGCCCTCCAGGAAATTGAGGCGATGAGGAAGATAGCGGCGGGTAAGGCATTCAATATGCAAAGCAAGCATGTGAAAGTAAATTACTTGTTACTGACCCGAGTCCGGAGCTCTCCAGGAGCATTCGCAGATTTGCCCCGCAATGTGTCGGATGCTGCGAAGTATTACCAGGCTGAGGAGGGAAACTCGACAGAGAAGTTGTTCTGGTCTCAGTATACTGGGACCGAACACCCGATGCCTGTGAGCGACCAGCTGAAGCAACTGGTCGAGCTGCACAAGGCGGCCGAACAGTCCATGAGGGGCCTTATAGTCCGGATGTGGCCTGGCGACTCCCTTCCCAACAGCTACTTTGGCCTGGTGAGGCGGCTTGTGGATGGCTGCCCACGGCTGGAAGTCATAAAGTGGTTCGTCTGCATCGAAGGTGCCCGCCAGGCTTTTGCCCGTGCGAAGGTGCACTGGGCCAAGATGGACGCTGAGAAACTGGTGAAGGAGGAGCCGCCGCAGGGCAAGGAGCATCGCCACCCCGAAATGTATTATGAGGGTGTCCTGAAGGGTGCCCATCTTGTGGCGGACGAGTGTGCGAAGGATATAATTTTTGAATGAACTTGCTCGTGTGATCCTGTATTATGAAAACTTGTTCATATGCGCTATGCAACGCTTGTTTGAATTTAAAATATTACCTTCTGTGCGGATGTTTATTAAATCTGAGAGATGGCCAGTCGTCAGCTTCTGCCCCCATGCCACGAGTGCTGGGGTGTTCGGGATAAATCTGAGCACTCTTTTTCCCATTGTTGGGTCCTTCGAGGGAGGTGCTCAGCACAACGAACAAGGCAATCGGACTATAATGCTTTATCACTCTCACTTAGCCATAGAAGTCTACAATTTTAAATTTTAGCGAAGCCCCTAGTATTCGGAAGGCCGAATTCGGGGCGCTATGCACGCCTTAAGCCGGACAAAGCCGACTCCTCGCTCTAAGCGGCATGAGTCTTTAGGGACTCGAGACCTCTCGAACAGCGACCAGCTCTCGCCTTATCATGATAGTCAGTTTTAGCTTTCTCCACTGAGGTGCTTGCCTAGATGACTCGGGGCACAATCGTAGTAGTTCTCCCAGTGTTACCTTAGCCGATATAGAGGAACGTAAGGTACCAAAACATGGGAGCCGGGCAAACCCAACTATTGACCCAAGACATGATTCAGAGCTGATGCATATAATGCTATAAGTTCGGGGTGCCGCACTGTCGAAAGTGTTCGGACTTCTCACGTCGTATTATGGGGTACGCTTAAGCCCCTGGCGTATTGGCCGTACCAGAGTGTACGGGTGCTGAATGTCATGAATGAACGTATATATAAAAAAGAATAGAGAATGCGGTAATAGTCTAGTGCTATGCGTTGTTTATTCAAAAAGGTGCGTCGAAGCAGAATGATACAAGTAGTGCGATAAGCAAAAAGTAGGACTATTTGACATGTCCCCTCCAAGGGCAAGCTGAGGAATGGTATTTAAAGCAAGCATTTCACTCGTTATCAGAGACCACCTGGGAGTTCCATGGTGCGACGTAGCTTTCTGCCTCCTTGGTTGTTGCATCATGTGCCCGGCAATCGTACTGCCGGATGGGGTTTCCAAAGAGTAAAGTCCTGAAAGAGAGAAAAATAACAAAGCGGGAAGCCCCTAGTGCGGTTGAGCCGCGTCTTGGGGTGTTCCGTAGTCGTGCCCCCTCCCCACCTATGCCCATGGAATTTTCAATGCGTAATTATGTACGCGTGGCACGGATTTCACCGTTTGGCTGGGACTGAGGTGGGGGCCGCATTGCTATGCGAGCTCGGAACGTGCCAGGCGGTCTTGTTGCCGATTACTCCGGGCGCGCTTGAATATGTCCGGGTGTTTAATCGCCGAACTGGTGGATTGCCTTAAGAGGCTGCTTTGTGCTTCTGCTACGAGGGCCGCAGTGTGCTCCTCCGTGCGGAGAGAGCGCTCTGTGTTTCCATTGACTGTGATGACCCCCCGAGGTCCTGGCATCTTGAGCTTGAGGTATGCATAATGCGGTACCGCATTGAGTCTCGCAAATGCGGTTCGCCCGAGTAGTGCATGATAGCCACTGCAGAACGGGACTATATCGGAGATTAACTCCTCGCTTCGGAAGTTATCCGGAGATCCGAAGACCACTTCCAGTGTGACTGAGCCTGTGCAATGGGCCTCTACACCTGGTATGATGCCTTTGAAGGTCGTTTTTGTGGGTTTGATCCTTGAGGGGTCTATACCCATTTTGCGCACTGTGTCCTGATAAAGCGGGTTCAGGCTGCTGCCGCTGTCCATAAGGACTCGAGTGAGGTGAAATCCGTCGATGATTGGGTCTAGGACCAGTGCAGCGAATCCACCATGACGGATACTAGTGGGGTGGTCCCTGCGATCAAAGGTGATCGGACAGGAGGACCATGGGTTGAACTTTGGGGCGACTGGCTCCAACGCATATACGTCCCTTAGCGTACGCTTCCGCTCCCTCTTGGGATGTGGGTTGCATATATCATGTTCACCGTCCGCACTTGTGGGGGGAACCTCTTCTGTCCTCCGGTGTTCGGCGGCCAGGGCTCCTCCTCGTCATCGCTATGTAGCCCCTTATCATTGTTTTCGGCATTTAACTTGCCGACCTGCTTGAACACCCAACATTCCCTGTTGGTGTGGTTGGCTGGCTTGTTGGGGGTGCCGTGTATTTGGCACGAGCGATCGAGTATACGGTCCAAACTGGACGGGCCTGGAGTGCTTCTTTTGAATGACTTTTTCCGCTGACCGGGTTTAGAGCCTCTGAATCCGGCATTGACTGCCGTATCCTCGGTATTGTCGTTGTTGATGCGGCGCTTGTGTTTGTTGCGACGTGACCTGCCATTGCTATTCTTGGTATCCGAAGTACCATGGTTCTTTGATATGTTATTGCTCCGAGCCAGCCAACTGTCCTCTCCCGCGCAAAAGCGGGTCATGAGTGTCATGAGGGCTGCCATAGATTTTGGCTTTTCCTGGCCAAGGTGCCGGGCGAGCCACTCGTCGCGGATGTTGTGCTTAAAAGCTGCTAGGGCCTCTGCATCCGGACAGTCGAAGATTTGATTTTTCTTTGTTAGGAACCGTGTCCAGAATTGCCTGGCCGATTCCTCTGGCTGCTGAATTATGTGGCTCAATTCATCGGCATCTGGTGGTCGCACATAAGTGCCCTAGAAGTTGTCGAGGAATGCGGCTGCCAGATCCTCCCAACAGCCAATGGATTCTACTGGTAGGTTGTTGAGCCAATGCCGAGCTGGTCCTTTGAGTTTGAGTGGGAGGTATTTGATGGCGTGTAGATTGTCACCGCGGGCCATGTGGATGTGCAGGAGGAAGTCCTCGATCCATACCGCAGGATCTGTTGTGCCATCGTATGATTCGATATTTACAGGTTTGAAACCCTCTGGGATTTGGTGATCCATTACTTCGTATGTGAAGCATAGGGGTGTGCGGCACCTCTGTACTGGGCTATGTCACGACGCAGCTCAAATGAGTGTTGTTCGCTGTGTTCGGCCCGGCTAGATTTACTTTTACAATATCCGGCGTGACGATTATCATCTCGCGTAGTGGCACGCCCTCGTGATCCGTAGATCGATCTTGCATGTTTTTCTTTGTCCTCCAATATGTCTCGCAGGTCTAGCGTGTTTCCTCGTGCCTTGACATTTTTATTTGGGTGGCATCGGGGTGCGGGCTGAGCTTTTGGCTGAAATGCCTCTCTGTCGTGGCCACGAGGTGGCCGATCAGCCGCGTCATACGCTGGAGATGTAGGTTTTAATGCTTCCTCCTCCAGTCGGGGTAGCAACCTGCGCTTTGGGTGACTCTTGGAGGGGCGTTCGAGTTCATATTCCTCGGTCGCAAGGACTTCAGTTCATCTGTCAGCTAGCAAATCTTGATCAGCTTGAAGCTGTTGTTGCTTTTTCTTAAGGCTATTTGCCGTGGCTATAAGTCGGTGCTTGAAGCGCTCTTGCTCGACGGGATCCTCAGGCATGACAAATTCGTCATCGTCGAGGCTTACCTCGTCTTCGGAGGGAGGCATGTAATTATCATCCTCCGCCTCTCCATCTGCCGCTCTCTCGGGAGGGCTAGCTTCTCCATCCTCCCGCTCTAAATCTTACTGGAGGGGATTGTTGTCATCTTCGGCACTGTCCAGAGTGCTATTATCTCCTATGCCGGTATCACCGCTTTTGCTTTGGAGAGACTTAGAGCGGCGCCGCTGACGTCGGCGCTTGGGTTGCTTCTTAGAGGGGTCATCCTCCACCCTCCCGTCGCCATTGCCTTCTTTGGGTGTGTCCACCATGTATATATCATATGATGAGGTGGTTGTCCAGTGCCCTGTGGGCAGTGGTTCCTGTTCGTCTCCCGCATCGTCGTCCATATCGTCGATGTCTTCGGAGTCGAAGTCCAGCGTGTCGGTCAAATCATCGACAATGGCTACTAAGTGGGTGGTGGGTGGACGGTGAATTTCTTCGTCATCCGCATCCCAATCCTGCCGGACATAGTTTGGCCAAGACTCTCCTGAAAAGGAGAGAGACCTTAATGAGTTCAGTATGTCACCGAAGGGCGAGTGCTGAAAGATATCCGCGGAGGTGAACTCCATGATCGGCGCCCAGTCGGATTCGATAGGCACGGGCGCAGGCGGTTCGGAGTCCGTGGCCGGGGAAGAATCCGGCAGTTCAGCGTCACGGCTCCCGTGAAGGGTAAGGTCGATACTCGGCTCGATCGCCGCTGAGAATGCGGCCTCCGTGGCGGGGTCTATCCACTCGTCCATGGATGGCGCAATTGGCTCCGAATTGAGGGTCGGAGCGGTTGCCGGTGGGATTGATACGTCCATTTTGCATCATGCTTTTATATTGATATTTATCGCATTATGGACTGTTATTTCACTTTATGTCACAATACTTATGGCTATTCTCTATTATTTTACAAGGTTTACATAAAGACAGAGAATACCGGCAGCTGGAATTCTGGGCTGGAAAAGGAGCAAATATTAGAGACCTATTCTGTGCAACTCCAAAAGTCCTGAAACTCCACGGAACGTCTTAAAATAAATAAATAAAAAATCCTCGCCAAAGATGAAGGCCAGGGGCCCACACCCTGCTCACGAGGGTGGGGGGTGCGCCCCCCCCTAGGGCGCGCCCCCTACCTCGTGGGCCCCCTGGTGGCTCTTCGACGTCCATCTTCTCCTATATGAGGTCTTTCGATGAGAAAAAAATAGGAAGGAACTTTTCGGGACGAGACTCCGCCGCCATGAGGCGGAACCTTGGCGGATCCAATCTAGAGCTCCGGCAGAGCTGTTCTACCGGGGAAACTTCCCTCCGGGAGGGGGAAATCATCACCAACGCTCCTCTCATCGGGAGACGGCAATCTCCATCAACATCTTCACCAGCACCATCTCATCTCCAAACCCTAGTTCATCTCTTGTATCCAATTCTTGTCTCAAAGTTCGGGATTGGTGCTAGTAGGTTGCTAGTAGTGTTGATTACTCCTTGTAGTTGATGCTAGTTGGTTTAATTGGTGGAAGATCATATGTTCAGATCCTATATGCATATTATTACCCCTCTGATTATGAACATGGATATGCTTTGTGAGTAATTACGTTCGTTCCTGAGGACAAGGGAGAAGTCTTGCTATGAGTAGTCATGTGAATTTGGTATTCATTTGATATTTTGATAAGATGTATGTTGTCTAGCCTCTAGTGGTGTTATGTGAACGTCGACTACATAACACTTCACCATTATTTGGGCCTAGAGGAAGGCATTGGGAAGTAATAAGTAGATGATGGGTTGCTAGAGTGACAGAAGCTTAAACCCTAGTTTATGCGTTGCTTTGTGAGGGGCTGATTTGGATCCATATGTTTCATGCTATGGTTAGGTTTACCTTAATAATTTTGTTGGAGTTGCGGATGCTTGCAATACAGGTTAATGATAAGTGGGATGCTTGTTCAAGTAAGAACAGCACCCAAGCACCGGTCCACCCACATATCAAATTATCAAAGTATCGAACGCGAATCATATGAACGTGATGAAAACTAGCTTGACGATATTCCCATGTGTCCTCGGGAGCGCTTTTCCTATTATAAGAGTTTGTTCCTCCTTGTCCTTTGCTACAAAAGGATTGGGCCATCTTGCTGCACTTTATTTACTTTTGTTACTTGTTGCTCGTTACAATTTATCCTATCACAAAACTATCTGTTACCACTTATTTCAGTACTTGCAGAGAATACCTTGTTGAAAACCGTTTATCATTTCCTTCTGCTCCTTGTTGGGTTCGACACTCTTACTTATCGAAAGTACTACGATAGATCCCCTATACTTGTGGGTCATCAAGACTCTTTTCTGGCGCCGTTGCCGGGGAGTGTAGCGCCTTTGGTAGGTGGAATTTGGTAAGGAAAAATTTATATAGTGTGCTGAAATTTACGGTCACTTGTTATTATGGAAAGTAATTCTCTGAGGGGGTTGTTCGGGGTATCTTCACCCTGTCCAGAAGAGCAAAGAGTTGCTCCTCAACCTACTGAACCTATTGAAAATGAAACTACTTTTGAATTTCCTTCGGGTATGATGGAAAAACTGCTAGATAACCCTTTTACAGGAGATGGAACAAAGCATCCTGATGAGCACTTAATATATGTGCATGAAGTTTGTGGATTATTTAAGCTTGTAGGTATACCCGATGATGTTGCTAAGAATAAGGTCTTCCCTTTATATTTGAAGGGAGACGCATTGATATGGTATAGGCTATGTGATGATATGAGATCATGGGACTATAAAAGATTGAAGCTGGAATTTCATCAAAAGTATTACCCTATGCATCTTGTTCATTGTGATCGCAATTATATATATAATTTCTGGCCTCGCGAAGGAGAAAGCATCGCTCAAGCTTGGGGGAGGCTTAAATCAATGTTATATTCATGCCCCAATCATGAGCTCTCAAGATAAATGATTATTCAAAATTTATATGCTCGGCTTTTTGATAACAATCGCACCATGCTCGATACTTCTTGTGTTGGCTCTTTTATGATGAAGACTACTGAATTCAGATGGAATTTATCGGATAGAATTAAATGCAACTCTGAAGATTGGGACCTCGACGAAGGTAAGGAGTTAGGTATGACACCTAAGTTTGATTGTGTTAAATCTTTTATGGATACCGATATTTTTCGTAAGTTTAGCACTAAATATGGACTTGACTCTGAAATAGTAGCTTCTTTCTGTGAATCTTTCGCTACTTATGTTGATCTCCCTAAGGAGAAGTGGTTTAAATATCATCCTCCCATAGAAGTAAAAGTAGCTGCACCTATTAAAGTTGAAGAAAAGACTGTCACTTATAATGATCCTATTGTTCCTACTTCTTATATTGAGAAACCACCTTTCCCTGTTAGAATAAAGGATCATGCTAAAGCTTCAACTGTTGTTCGTAAAAGCAATATTAGAACTTATACACCTCCTGAGCAAGTTAAAGTAGAACCTAATATTGCTATTGTTAAAGATCTCTTGTCTGATAATATTGATGGGCATGTTATTCAGTTCCAAGGTGAAACTGCTAGAATTGCTAAACCTTGTGATAAAGATAAACATAGACCTATGGTAGGCATGCCTGTTATTTCTGTTAAAATAGGAGATCATTGTTATCATGGCTTATGTGATATGGGTGCGAGTGCTAGTGTTATACCGCATACTTTATACGAAGAAATTAAGAATGAAATTGCACCTGCTGAGTTAGAAGATATTGATGTTACAATTAAACTTGCCAATAGAGATACTATTTCACCAATTGGAATTGTTAGAGATGTTGAAGTCTTGTGTGGGAAAACTAAATATCCTGTTGATTTTCTTGTTCTTACTTCTCCACAAGATAGCTTTTGTCCCATTATATTTGGTAGACCCTTCTTAAATACTGTCAATGCTACCATAGATTGCACAAAGAATGTTGTTACTGTTGGCTTGGATGATATGGTTCATGAGTTTAATTTCTCTAAATTTAGTAAACAACATCGTGAGGAAGAATTACCTAGTAAGGACGAAATTATTGGTCTTGCTTCTATTGCCGTACCTCCTAGTGATCCTTTAGAACACCATGAAAATGATATGTTCATGAATGAAATAAGGGAAATAGATGAAGTATTCTTTAAACAGGAACCTATTCTGCATCACAACTTGCCTGTTGAAATCTTAGGGGATCCTCCTCCACCCAAGGGTGATCCCGTGTTTGAGCTTAAACCTTTGCCTGATAATCTTAAATATGCTTATCTTGATGAAAAGAAGATATATCCTGTTATTATTAGTGCTAACCTTTCAGAGCATGAAGAAGAAAGATTATTGAAAACTCTGAAGAAGCATTATGCTGCTATTGGATATACTCTTGATGATCTTAACGGCATTAGTCCCACTCTATGTCAATATAAAATAAATTTGGAAGTAGATGCCAAACTAGTTTGTGATCCTCAACGATGTCTAAATCCTAAAATGAAAGAAGTGGTAAGAAAAGAAATACTAAAGCTTCTGGAGGCAGGTATAATCTATCCCGTTGCTGATAGTGAGTGGGTAAGTCCTGTCCATTGTGTCCCTAAGAAAGTAGGTATTACTATTGTTCCTAATGATAAAGATGAATTGATTCCACAAAGAATTATCACAGGTTATAGGATGGTAATTGATTTCCGCAAATTAAATAAAGCTACTAAGAAAGATCATTACCCCTTACCTTTTATTGATCAAATGCTAGAACGATTATGCAAACATACACACTATTGCTTTCTAGATGGTTATTCTGGTTTCTCTCAAATACCTGTGTCGGCTAGAGATCAATCAAAGACTACTTTTACATGCCCTTTTAGTACTTTTGCTTATAGACGTATGCCTTTTGGTTTATGTAATGCACATGCTACCTTTCAAAGATGCATGATGGCTATATTCTCTGACTTTTTTGAAAAGATTTGTGAGGTTTTCATGGACGACTTTTCCGTCTATGGTTCCTCTTTTGATGAGTGCTTGAGCAATCTTGATCGAGTTTTGCAGAGATGCGAAGAAACTAATCTTGTCTTGAATTGGGAAAAGTGCCACTTTATGGTTAATGAAGGTATTGTCTTGGGGCACAAAGTTTCTGAAAGAGGTATTGAAGTTGATAAAGCCAAGGTTGATGCTATTGAAAAGATGCCATGTCCCAAGGACATCAAAGGTATAAGAAGTTTCCTTGGTCACGCCGGATTTTATAGGAGGTTCATTAAGGACTTCTCAAAAATTTCTCGGCCTCTGACTAATTTATTGCAAAAAGATATACCATTTGTCTTTGATGATGATTGTGTAGAAGCATTTGAGATACTTAAGAAAGCATTAGTATCTGCACCTGTTGTTCAACCACCTGATTGGAATTTACCCTTTGAAGTTATGTGTGATGCTAGTGATTATGTTATAGGTGTTGTTCTAGGGCAAAGAGTTGATAAGAAATTAAATGTTATTCATTATGCTAGTAATACTCTAGACAATGCTCAAAGAAATTATGCTACTACTGAAAAAGAGCTTTTAGCAGTTGTATTTGCTTGTGATAAGTTCAGATCTTATATTGTTGATTCTAAAGTAACTATTCAAACTAATCATGCTGCTATTAAATATCTTATGAAAAAGAAAGATGCTAAACCTAGACTTATTAGATGGGTTCTCTTGTTACAAGAATTTGATTTGCATATTGTTGATAGAAAGGGAGCTGAGAACCCCGTTGCAGACAACTTGTCTAGGTTAGAAAATATTCTTGATGACCCACTACCTATTAATGATAGCTTTCCTAATGAACAATTAAATGTTATAAGTACTTCTCATAGTACTCCATGGTATGCTGATTATGCTAATTATATTGTTGCTAAGTTTATACCACCTAGCTTAACATACCAGCAAAAGAAAAAAATCTATGATTTAAGACATTACTTTTGGGATGACCCACCTCTTTATAAAGAAGGAATAGATGGTGTTATTAGACGTTGTGTACCTGAGTGTAACATCCCAAATTTTCAATTTGGAATGTTATACATTAGATCATCATGCATATCATATTTTATTTTTGCATTTTGGTTGATCCTAGAAATTCTACGCAACTCAATGACCCACGGAGAGAGTTGGGGATTTCGTTATTTTCATATTTGAGTTTTCTCAAATTTTGAGAATAGGATCATTTGATTTTATTTATTTTATCATCAATTATTTCTACTACAAAAATATGAGAGAGGGAATAAAATGACTTTCTCAAAATAAAGAAATATTGAGGATTTAATAATAAAATCAAATAAGATTTTATTTCAGAGTTTTTGGGTGTTTTATAGGAAAAAGTGTGTTTTTCAAAATTGCATTTAGGCCCAAATAAATGTTCACCTTGTGCGGCTTGATTTTAGAAGCCCGTGAAAATTTATTTCAGAATTTTGGGAGTCCGTTTAGTATTACTTTTTATTTTTCTTCCGAGCGGAATAATAAAAAAACGAACCGACTTCGGGCCGTACCCGAGCGGGACACCGCTCGGGGGCAGCCTTTAAATAGCGCCGCCCCGGGCCGCCCCAGCCCATCAGCCCCGCCTCGATCCGCACACGCCGCCGGAGCCGCTGCCGCCGACGATCCCGCCGCCCGAGGTTCGTCGCGCCTCGTTTTCCCTGCCGAAAAAAAGAGAAAAAAATTCGGCGTTCGTCGTTTTTCTTTTTTCTCGGATTAAATCCGCGATTTTTCTGATCGCGATTCCTGATCCGATTTTCGTTTTAGTTTAACTTTTCGCTCATTTATCGGAATCGGGCGATTCAAGCACCTAGGGATTCGTCTCAAAACCCTCTATCCGTTTAACCAACTTAAACAAGATTTTGCTACTGTAAAATTTGCCCTAGATCCAGATTAGTAGAACAAAGTTGTTTTCTTTCGCAGTTTGATTTGCTTTGCTTCGTTCGATTTGATTCTTTTTGCCAACCGGAGTTCTTAAGTTGAACCTTCTGGTTAGATCTATTATTTGAGTTTTACCTGTGCATTAGATGAGTACTTATTGTATGCTTATTTGTTTGTCTGCGATAGAGTACCCGGAGTGCGCCGCCTGTTACTTCGAATCGTTAGGTTTCGCGGATCATCAGCAAGGCAAGTAACACTTTGATCATACCTTTTCTACTACCCAGTTTTATTGAATTAGATCAATCCTCACACATTGCATGATTAGGACCTAATTAAATTGTGGGATGGGAAGTAGATGAAGTAGTACCTATTACCTGTTTATTATCAAACCTTTGGGAGTTACTTCTACGTTTGCTTATTGTTCCATGCTATGCTAGTAGACGTGGATTGGGTGAGTGAAATCCATGACAGATGTGAGTTTGATTAATTAATGGTTTATCTAAGGTGGCAACTTAAACACACATCTGGGTGGATTGAGGCACCTGGATATTCTAGGACTTGCCTATTTTCTTTTGGACCGCCACCCAGGCTCAAAGGGATCATGAGACTATTCATACTAGAAACTTCCGTGTGCAGCCACAAGCTATTATGGGCTCTAGCATAGTTGACTAAGTTGTGCGAACTCTTACAGTGGTAGACTAGCAGATGTAGGGGATGTAGGTGGTACGGTCTACCCATCGTAAGGTGCTAGCGCTTCTGAAAGACTATGTCTCGGTCATCCGTCTTCTCAAACACCATGTAGTGCGAGAAACCAAACGGAGGCGATCGAGTCTTGTGGGGAAAAGTGCGCAAACCTCTGCAGAGTGTAATAAACTAATCATGGTTAGCCGTGTCCCCGGTTATGGACATCTTGAGTATCTAGTACCTGGATTTTCATGTGAATCTCAACATGTTACTCTAAATTAATTTTGTTGGGTTATGTTTAATGATGATGTTTAATTGGGATTGAGAATGCTGTCAACCATTCTCAATGTTTAACAACTACCATGATAGTTAAAATTTATTCCTTTGAAGTAGGAAAAAATTGGCTTTACGCAAAACTGTAACCATAGAGCTTTCCACCAGCCAAATATGCATATAGTATAGTCGTTTCATTCCATTACTCTCTATGTGTTACATTGCCAGCATATTCCATGTGCTGACCCATTTCGGGATGCAACGTTAATGTTGCGGACTTTTCAGACGAAGATTAAGGAGTTTTAGATCGTGGTCCTATACTCAGTGATGTCGTTGGAGTTGATGGACTCACTTATCTTCCAAGCCTTCCGCTGTTATCGTTATTAGATGGCCTTAAGCCGTACTTACTATAATAAGTTCTCTTTTGAGACACTCGATGTAATAAGTGTGTGATTGCTACTCTGTTATAAATCCTTCGAGTATTGTGTGGTGTCAGCATTACTGATCCAGGGATGACACCAGAGCACAGAGATCAGACTGTTTGAGGTCTGGTCGCTACAGAGATGGTATCAGAGCACACGCTGACTGTAGGACACGACCACTAAGCTAAAGACCTAGATCACTACTCACTCTCTTCTCTTCTGACCTCTCATCTTTTCTACTCTTTAGGATGGCGGATGCAAGGAACAAGTTCACACAATCGGATGAAGATACACCCTTTGGACGCCACTTGAAGGAAGTCACTAGATACCTGAATATAGGAGTACCAAGCTTCACGGGAACCTACAACGCCACTTTACCTGAAGAAGAGCTCTGGATGATTCAAGTTCAAGTTCCAGGAAGGACGTTCATGCCAGTCACCGAGCCCATAGAATTTTCTTTTGATGCACCAACTTGGAGTCTAGGAAAGAGCATGGCAGCTCACATCACCATGGGACGCATTGGAGAAGTCTACCGCAAGGATCTCAAGGATACTATCTACCAGATTTGTGGGCGCCGAGATGAACACTGGGAGATGATCAGCACCAGGAAGGATAGATCAATCGCAACTTTTATCCAAGAGCTAAACCAGCACATTCGACGACAGCAGAACCAGATGTGCGCCGACATCATAGACCTGAAGAAGGCAAATACTAGAATCAAGGAACTAGAGGAAGAACTCAAGGCTACACGTGAAGATTATGAAGAGGAAATTGAAGTATTGGTGGAGAAGAATGATGACCTGGTCAAGAAGATTGGAATATTTATGGGAGACCCTACGCCAGTAGATGAAGACGAAGAACCCCAGGACATTAGCCCGGAAGACTACATCATCATCGACGGCACCGATTCGGAACCAGATAGTAGTGATGATGACTATGTTGATGAAGCTGGAGCAGATATTATGGAGTCAACGACCGTAGAATATTTCTAGTAGACCACCTCATCAGTAGTAGTAGTCCACCATGTAAATATAGTAGTCTGAGCACTTCTGCGATAGATAGATTGATTGTATGCCCTTGTTTGATTGATTGAAGTGAATTGTTTGTTTTGCCTCATGTGCATATGGGTAGTGTTTTCTCTTTAGACCCCTCTATTCTTATATCTCATCTTTTCTAAACCCTCAGATGCCTCTGAGACGTGACCCCGGATTTACCTTTCCACAGGAGCTCACCCAGTTGATCCAGTAGTAGAACACATTGATGCAGTTACTAGTCCAGAATCAGAATCAGGGGAACAACAACAACAACCCACCACCACCACCACCTATTGACCACTTAGCCCGTTTTCTTAGGTTGAATCCGCCGGTGTTTTCCAGTAGCACCGAGCCGATAGTAGCAGATGATTGGCTCCGCAAGACAGCTAGGGAGTTGACCACAGCAGGATGCACAGATGCGGAGAAGGTGAAGTTTGCCGCACATCAGCTAGAAGGACCCGCAGCATCATGGTGGGAGAATTTCACAGCCACTTTCCCAGTTGACACTGTCACATGGGACCAGTTTCAGCAGGCTTTTCGTACTGCACATGTTTCAGCAGGAGCTATGGCCATGAAGAAGCGTGAGTTTCGCAACTTGCGCCAAGGAGGACGGACAGTTGGCCAGTATGTGGAGGAATTTAGTAAGTTAGCATGTTATGCCCCAGATGACGTCGCTATGGATGCAGCTAAGCAGGAGAAGTTTCTGAAAGGACTGAATGATGAGTTGAGCATGCAGTTGATGGTAGCCACCTTCAACAACTACCAGGAGTTGGTAGATCGTGCTCTTATGATTGAAGGCAAGCAGCAGCAGATTGAGAACCGCAAGAGGAAGTATGGACAAGGAAAGTACAATTCAGGAGCTCAGCAGAAGCCACGTTTTACCCATAGACCGGGAGGACATTTTCAGCATACCCATGGAGGAGGTAGCTCGCATAATCACAATGGCACCAAGAATGGTAATGGCAATGGAGGAAGCAACGGCCAGAACCGCACCAACCCCTCAACCCCAGCCAAGAAGGACTTGAGCCAAGTCACTTGCATTAAGTGTTCGAAGACATGACATTATGCCAATGAATGTCCTGAATTACAAAATGGAAATAGCAATGGAAGTTCTGGGAAGAAGCCGAACCCTTTCAACAGGGGACAGGTGAACCACGTTAGCGTGGAGGAGGTTGAAACTCAGCCCGATGCAGTAATAGGTAAGTTTTTGGTTAAGTCATTTACTGCACTCGTTCTTTTTGATACTGGTGCATCGCATTCATACATCTCAAGGGGATTTGTGGATAAGTATAACCTACCAACCCAAGCCCTTAGGTCACCCATGTTAGTAACCTCGCCCAGAGCAGAGTATGTGGCTAGTCTATGGTGTGATCGGTTACCATTAAGGATTGGTAACTATGTTTTTCCCTCAGACCTAATAGTATTGGAATCTCAAAGATTGGATGTGATATTAGGCATGGATTGGTTATCAAAGTATGAAGGGAATATAGAATGTGCTAGTAAGTCAATTTTGCTTACCACCCCAGAAGGGAGAAGGATCAAGTATGTATCCCGGCATGTGCCAAAGAGGACTCAAGTAAATTTCCTAATAGGAGTTGTGCAGGAGGAAGTACCAGTGGTAAGGGATTTCCCTGATGTATTTCCAGAGGAGTTGCCAGGCATGCCACCGGATAGAGATATCGAGTTTTTGATTGAGCTATTGCCAGGCACAGGGCCAATATCAAAGAGACCATATAGGATGCCAGCAAAGGATTTGGTGGAAATTAAGAAGCAGATTAAGGAGTTACTGGATAAAGGATATATTCACCCAAGTTCTTCACCTTGGGGATCGTCAGTACTTCTAGTGGAGAAGAAGGATGGATCGTTAAGGATGGTTGTAGATTATCGAGGATTGAATGAAGTAACGATCAAGAACAAGTACCCACTACCGATGATCAATGATCTGTTTGATCGATTGCAAGGAGCTAAGGTATTTTCCAAGATCAATCTGCGATCAGGATACCACCAGTTGAAGATTCGAGAACAGGATATTCCGAAGACAGCTTTTACCACCAGGTATGGGTTGTATGAGTATACCGTTATGTCATTTGGTCTGACTAACGCACCTGCCTATTTTATGAACATGATGAACAAAGTGTTTATGGAGTTTTTGGATAAGTTCGTCGTGGTGTTCATTGATGATATCCTGGTTTACTCGAAGAATGAAGAGGAACATAAGGAGCATTTGCGTTTGGCACTTGGAAAGCTTAGAGAACATCAATTATATGCCAAGTTCAGCAAATGTGAGTTTTGGTTGAAGGAAGTAGGATTCCTCGGACATGTTATATCTGGAGAAGGTATAGCAGTAGATCCCGCTAAAGTTGAAACCGTGACCAAGTGGGAAGCCCCAACAACAGTTGGAGAGATCCGGAGTTTTCTTGGACTCACAGGATACTACCGGAGATTTATTGAGAATTTCTCAAAGATTGCGAAGCCTATGACTGAGTTGTTGAAGAAGGATACCAAGTTCATATGGACAGAGGAGTGTGAGGCTAGTTTCCAGGAGTTGAAGAAACGTTTGGTTACCTCACCAGTGTTGATTTTGCCAGACCAGACCAAGGATTATGAGGTGTATTGCGACGCTTCACGTCGAGGACTTGGAGCAGTGCTTATGCAGGAAGGGAGAGTTGTTTCATATGCCTCACGACAGCTGAAGCCTCATGAGTTGAATTATGCTACGCATGATTTGGAGTTAGCAGCCATAGTGCATGCATTGAAGACATGGAGATATTTCCTCATTGGAAATCATTGTGAGCTGTACATGGATCATAAGAGTTTGAAATACATTTTCACACAGAAGGAGTTAAACCTCAGACAAAGGAGATGGTTGGAGCTCATCAAGGATTATGATATGAGATTGCATTACCACCCCGGAAAGGCTAATGTAGTAGCTGACGCATTAAGTCGCAAGAGCCATGTCAATACATTAATGACGGGAGGAATACCAAGGGAGTTAGCCGAAAATCTTCGTGAACTATGTTTGGAAATAGTTCCGAGAGGTTATGTAGCAACAATGGAGATTCAGTCAACCTTGATGGATAAAATCAGGGAAGCTCAGAAAGCTGACAAAGAGATTGCCTCTATAAAGGAGAAACTGAGTAAAGGAAAAACTAAGGGATTTCGTGAGGATGAACACGATACCTTGTGGTTTGAAGACCGCGTTTACGTGCCCAATGACCCGGAGATCAGGAAGTTGATTTTGCAAGAGGCACATGACTCACCGTATTCGATTCACCCAGGAAATACCAAGATGTATCTGGATTTGAAGGATATTTTTTGGTGGACCGGAATGAAGAAGGATATACCGGAGTATGTAGCAGTTTGTGATGTATGTCAGAGAGTAAAGGCAGAGCATCAGAAGCCAGCAGGATTGTTACAACCATTGCCGATACCTGAATGGAAGTGGGATAAGCTAGGCATGTATTTTATCACGGGATTGCCCAGGACTCGTTCAGGCCATGACTCGATTTGGGTTGTAGTTGATCGATTGACGAAAGTAGCTCATTTCATCCCAGTAAAGACCACTTATACCAGTGCTAAGTTGGCAAAGATATACATGACCAGGATCATATGTCTGCATGGAGTTCCAAGGAGTATCGTATCGGATAGAGGAACCCAGTTTACCTCAAAGTTCTAGAAGCGGTTGCACGAAACTTTGGGTACCAGGCTAGAATTCAGTACAGCTTTTCATCCACAGACAGATGAACAGACCGAGAGAGTCAATCAGATTTTGGAGGATATGCTGAGAGCTTGTGCGCTAGATTATGGATCTAGTTGGGACGATAATTTGCTATATGCAGATTTCTCTTACAACAACAGTTACCAAACCAGTTTGAAGATGGCCCCTTTCGAAGCTTTGTACGGAAGGATGTGCAGGACACAACTGTCATGGGACAAAGTTGGAGACCGCCAGTTGTTCGGACCTAGCTTGATTAAAGAGTCTGAACAGAAGGTGAAGTTGATTCGCGATAGGCTCAAGGTAGCACAGTCCAGACAGAAGAGTTATGCAGATTCTAAACGCAAGGAGACAATTTACGAAGTTGGAGATAGAGCTTATCTTCGAGTATCACCACTTCGGGGAACAAAGCGTTTTGGAGTTAAAGGGAAGTTAGCACCACGATTTGTAGGACCATATCGAGTTTTGGAGCGTATGGGAGAAGTAGCCTACAAGTTGGAATTGCCCGAAGGATTTTCAGGAGTACATAATGTGTTCCACGTTTCTCAGTTAAAGAAATGTCACGCGGAGATGGCTAACATACCGTTGAGAGATACAGTGCCTTTGGAAACTATTCAGTTGGATAACGATTTGACCTACGAGGAGAAACCAGTCAAGATTCTCTAGTTTGCCAACCGAGTTACTCGCAGCAAGGTTATTAAGTTTTGCAAAGTTCAGTGGAGCCACCACTCAGAGGATGAAGCCACCTGGGAGCGAGAGGAAGATTTGCTCAAGGACCACCCTCACCTATTTTCTAGCCAACCCGAATCTCGAGGGCGAGATTCATCTTAAGGGGGGTAGGTTTGTAACATCCCAAATTTTCAATTTGGAATGTTATACATTAGATCATCATGCATATCATATTTTATTTTTGCATTTTGGTTGATCCTAGAAATTCTACGCAACTCAATGACCCACGGAGAGAGTTGGGGATTTCGTTATTTTCATATTTGAGTTTTCTCAAATTTTGAGAATAGGATCATTTGATTTTATTTATTTTATCATCAATTATTTCTACTACAAAAATATGAGAGAGGGAATAAAATGACTTTCTCAAAATAAACAAATATTGAGGATTTAATAATAAAATCAAATAAGATTTTATTTCGGAGTTTTTGGGTGTTTTATTTGAATTTAGGAAAAAAGTGCGTTTTTCAAAATTGCATTTAGGGCCCAAATAAATGTTCACCTTGTGCCGCTTAATTTTAGAAGCCCGTGAAAATTTATTTCGGAATTTTTGGAGTCCGTTTAGTATTTCTTTTTATATTTCTTCCGAGCGGAATAATTAAAAAAACGAACCGACTTCGGGCCGTACCCGAGCGGGACACCGCCCGCGGGCAGCCTTTAAATAGCGCCGCCCTAGCCTATCAGCCCCGCCTCGATCCGCGCGCGCTGCCGGAGCCGCCGCCTCCGCCGATGATCTCGCCGCCCGAGGTTCGTCGTGCCTCGTTTTCCATGCCGAAAAAAAGAGAAAAAAATTCGGCATTCGTCGTTTTTCTTTTTCTCGGATTAAATCTGCGATTTTTCTGATCGCGATTCCTGATCCGATTTTCGTTTTAGTTTAACTTTTTGCTCGTTTATCGGAATCAGGCGACTCAAGCGCCTAGGGATTCGTCTCGAAACCCTCTATTCGTTTAACCAACTTAAACAAGATTTTGCTACTGTAAAATTTTCCCTAGATCCAGATTAGTAGAACGAAGTTATTTTCTTTCGCAGTTTGATTTGCGTTGCTTCGTTCGATTTGATTGTTTTTGCCAACCGGAGTTCTTAAGTTGAACCTTCTAGTTAGATCTCTTATTTGAGTTTTACCTGTGCATTAGATGAGTATTTATTGTATGCTTGTTTGTTTGTCTGCGATAGAGTACCCGGAGTGCGCCGCCTGTTACTTCGAATCGTTAGGTTTCGCGGATCATCAGCAAGGCAAGTAACACTTTGATCATACCTTTTCTACTACCCAGTTTTATTGCATTGGATCAATCCTCACACATTGCACGATTAGGACCTAATTAAATTGTGGGATGGGAAGTAGATGAGGTAGTACCTATTACCTGTTTATTATCAAACCTTTGGGAGTTACTTCTACGTTTGCTTATTGTTCCATGCTATGCTAGTAGACGTGGATTGGGTGAGTGAAATCCATGACAGATGTGAGTTTGATTAATTAATGGTTTATCTAAGGTGGCAACTTAAACACACATCTGGGTGGATTGAGGCACCTGGATATTCCAGGACTTGCCTGTTTTCTTTTGGACCGCCACCCAGGCTCAAAGGGATCATGAGACTATTCATACTAGAAACTTCTGTGTGCAGCCACAAGCTATTATGGGCTCTAGCATAGTTGACTAAGTTGTGCGAACTCTTACAATGGTAGACTAGTAGATGTAGGGGATGTAGGTGGTACGATCTACCCATCATAAGGTGCTAGCGCTTCTGAAAGACTATGTCTCGGTCATCCGTCTTCTCAAACACCATGTAGTGCGAGAAACCAAACGGAGGTGATCGAGTCTTGTGGGGAAAAGTGAGCAAACCTCTGCAGAGTGTAATAAACTAATCATGGTTAGGCGTGTCCCCGGTTATGGACATCTTGAGTATCTAGTACCTGGATTTTCATGTGAATCTCAACATGTTATTCTAAATTAATTTTGTTGGGTTATGTTTAATGATGATGTTTAATTGGGATTGAGAATGCTGTCAACCATTCTCAATGTTTAACAACTACCATGATAGTTAAAATTTATTCCTTTGAAGTAGGGAAAAATTGGCTTTACGCAAAACTGTAACCATAGAGCTTTCCACCAGCCAAATATGCATATAGTATAGTCGTTTCATTCCATTACTCTCTATGTGTTACATTGCCAGCATATTCCATGTGCTGACCCGTTTCGGGCAGCAACATTAATGTTGCAGACTTTTCAGACGACGATTAAGGAGTTTTAGGTCGTGATCCTATACTCAGTGATGCCGTTGGAGTTGATGGACTCACTTATCTTCCAAGCCTTCCGCTGTTATCGTTATTAGATGGCCTTAAGCCATACTTACTGTAATAAGTTCTCCTTTGAGACACTCGATGTAATAAGTGTGTGATTGCTACTCTGTTATAAATCCTCCGAGTACTGTGTGGTGTCAGCATTACTAATCCAGGGATGACACCGGAGCATAGAGATCAGACTGTTTGAGGTCTGGTCGCTACACTGAGCATGAACAGGAACAGATCCTACGCAAGTGTCATTCCGAGACTTATGGAGGACACCACGCTGGAGATAGAACTGCACATAAGGTATTGCAATCTGGTTTTTATTGGCCTACTCTCTTCAAGGATGCCTGTAAGTTTGTCTTGTCTTGTGATGAATGTCAAAGAATTGGTAATATTAGTAGACGTCAAGAAATGCCTATGAATTATTCTCTTGTTATTGAACCATTTGATGTTTGGGGCTTTGATTATATGGGACCTTTTCCTGCCTCTAATGGATACACACATATTTTAGTTGTTGTTGATTACGTTACTAAGTGGGTAGAAGCTATTCCAACTAGTAGTGCTGATCATAACACTTCTATTAAAATGCTTAAGGAAGTTATTTTCCCGAGGTTTGGAGTCCCTAGATATTTAATGACTGACGGTGGCTCACACTTTATTCATGGTGCTTTCCGTAAAATGCTTGCTAAATATGATGTTAATCATAGAATTGCATCTCCTTATCACCCACAGTCTAGTGGTCAAGTAGAGTTGAGAAATAGAGAGCTCAAATTAATTTTGCAAAAGACTGTTAATAAGTCTAGAAAGAATTGGTCCAAAAAACTTGATGATGCATTATGGGCTTATAGAACCGCATATAAAAATCCTATGGGTATGTCTCCGTATAAAATGGTTTATGGAAAAGCATGTCACTTACCTCTCGAACTAGAACATAAGGCATATTGGGCTATTAAAGAGCTCAACTATGATTTTAAACTTGCCGGTGAAAGGAGGTTATTTGATATCAACTCACTTGATGAATGGAGAACCCAAGCTTATGAAAATGCCAAGTTGTTTAAAGAAAAAGTTAAAAGATGGCATGACAAAAGGATACAAAAGTGTGAGTTTAATGTAGGTGATTATGTATTGCTATACAACTCTCGTTTAAGATTTTTTGCAGGAAAACTTCTCTCTAAATGGGAAGGCCCCTATGTTATCGAAGAGGTCTATCGTTCCGGTGCCATAAAGATCAACAACTTCAAGTGCACAAATCCGAAGGTGGTAAACGGTCAAAGAATTAAACATTATATCTCAGGTAATCCCATAAATGTTGAAACCAATATTATTGAAACCGTAACCCCGGAGGAATACATAAGAGACACTTTCCGGAACGTTTCAGACTCCGAAAAGGAATAGGTATGTGGGACGGTAAGTAAACCAACTCCAAAACAATTTTTAAGGCAATATTTCTCCGTTTTGGAATATTTAGAAAAATAGAAAAATAAGTAGCAGTCCGGGAAGGACACAAGGGCCCCACGAGGGTGGTGGGTGCGCCCCCTACCTCGTGAGCACCTCATGTGCCTTCCGGACTCCGTTTTCTTGCACGTTAGTATTTTGGTCGGTAAAAATTTCATTATATATTCTCTCGACGGTTTTGACTCCCGTATCACGCAAACCTCCTCTGTTCTTGTTTCGAGCTGTTTTTCTGACAGGTCTAGATTATCATGACGTCCCCAAGTGCTTCCAAGGACAAGTTCTTCGAGAAGGTCATCAACCCTTACCTCGCGGAGGTGCTGCGACACCCTCAAACCATTGAGATGCGTGATGGGTTGTTGCACATCCGCGATGTTGAGGGACCAAAGGGAACCAGAAGCGTGGAGACGAGGCTCGAAGCAATGGAGCAACAAGTTTTCAAGTGCCAGGGGATGGTGGAGCGTGGAATCAACGCTAGCCACACGATGCTCGCGGAGTTCACCAACAACTACAAGCCGGATGCCAAGAACACCGAGGAGGCCATCTTCAAGCTATATGAGAAGATCGAGCACCTCCAAGCCCAAATCTATGACCTGCAAAACCAAAACTGTGAGTATGAATATAGATTCAAAAGAATAAGTTTGGCTGCAGATTCGAGGATTCCGGAGACTCGATCATCCTTCTATGATGGTGAACCGATGCCTTGGAAGATGGATGACAAGCCCGCATCATCAACAACACCTCCACCTTCTTCACCAACCAAGGAGATATAATCACATGGGTATGGGCACTCCCCTTGGCAACTATCAAGCTTGGGGGAGGTGCCCCGGTATCGTATCACAATCACAACTCCTATCTTTACCATTCTTCTTAGTTCGATCCTATTAGTAGTATCTTGATCTAGTAGAATAAAGTTTATGGCATGATCTAGTTTTGAGTTTTGCTTTATGATCTCTCTATGTAATTGGGTCCGTGAGCCATATATAATAAAGATTAGTGTTGAGTCAAGGGCTTGATTATTTTGCCATGATCTTGGGTGAATAAAAGAAAAGAGAAAAGGAATAAAAAGAAACAAAAAGTTCATATTGATCTTACTGAGAGTAATGACTTCACATAGAAAGAGTATGATGATTAAAAGTTGTTGGGAGTTGGCAGACATAGCTTTGGTCATTGTTGCAATTAATAGGAAGTAATAAGGAAAGAGAGGTTTTCACATATAGATATATTATCATTGGCATCTTTTATGATTGGGAGCACTCATTAAAATATGACATGCCAAAGAGTTGATGTTGGACAAGGAATACAACGTAATGAGTTATGTCTTTCCTATATCTGAGATAAAGTATGTTGTCATGGATCCTCTAACTTGTTGAGCTTGCCTTTCCCCCTCATGCTAGCCAAATTCTCCGCACCAAGTAGAAATACTACTTGTGCTTCCAAATACCCTTAAACCAGTTTTGCCATGAGAGTCCACCATATCTACCTATGGATTGAGTAAGATCCTTCAAGTAAGTTGTCATCGGTGCAAAGCAATAAAAATTGCTCTAAACGTGTATGATTGATTGGTGTGGGAGAAATAAGCTTTATACGATCTTGTGATGTGGAAGTAATAAAAGCGACGGACTGCATAATAAAGGTTCATATCACAAGAGGCAATATAAAGTGACGTTCTTTCGCATTGAGATTTTATGCATCCAACCATAAAAGCGCATGGCAACCTCTGCTTCCCTCTGCGAAGGGCCTATCCATTATTATTATCTTCTATCTTATGCAAGAGTCATGGTGATCTTCACCTTTCCTTTTTCATTTTATCCTTTGGCAAGCTCAGCATGTTGGAAAGAACATGACATATATATCTAATTGGATGTCGGGGAGCATGAACCATTGTTGTTGACATTACCCTTGAGGTAAAAGGTTGTGGGGCAAAACTATAAGCCCCTATCTTTCTCTGTGTCCGATTAAAACTCCGTAACCATAAGTATCGCATGAGTGTTAGCAATTATAGAGGACTAAATGATAGTTGAGTATGTGGACTTGCTTTTTAGCTCTGACATAGACTCTTTCCGATGTTATGATAAATTGCAATTGCTTTAATGACTGAGATTATAGTTTGTCGGAGCCCAATAAGGTTTATGATTTATACTTTTGCATTGTGAATAGATCATCACTTGAACATAAGTAATCATATGACAAAATCTATATATGTTGTTGTTATGAGAATAATCATGATGCCTTCATGTCCGTATTTTATTTTTATCGATGCCTCTACCTCTAAACATGAGGACATATTTATTGTTGTCGGCTTTTCGCTTGAGGACAAGCGAGGTCTAAGCTTGGGGGAGTTGATACGTCCATTTTGCATCATGCTTTTATATCGATATTTATCGCATTATGGACTATTATTTCACTTTATGTCACAATACTTATGGCTATTCTCTCTTAGTTTACAAGGTTTACAAAAAGAGGGAGAATGCCGGCAGCTGGAATTCTGGGCTGGAAAAGGAGCAAATATTAGAGACCTATTCTGCGCAACTCCAAAAGTCCTGAAACTCCACGGAACGTCTTAAAATAAATAAAGAAAAATCCTCGCCAAAGATGAAGGCCAGGGGGCCCACACCCTGCTCACGAGGGTGGGGGCGCCCCCCTAGGGCGCGCCCCCCTACCTCGTGGGCCCCCTGGTGGCTCTCCGACGTCCATCTTCTCCTATATGAGGTCTTTCGATGAGAAAAAATAGGAAGGAACTTTTCGGGACGGGACTCCGCCGCCACGAGGCGGAACCTTGGCGGATCCAATCTAGAGCTCCGGCAGAGCTGTTCCGCCGGGGAAAATTCCCTCCGGAAGGGGGAAATCATCACCATCGTCATCACCAACGCTCCTCTCATCAGGAGAGGGCAATCTCCATCAACATCTTCACCAGCACCATCTCATCTCCAAATCCTAGTTCATCTCTTGTATCCAATTCTTGTCTCAAAGTCCGGGATTGGTGCTAGTAGGTTGGTAGTAGTGTTGATTACTCCTTGTAGGTGATGCTAGTTGGTTTAATTGGTGGAAGATCATATGTTCATATCCTATATGCATATTATTACCCCCCTGATTATGAACATGAATATGTTTTGTGAGTAATTACGTTTGTTCCTGAGGACAAGGGAGAAGTCTTGCTATGAGTAGTCATGTGAATTTGGTATTCCTTTGATATTTTGATAAGATGTATGTTGTCTAGCCTCTAGTGGTGTTATGTGAACGTCGACTACATAACACTTCACCATTATTTGGGCCTAGAGGAAGGCCTTGGGAAGTAATAAGTAGATGATGGGTTGCTAGAGTGACAGAAGCTTAAACCCTAGTTTATGCGTTGCTTCGTGAGGGGCTGATTTGGATCCATATGTTTCATGCTATGGTTAGGTTTACCTTAATACTTTTGTTGTAGTTGCGGATACTTGCAATAGAGGTTAATCATAAGTGGGATGCTTGTTCAAGTAAGAACAGCACCCAAGCACCGGTCCACCCACATATCAAATTATCAAAGTATCGAATGCGAATCATATGAACGTGATTTAAACTAGCTTGACGATATTCCCATGTGTCCTCGGGAGCGCTTTTCCTATTATAAGAGTTTGTTCCGGCTTGTCCTTTTCTACAAAAGGATTGGGCCATCTTGCTGCACTTTATTTACTTTTGTTACTTGTTGCTCGTTACAATTTATCCTATCACAAAACTATCTGTTACCACTTATTTCAGTACTTGCAGAGAATACCTTGCTGAAAACCGCTTATCATTTCCTTCTGCTCCTCGTTGGGTTTGACACTCTTACTTATCGAAAGGACTACGATAGATCCCCTATACTTGCGGGTCATCAGGGATCTCCTGAACACCGTCCGATGGTAGAGCTAAATCATGCTCATCGTGACCGTGCGGTGCACTCAGCAGGGGCTCGAACCTGTCGAAGATCAAGT
This sequence comes from Triticum dicoccoides, assembly GCF_002162155.2. Classification (NCBI taxonomy): domain Eukaryota; kingdom Viridiplantae; phylum Streptophyta; class Magnoliopsida; order Poales; family Poaceae; genus Triticum; species Triticum dicoccoides. Next base: position 19,544,723 of record NC_041386.1, read on the forward strand.
CTCCACGGATGTCGGACATGTAGTTTAAGCTTCCAAACCTAACCTGGTGGCCAGGGGCGTAACTCTTGATCTGCTCCACATGGCCAAGCGAGTTGGCCCGCAGTACGAAGCCACCGAATACAAAGATCTGTCCGGGGAGAAAAGTCTCACCGTGGACTGCATCGCTATCGATGATTGAAGGAACCATCAAGCCTAATGATGACGACACAGAGGAACTCTCAATGAAAGCATCAATGTCGGTGTCAAAACCGGCGGATCTCGGGTAGGGGGTCCCGAACTGTGCGTCTAAGGCGGATGGTAACAGGAGGCAGGGGACACGATGTTTTACCCAGGTTCGGGCCCTCTTGATGGAGGTAATACCCTACGCCCTGCTTGATTGTTCTTGATAATATGACTAGTACAAGAGTTGATCTACCACGAGATCGAAGAGGCTAAACCCTAGAAGCTAGCCTATAGTATGATTGTATGTTGTCCTATGGACTAAAACCCTCCGGTTTATATAGACACCGGAGGGGGCTAGGGTTACACAGAGTCGGTTACAAGGAAGGAGATCTACACATCCATATTGCCAAGCTTGCCTTCCACGCCAAGGAGAGTCCCATCCGGACACGGGACGAAGTCTTCAATCTTGTATCTTCGTAGTCCAACAGTCCGGCCAAAGGATATAATCTGGCTGTCCGGATACCCCCTAATCTAGGACTCCCTCGGCAAGTGAGGGCGAACTCTTTAGCTCCGGATGGTTGCAAACATCAAGCTGGAAATGGGGAAGTTGAGACTCCAAATGAGCTCGTTCTTGACTAGAAAAGTCAGCAGGATAATTTTTTTCCACTAATGTGCATATATTAGAGACGTCAAATGAGTCATGTTGTGGATCCAAAGATGCACAGTGTCAAAAGCTCTGTGTTTTGAACACCAAAACAATCATTTAGCTCAACCTATTGCTGATCTATGGCAACATTTAACACATCTGCTTTGTAGTGATGTAATGTAGTAGTGTTATCATGTTTGTTGCGAGACTTTGTTACATCTACATACATACAAATCACATCATATATTAGTAAATATGATAAATAATATTCTATATTATATGAATAAGAAAATATATGTTACCTTCTATTCAGATCAGGGATGTCAATCTCATGCTTCAAACAAAAAGATTGAACCTCCTGAAGAAGGGGATCCCAACCATCTTCTCTCAGCTTACCAAGTAGCACCTTTGTGGTTGATACCAAATCTAATGCATTCAGAATATCTAGTGACTTCTTTTGGAGTGTTTGACATAAAACATCAGTGATTTTCATGATTTTCTTCATTAGATGTAAAATGCACACAAAATCAAATGACATAATTATTTTTAGGGCTCCTACGGCATCTCCTCTAGAATATTTCGAGGCTGCACGGTCATTTGCTATACTCCTTAGGACCTCAACTGTAGCGCCAAACATCTTCTGTAAACTCTGAATTGACTTGAAGTGGGAACTCCATCTAGTGTCACCAGGTCTTTGTAAAGTCCCTATCCGATTTTGCCCTTTTCCTGTATCGAGTTCTCCCAATTCAATTTCGCGTGCAATCTCCGCAGCTTTATTTGCTAACAACTCATCATTACTTTAGTCGATGCGCGAACAACATTTATAATGAAATTTGCATTTTGGAAAAAGTTATGCACATCATGTACCTCCCTTGACGCGGCAACACGCGCTAACTATAACTAATGAGCCATGCAATGCACATAATATGCATAAGGACAGTCATTCAGAATTAGAGCCTTCAATCCATTCCATTCACCTCTCATATTAATTGCCCCGTCATAGCCTTGTCCTCTGATGTCTTGGACATTCAAATTATTATCAGAAAGGACTTTGCAAATTGCCTTCTTGAGAGTCAAAGCAGTAGTGTCAGTGACATGAATTACATCAAGAAAACGCTCCTGTATGAACCCCTCGGTGCTCGGGAATCGAAGAACCAATGCCATTTGCTCTTTCTTTGATTCATCTCATGCTTCGTCTACCATTATGCAGAACTTGCTAGTACCAATCTCATCTCTAATTTTTTTCCTTAACTCTACTAGAAAGTAATGTGAGGATTTCTAGTTGCACTGTATGGGAGGTGTACTTCGCATTCCTTGGAGCATTTTCCAAAACAACCGCATTCACCTCTTTGCTATAAGAAGCCAAGAACCTCACCAGATGAAGAAAATTACCCTGATTACTTGATCCCGGAGATTCGTCATGGCCTCTATAAGCACAAGCTTGGAATGTTAACCATCTGATGAAATCAACAAGAAAAAAGGTCATAACTTGCTTTATTGTACATTATAAAATATTTGAATTCTCAAAACAGAAAAGTTTGCTTACTTGATGCAATCAATTGTAACTTTAAGCCTTAGCCTTGCATCCGCGACCTTTTTTGCACACACTTTCACCATTGCCTTGTCGATGTGAGTCAAACTATTTTTCAGATTATCATGACACCACCGAGAAAAGTTATGAGCGGAGTTAAGAAAGCACATTCGTTTCCATCATTCACCTTCTTCCAATTATTAAATCCCTTGACTGTGAATGCATCATAGCCACACCTTCCACTTGGCCTTTTTGTGAAGAGAAAACAAGGTAGGCAGTATGCACGATGTGTTTCCATCGAATACTCAAGCCAAGGAAAAGAATTGAAATAACTGTATTGAAATCGATGACGATTTTTTCCTGGTTTATTATATGGATATTCTCTCATGTATGGTTGATAAGCTCCCTTCAAAATATAGAAGCGGCATGCTTCTTCTTGCTCATCATGAGGGAGTTCCCAAATTTGCTGGCGCATACCGGGGCCCCTTACATATTTTGTGCTTTCAATTGTACCTTCTCCTGCTGCAACTTCTTCCGGTGCCACAACCTGTTGCTCATCAATTTGCATATCAACAGGAATATCATTTGTTTGGTTATCTGCAACAGGTTGCTCCTCAGATAGAATCATATTTTCGGCACCAGTAGTGTTGGAGCTTGAAGTTGATCCAACTGGCGTGAAAAAGGAATTTATCCCCCTAGTTGTTGGTGTTTTTCGCTTCCTCATTGACTACTATATAAAGGAAAACCATGATTAATAGATTAATTCACTATTCTGTAGACAACACTAATACACCAGATTAGGACAGTAGGATTTTAATTCATAATAACCGATAGCTACAAGTACGTAGTGGTACCTTCCTCTATCTGATCTTCCTTTCTCACTGCAAAACTCTTATGTAATGAAGCCTCCTTCTCTCCTCCAGTACTTCTTCCTTAGTCCTTACACACAGGAGACACAACAAACAAAGATGACAGATCAGCGCAACCGATAGAATAGGGGCGGCGGCGGCGTGGTGACTGGTGAGCGCCTTACCTGAGCGGAAGAGGCAGCCAGGCAGTGGCGGCTGGGCGGCAGCGGCAAACAATGCCCTAGTGCAGGACACGGTCAATGGATGGATTGATCGCATGGCCGCATGGATGGATTGACAATGAGTCAATGACATGGGCTATTGGGCTTTTGGTCTAGAATAGTTATTATATTAGTACTCATATGGGCTAATTTCTAATTTTATATGGACTAATGATGTGATTATCTCCGGCCAATTAGCGTATATACAATATACTACGTATACTACTACCTACTAGATATCGTTGGGAGGGGGGAGGCGAACGATTGGCAGGGGTCTAGCCCCTGCTCGCCCCCTTGTCTCCGCCCCTGACAACAACGTAAATTAGCTAGCTAGCTCGCTGTATTGAGCAGTTGCAATGCGCCCGGCCGGTGCTAGCTAACTAGCCGCATGACTGAACGGCCATGCATAACAAGCAGCCGCATGCACTGAATTGCCATGCACAAAGCTAGAAGGAGGCAGTTGAACACGACACGGAGCTGCCAGCGGCTCCGCGTGGACTCAGGCTTGTCCTCAACTAGATTGAAGATGGCATTTGTCCTGTCCATAACCTGCTGCAAGCTTTCCCTGTTGTATTGGATTGGATCCATTGTGCTAACCAAGGGCAGCGTGCCGGCCAACTTCACGACAGGGCAACAAGACAATTTCGCTCTCCGTTTATAATGGCCTCTCGTTCCTCTCGGCTGGCACTGGACAGCAGGAACGGGAACGATGCGGCCGTGCGGAGGCAGGAGAACGAAGATCAGCATACGCGTGTTGATCTCTCCTTTGCATGCTGGCTGTGGCTTAAAGGCAGGAAGGAGACGAGCGATGCAGCGTTTCTTTGGCGTGCTCAGTTTTAAAAAAAGAGGTCGAGGGTTCTTTTTTTAGACGGAGAAAAAACTGTGGTTTTTAATATACTGTTATTTTAATACTCTGTTTTCTCTAATAGCCAAACAGCTCTCAAGAATTAAAATTGTGGTATTTTAAAAAACTGTAGTATTCTCTGAATACTTAGAAAGAACTTTGTTACCAAATAAGGCCTAAGTCCTGATGCTCGCATTTATTCTAGATTTATTTTAAGATTTCTGGCGATACGCGTTCAGTGGGAGAAGACGTTTCCGTCGACTCCGAGGCGCCTACAATGTTTTCGTAAAATCTAAAAATGATATGCTGGCTCAGTCTTTCGGAGATGTTTATAGAGGTAGGGTGTGCGTGTGTGCATTCATAGAGATGAACGTATTCGCGTTTATATAAGCATTTGTATCTGTACTAATGTTCAAAAAAGTCAAAATACGATCAGTGTCCATTCAAGTCTCGGACTCACAGGAAACAGGAGTTTTTGATTGTTTGGGCCGCAGGTGTAAACGGATACGAGGATTCCTCCTGTCTGACGCTCATTGAGTCAATTGTTTTTAGCAAAACACACTTGGACTTTATTATTAATGTTTTGTAGGAGAAACTTTCAATCTATTCATTATCTATCATGACATTACAGAGAATACCATAATTTTAAAAATTATAATTAGATCTGTGGATCATCTAGCGACAACTAAAAGCACCGGAGAGCGTATATCATCGCCCTTTCCTCGTGGAAGCCCGACAAACATTGTTACAACAGACAGTCAAAAAGTCTTGCTAAGGGCCCAAAGGCCTTCCTCTAGGCCCAAATAATGATGAAGTGTTATGTAGTCGACGTTCACATAACACCAGGTCAGGCATTCACACCGGCCGTCATCGGGTGAGATGACATTGCACACGGCGATGTGCCCTTTTTGGTGTGAGCAGAGCCCGACCCACGCATCAAGCTCGCGCACGAAGCGGGCCTTGTCGTCGAAAGGCAGAAGCCAGCTCCCGTGACGCGTCCAGGCGAGGCGGCCGGTGTCGAAGGAGAAGGTGCCCCTGTCCGCGACGGAGAGGAAGATGGTGGATCCGTCGGGATGCACCGCTTGGGACGAGACAAAGATGGGCAGTTTGATCGGCGGCGGGCGGAGGGACTCCCACCGCCATTCACCCCAGCCACGGTGGGGCGCCGGTCCAAGTTTCTCCATCGAGGGAACAAAGTTGTAGTTGAAGTGGTCGTAGTCGGTCTCGATGACGTAGATGTCGACGCCGACAGTTAGGAACTCGGCGAGATCCTTTGGGGCGAGCAGCGGAGGGCATACGGCCACCTGCGACGTCGCGCTGTCGTACACCATGGTGCTGGGGCCGGCGTCCTTGTCCTTGTAGAACGCGAAGATCTTGCTGCCGACGCACACGAACTGGTCGTTCTGGTGGCGGTCGGGGGACGCCATGCGGATCGCCACGCAATCATGTGGCAGCCGCCGCGCCGTGGACTCCAGGTGGTCGTCCGTGCCCGTGCCCGTGTCCGGTGGGAAGGCGTCGACGTCCAGCTTGTACACCGTGCATCCCCGCGCGTAATCATGCACGATTAGATGGAGGCGTCCCCGACGAGGCCGCTCGGATGCGCCTGCTTCGTCCTCACTTCGCCGACGCTTCCCCATCCCGGCGCGGCGTGCAAAAGCTACTGGCGACCTGTTCTCGTTTCTCTTTAATTAATCTCCCTCGGTCGGTACACAACCTATATATAGCTCGTACGTGGGGTTCTTGCTCCTTTGCTCTCCCAACTATACGTGATGATATACGCTCAGTATCTATATATAGAACGAACAGGTGAATCAACCATCCAAGTCGGTATCCATCCAAGTCTCGGACTCGGGAGGAAACGTGATTTTTTTTAGAAAACGGCCCGCCTGGATCGCAAGGGCGCAATGGCCCACTAGACTCGTCTATGTATTCACGCAAAAAAGAAAAGAAAGAAAAAGCGAGCAAACCATCCATCAAACGCGTCACTCGCTCGGATCGAAAACGGAAACGCAAACACGTTTACGACATAGACCAACCGGAAACGGGCATCGATGGTGTGTGTCGCCTTCCTTCCTTCCTTCCTATTCGCAAGGAAATTCAAGTAAACGCAAACGCCGTTTCGATCCAACCAACCAAATAATGCCTTTTTTCTTTTCATTTCAATAAAAAATGAATTGGTCCACGCATGCGCAACATATCCTATCCGCTGGGAGTGGGACCCA